>NW_005842143.1:2195041-2214803 GCF_000455745.1 Alligator sinensis
GACATGAGGGGTTCGATACAGATTTATTACACCTCTCAACTCCAATAGCATAACTATGTGGGTGAGCAGGGCATGAGCCTTCGGAGTGGCCTAACAGAGTTGCCAGAATGGTGGCTGGGGGATGCCTCACCCACTTCCCTGTTCCTCTCCTGCCAAAAAACATCTTCCTTACAGCAGCACCAGCAGTCAAGTAGAGGTCACAAAACAGGTAGAGGGCGGAGCAGAAGGCACAGAGCTGGCACTGGCCAAGGGTTTGCTCTAGGGCAGGGGTGCTCAACCTCTCACCCACAGGCCAAATGAGGCCTGCAGAACCTTGGAATCCAGCCCATGGGGTTCCCCATGGGTCAGGGAATTTGCGGACGGGGGCTCAGTGGCAGTTAATACTGTCACCCTCCCCCCCACACTGCCAAAATCCCAAGTCCCACGCGGCAAGTTCAAGTCAGGTTACGACCCTCCCCCTATACAGCCGGATGAGGGCTAGGCCATGTACTCTTCTCTATGCACAGCTGGGTTAGGGCTGGGCTGCACCTCCTCCTCCTCACGGGGCCAGGCTTTGTCCCCTTCCCCTGCACAGCTGGTTTTGGACCAGGCCACACCTCACTTCTCCCTGCACAGGGCAGGACCACACCCCTTTCCTCCAATGAGGCCAGACCACACTCCATCCTACCTGCACCACTGGTTCAGGGCCGGGTCATGTCACTCTCCCCCGCCCACTTACCGAGGTTGGGGCCCCTCCCACAGGGCTGAATCAGGGCCAGGGTCATGCCCCTCCCCCACCTGCCACTGGGCTGGGTTTGAACAGAGCCAAACCCTTTTCCCTGCACAGCTGGATTGGGGCTGGGTCATGCCCCGCCCCGTCTCCATCCATTCACCTGGATGGCACCCTGCTGTGCATGCCCCAGGCACTGCCCATTCTGCCCTGCAGCAGAAAAGATTGAGCACCACTGCTCTAGGGGAAGCCACTGCTGAGAGAGGTGTCAGAAAGGGTTGCGCCTCTTGCCTTTCTTCACTGGAGAATTTTGGCTTAAATAAATAAATAAAATCACCGCTCTACATACAGTTCAGAGCTTCTACATTAATCCTTACAGAAGTGCCTTGCCCCAGAAGCAAACTCCCACTTACACTTCTATTCAATGATCATTGCCTCTGCCCAAAATAAACTGGATGCATTATTCACAAAATAATCATGGAATAGGAAGATATCAGCAAGGACATAACAACACGCAGAAAATGCGAATCTACAGGCAGTTATCCCAGAGTCTTCTTCCAGGAATACATTATTTGGCCCTTTCAGGTACCTGCTTTCCTACTCAAGACCAAGTTTTAAAATAGGAGCAAAAGCAGGTTTATGCAGGCAAGAGTCAACTTATCCCAAAGTCAGTCAAGGACTGGACATGCAGACAACTTTCTGCAGATCAAAAGGAGGCAACTGCTTCTCCTATTTATTGTGTGTCAGCTGCTTTGCACAAACTGCCCATGTACACACTTATCCTGTGATAAAAGGAAGCATAACTATAATTATTTACTCCCCATTCTTTGACGGTCATGTTACCCTGGTTTAGCTTCCACTTACTGGAGGGAAAGAATGTACATAGCAAAATACAAAGTACACAGTGAAGAAAATACTGCAAAGCATTTGACATGTGGTAAATAGGGCTGTGCAAAGCTTTGGTTGCTGATTCGATTTGGAGGAGATTTGGCCCAATTTGGCAGCCAAATCTCCGAATCCAAATCGAAATCAGGAGACCTGTTAATCTCTCTGAATTGAATCGCAGGCCTCCAATTCGATTCAGAGAGATTCAATGATTCGGCCACAGGCACAGCTTTATATGTTTTTTCTATGCTCCTCAAGGTACCAGCCATGGCTCGTGAATGTTGAGATGGTAGAGCAGATGGAGAGTCCCGTGGGAGTTCCCCCCACACGCTCAGCGGCAGACCCTGAAGTAGATCAGAATTACGTCCAGTCCACTTCTGGGTCCACCACAGAGCATGCGGGGGACCCCCCTGCCCCAGCAACTGGGGCCTCCTGGGTCTGGTAGGGGCACCCAGGGTCCCCCCCGCAGCTGATCGCTGAGCCAGGGGGGCACAGGGTTCGAATCGCTGGCCAAATTGCTGATTCTCAGAATCAGAATCGAATCTTCAGATTCAGCAGAATCAAAATCAGGACAATGATCTGAATCAGCAAATCAAATCACTGTCCCCCGAATCGGGCTGAATCTGAATCCGAATTGAATACTGCCCACTTCACACACCCCTAGTGGTAAAGCCCTGTCCCCTTTTACATTGGGATCAACTGCTCCTATACCAAACCTTTAGTGTCACTGTATAGCTGGATAACTATGAAACATCTGCTCTTTAATCTTAACTACCTATCACTACTCATATTTAAAGTTCTGTTTTCACTGCTACTTCTAAATTTTTTTTAAAAATAGCGAACACTACAAAAGTAACACTTTAAATTATGTCAGTGTCATTTAGAAGATAAGAAGATAACAGTGTTTGGCCACAACTAAACTATGTGAAGGGGTAGTCCTACGTACAAACCTAGTGAAAGCTATTTGTGTCTGTAAATGAGCCTAAATTTGGTACATACCGTATTTATTTATTTTTAATATTTGGATTTGTACTCAGTTGTAGATGATCTTAAAGACTTTCCCATCTAAACACCTCAACAGGTAAGTGAAATGCAACAGCTCTAGGATTTGAACAAAAATTCTCAGGTTTTGCTACTGCTTCACTGAAGTTGAGATCTTGTAGACATGTGAAATAAATACAAGTAGTTAAGCCAGTGTTATCCAAACTGAATGGTGCCATAAGAGGTTTTAAATGAAAGCAAAAGTGACCAAAACTTGAGCTTGAATCTCTTCTATTCCTAATGCAAACCCTCTGGGGATGTGGCAGTCAGTAAAGAACTGGAAGAACAACAAATATTAAGAGCAGCAAGGAGGGAAAAAATAAATGAAAGTAAGAGGGAATAGACTGAAAAAGGAGAAAGAAGTGAACAGAAGAACATTCATATAATGGTAATCATACCAACCTATCAGAAGAACAACTCTAACCAAAAAAGCCAACATGAAATATTTGTTTAAACAGCCCCGATACTGAAGTTGGAATCTTTGACATAAAACTCTTTTCTAATTAAAGCAGAAAGTTTTAGCAAGATAGAGCTAATGTTGAACTGCTAAGCAAGGATGCTCATTGTCACTTGCTCGCTCTGTAATAGAGAAAAAGATGTTCCTTGCTTGCCAAAAATTTCTTCTGCCTAGATTTATATATTGGTAATATCAGGTCATCACATCCCCTTTTGCTTAAGGAGTCTGGCAAAGGTTTTAGAAGACATCACAAGAGGCTGAAACACAATGTATGTAGCTGCATATAATAGTTATGTGAAAAAGACAACATATCTAAAAATTATATTCTCTAGACAGAGTTGAAGTTCAAAATTCATGTATTACGTTTGGAATTATGCAAGGAGCTTCTACCAATGTTTTCCCATCCCTTACAAAGTAACTTTTAAGACTGTATTTTATTATCTTTTTGAAGTCTTAAAGAACAAAGTCTGTACTAATGCTGTAGCACAAATATTAAGTCTGATACTGGTTAAAAACAACAAAAATCCCAGACAAAGGAGCAAGGATTGATTTTCTGCCTTAACTTGGAATACCACAATTTTTCCTCAATTCACACTGTACTATTAAGACATCTACAGTCCTCTTCCCCCATCACCTTTACCTAAGTTTAGTCTACCTGAACACAAGTGGAAGCTGTGTTACCGAGTCACGTAAACTGTTATTTTCTTTGGACATGAGAGACATGGTATCAACAGCAATTTCCCATCAATACTGTCTAAAATATAACCCAGAAAAGCTAGCACGTGGATATGAACCAGTTGTAAGTCAGTTCTCTAAAGATGAAAGGATATAAAATCCCATTAACCACATGAGCCATCCAGTCCCTTATGAAACTGTGAGCACTTTAATTCTACAAGTATCAGGAAGCCAAATTTAAAAACACTGATTAAAGTTAACTTGCATAACCCAAACTGTTCCAAAGCATTATTCAATGCTCTAGATCAGTACAGCTACAAAGGTTTTATACCATATACAAGAGTTTTTCATACCAAGTGAAAGAGAAAATGGGACCTTCACTTGCTCATGTCTTTGCCTGTAAAGGTGTTAACATATTTTCTAAAATAAACCACATACTCCATGTAATGCTTGAACTAAAACCATATGGTTGCAAGAAAATCAGTTCTGGAAAAACTGCCCCTTCGCAGAAAAAGTATCTTTGTTTTAGCAAAACTAGTAGGCTGAGTTAAGTAAGCAGCTGAGTGCCAAATTGCACCTAAGAACTATACCTGCGTGTGCGCTATTCCAAAGATATTTCCTACCAATCAAAAGGCTCCCAAAAAGGATTACACTTAAAGGAACGTTCTAAACTGAGGAATAAAGACCTGTGCCTGCTATACACACAGACAGTTTAGTTAATAGTAGCATTCTTTTTTGTCAGGTTCTTTTAAAATGAAACTTCTCATTTATTAAAAACCAAGTTCTTTTAAAACCTTGGTTTAACTTGACTTTTGTAGGTTAAGATTCCACAAGCACTTAATAAATTCTGTTTCCAGCTATGGTTTATAGTACCTGTTAGAGAGCAAGGAGATCCAATGTGTTAATGTGGGGGCATATGGGATTGGCCTAGTATAGAAGAACAGAAAAGCTACATTTATCACTTGGCATATTAGGAAATTTAAAATAAGGAAAAATATCTGCAAGGATGACTCCACACTTACGATAAAAACAGAAATCTCTCTCTCTAGATATATAGATATATCTAGAAAGATTGAGAGAGAGATACACACACATTACATATAAAATACATATACATACATACATACATTAAATAGTATATCTAGGTAAGATAAAAACAGAAGTATATATAGATATATTGACATATCTATACATACACACATCTCTATAGATCTCTATATATAGATATAGATGTCTAAATACATATCTATCTATTCATCTAGATAGATTTCTATTTTTATCTTAAGTGAGGAGTCATCCTTGCAGATTTTTCCTTATTATTAATTTCCTAATATACCAAGTGATAAATGTAGCTTTCCTGTTCTTCTTCTATACTAGGCCAATCACATATGCCTCATTAACACATTGGATCTCCTTGCTCTCTAACAGATACTATACACCATAGCTGGAAACAGAATTTACTATGTGCTTGTGGAATCTTAACCTACAAAAATCAAGTTAAACCAAGGTTTTAAAAGAACTTGGTTTTTAATAAATGAGAAGTTTCATTTTAAAAGAATCTGACAAAAAGAATGCTATCATTAACTAAACTGTCTGTGTGTGTATAGCAGGCACAGGTCTTGGTTACACTTAAAGGAACATTCTAAGCTGAGGAATACTTTTTGGGAGCCTTTTGACTGGTAGGAAATATCTTTGGAACACACACACACACACACACACACACACACACACACTGACCTTTTGTAAAGACTACCTGGTATTTATCCCATATTCTGTCTTCTTAGAAAGGAGAAAATGAAAAAAAATAATTTGGCAGCAGTGAACAACACACAGCAGTGACCAACGGCCCAGTGTACTCTAGGAAAATGACCAGTTGTTAGCAACACCAGGCCCATCAATGGGTAATATGTTTACTTGCTAACACAGATGGGACCATTTATACCATTATAACAAGCAATCGGAACTAGCTATCTGATTATGTTAGCAGCAGCAGGTCATTTTCCTGGTATATATGCACACCCAAAAAAGGTGAAGCCAAAAAAACTGTATTCACAGAGATTAGTGTCAAAGTGCCACAATAACTAATAGTACATCCTCACCTTTGATACTGCATTCAATTTTAGTCACCTAAATGCAAAGAAAGGTTGAAGGTCACAAAGAAGGCAAAAAGAATGACTGTAGCAATTCAAAGACTAGAAATTGTTCTGTACCTCTCAACAGGATATAAATGGCAAACATTTACTGGATATAGCCCAGTACATACTTTATGTACCACCTGATTTTTAAAAAAGCCTATTTAAAATGTAACCGGTTTAAAGTGGGAAGGAATTTTTCCATAATCTAGGCAGTTCAGCAGCAGCGAAGAGTTGCAAAATAAAATAATAAGAAAACAACAAATAATTATTAAATTGAACATTAATTCTGTACTCAAAGCAGCATTCAAGTTTGTGAGGTCAGAGTCAGATGTTCTCATGTATGGCTTAGGGCATAAAATAACGAGTAGCTCAAATCAAGAAATAACTCTCTCACAGGACAATATTGCAGAAGTTAGCCAAATGCATTATAGTTGTTTCCCACTGCAATTTTGCCACACTACATGTTAGCTACTTTTGAAGATAATACCGTTTTGTTCCAGTATGGCGGTCCCCAGTAGATGAAGTTTTGGCATCTCACATCCTTATACACAAGCTAATAGCAGCTGCAAAAGCCTCAGACTATATAAATGCATTTATTGTTCTATGATTCAGTAGAAAAAGCTGCAGAGATCTAGAAAAGCAGAGATTTCAGCAACCAGATTCCTACCTCCACATGAATTTGTCTCACCTGGCAGTTTGAAATGATTTAAAAAGAGAAAGTTGTGCCAGCATTCAGCATCCAACTGCTAATAAAAACATGATTCATGTTCACAACTGTGTTACCTTCTATGGAAGGGGCCTGGTCCTGAGCTGCATACAGCATTTCCTTGAAAGCCTACAAGGGAGAAAAAGAAAAAAAAAAGAACAATTAGCATAAAAAAGACAAAAGCAACACACTTAAGTCACTCTGACAAGTCTATCTGAAAGCAAGTGGCAATTAAACTCTTTATCCCTCCAGGCAAATTAACTCTCTTTATGTTTCCAAATTAACAATAAGGTAGGGCAGGCTGTCACCTTAGGCTAAAAAAACCAGACAACAGACAATAGCAAACCACAGACCTTTCAGATGGACAAGTCCATTGTCCCACATAAAGTAAATGGGAATTATCCAAATTAACATGCTGGCTTGAACAAATTTGGCTAATTCAGTTAATTGGCATTTAAACCTTGTGTGTAAAGTGTGTAAAGAAACAGCTAACTGGTCTGGGAAAGACATGAGCTTTCACTGGCAACAACCTACTTACTCAGATGTTATGAATGAACTCCTAGAAAACAAGGATTTTATGGACAGGGAAGAGGACACTACTAAGAGAGGGAAGTAGTTGATAATTAGTTCAATTGAAATTAACAAAATGATTATTGGCTTGAGAGACAGTGGAGTTAACAGGGGGATCAGGTAATGAGATAAGAATTAATAGCCCCAATTGAGATCAGGGTTAATACAATATGGAGCTTGTGGATAATTTCTTGTTCTGTAATGTCATGTTCAAGTTGGGTTTTAAAGCTTTTTTTGTTTAAAAGACAGCTACTCGGAGGCTAATGATGCAATGTCCAGGGAAGGTAAAGTGTTCCATCATGGGCTAAACGAAGCATGTAAAGTCAATGCTATTAAACTTATTCCTGAAAAAGAAAATACCAACTACAGGTTTACTGACTGCTTTTCTGTAATGATTGCTACCTGGCTGTCTGAAAGACCCTAAACACCTACAACATTTGAAACTATACTCTTTTGGAAGTGTTTCCACATAGGTAGTATGTTAGGGATTTTAAGAAACAAATGGTGTCCATTTCTGTGATGCTATATCAGGAACCTGTAAGTGGAAAAGTGTGCGAAAAATATGCATATTTTAAGAGAAGACAAAATGACATGAAATCGTTAGTCAGCCATTCTTGTTCCCATATTAGTCTTCTCTTAAAGGTGGAGATTAAACATCATGAATCCAAACTAGAAGTTAACCAGATCAGTAAGAGCTAATGTGTTTGATGCTCCAGAGATCAAGGGATCAAACTGCTCATTAAATTTAATACAGAAGATTTCTGGCATAGAAAGCAGGTTTACAAATCAAGCTGGCCATGCAATTAGATAAGCAATACACTCAGTAGCAATCTTTTCAACCAGCACCTGAACCATGTGGGTGCCCTATCATGCCACAATAATGCATGAGGCCCACAATCAGTTGTAACCATTTAAAAAAATCCCTTTATTCAGCCAGTTACTGAACTGACACCCATACTCAAGTCAGGAAAAGGTCACATCTGCACTTATGCAGTATTCCAAATATATAAAAGTAAGAAACAGGATGAACTGTGGCTTACGGCTGAAGGGACTATGGGTGCTAAATAAAGTGGACATTTTTGGAGGATAAGCAGCTAGGGAGAACCCATTACCTGCTAAAATGGTAATTAAGCACCATATTACTTGTTATGGTAGACAAACTACCACCATACACAGTATTATATCATGATAATGCGCAAGAGGCACAGATAGCTGCTGTGTAACCAGAACTTTACTTCCTGACTTCTGAACATACAAAAGTCCAATCCATATTTTAACAATACTAGTTTGTTTCTATTTTAGAATCTTTGAAGCATCCAACCTGGTCCTCCTGGTCATTATTCAACTCATCCTAAAACTATATTTAAGTCTACATATTTCTCTGGATTAAACAAGTAGAGAAAGAAATCTCTGCCCCCACTTCAACTGTCCAAGGTTAAACATTGTAACCTAATTAGCTAACACCACCCAAGGAAAATAAAACAACTAAGCAATTGGACAGCAGCTCAAAACTGCTGTAATGTAGTAGTTATAACCTTACAAATAAACAAAAGGTCTAAAGAACATGTCTATTTTATCAGAGGTTACCATAAATGGCAAGTTTGAGCAGGCAGTTCAGACATCTTTCAAAGAAAGGTCTGATTCCCAGTCCACACAGAGGTCTTAGCATGGGTCACTTGCATAACTATTTTTCTACTGAAACAACTGTTTACTGATCTGCTCTGTACCAATGACATTCTTCTTTCCTCTAGCCATTAAAAAGAAAAAAAAAAAGCCTGCCAAGCAAACATTGGACATTTCAGACTTTCTTCCATATGACTTGTCAGTCGCATACGATGTGGATTCCATAGACAAAGCACTGGCAAAAATGAGTTCTTTCCCCTCTTATTAATTGTTGCCTAACATTTTCCAAGTGCTCATAACCAGACAGTTTGGGGACCAGAGTGTGTGTGTGTGTGTGTGGGGGGGAATTTAATTCTGTAAAAAGAAAGCTGCTTCCTTTACCTTGCCCAGGATATACCTTAACAGAGAAAAAGAAATTCTCCACAGTTCTGAAACATCGTGTGCGAGTATCACTGCAACACGGGCCAAGAAAAGATAGCGTACTCTATTTAAGTCAATAACTTCGGATTTTAAAAGTGTGTGTTTGTGTGTGTGTGGGGTAGGGGTGGGGAGAATGCTCTTACCCAAATTTAGATGTACACAATGCTGATAAACTACATAGCTTTGCTAGTGCTATGATATTAGCATCCCAAAACTATCTCCTGTCATTTCAAGGCTTTCAGTAGAAGCCCTGAAACTGTTTGCTGAAAGTCTTGAAAATGACAATAGATAGGACAGTTTCACAACCGCTATTAGACGCCTCCGAAATGAGTGGAGGCAGTCCTGAGATTGACTTCTGTTATTTTCAAGACTTCCATCAGCAGTCCTTTGATATTTGCTTCCTATTCACCATCTCTATACAGTTAAGCAGAGTATAACTGCATTGCAATGTAGTTAGTGGGACTGAAGGATGCAATTTAGCATTCATGCAATGAACTGATAGGGTGAAAACTGATATTTGTTATATTTTAAGCAATATATAACAAATTGCAACTGACACCATGCTAGGCAGTTAACCAAATTGTACACTTACCTAATACACTATATAATAACCTCTTCCTTTCCAAAAAAAAAAAAAAGGAATAGATAGTAAACTTCTTCCCTTCCAAAAATGTATCCAAAAAATTCAGTGCCATTTTTAAGATGCACATCAAGTAATAAGTAAGTCTAATAAAGCATCCCACTTCAGGAACAGTCCTATTTCTAAAGCAGAAAATATAAAAGTTTCACCACAGTCTTATTAAATCTTCACTAAGAAATCAGATGCAAATTAAAAAAGTATATTTGGAAGATTCTACTGTATCTACTCTCTAGCCTCATCCACACAAGTCAATTGCATCAGTAAGACCCTGGCAGCTCAGAAACTGCTATCAGAAGCCGACTCTAAGAGAGTCTCTCATTTTGAACTAATTCTTTCCCACTGAAGCAGTGATCCTCAACCTTTTTGGACTCAAGGCTCCCCTTAACTGACACAAGACAACCCTCAGAAAATGCCAGCTTTTAGCTTTCACTCGGATTTGGACTTCAGAAAGATAATATAGCAATTCCCCTGCTGCAAAGAACTTAGAAAGACCACAGCCGGTCAGAATGTTTTTAACACTATGGCTCACACTATAGATTCCTATTCAAAGGATCTGAGTTTTATCTTGCAATTCATATTTGCACACCTAGCAATGCTAAAACACTGCACTAACACCTCACAGCACCCTTGAAAGGATCTCACAGCACTCTGGCTGAAAATGACTGACTTAAATCGTTGAGACAGTGTGGGGACATCAAGCAGCCTGACCCATGCCCACCCCCACCCTCCACGTTGCTCCCTGCTACCTGTCCACACCACTATTTGCCTTCCCCTGCTGCCTACCCTCACTACCATTTGCTCCACCAAATGCTGCAACCCCTGGCACCAGCCCTTCCCTCAGTGCCTGCCCCCTAGCTGCCTTGAACCCCCTTACCACATTTGCCCCTCCGTCACCTGCCCCCTTTCCCCCTCTCAATTGCTTACCTTCCAGCTCTGGCATGGTTCTAGCCCTACCCTGGCCCTGGGCATAGAGCACATGGTTGCTCCAGGCTCAGCCTGGCCCAGTAGCTGTGGTAGCAATAGCAGCTCCAGCCTAGGCTTTGGGACCCAGGCTGGAACTGCTGCAGCAGCTGCCTGCCCTCCCCACCACCCAGTACTTGAATCCAAGACAAGGGTCTTCATCACACACAATAGGGCATTTCCTCTCCTCCCATCTTGGTTTCAAGGAAATATGGTAATTTAAAGTTGGGTATGAAGGGCTAATCTTTGGAAGCAAACAGTTACACTGCATTAGTGTCAGTAATTAATAGAAGTATGATCTCAAGAATGAGCTAAAATTTCAAAATAAAACATGAGACTGGAAAACGCAGAGTTCTTTTTACTTTTGTAATACATGCATATATTCTATATCCTGTTTCTCAATTAACTTCAACAAACCCGTGGTATAAAGATCCAGCTTTCAAGGCAGTCTAGATTGGGAAGGTGTTAGATCTTGGGTATCACATGGGCAGGTGTTAGGTCTCAGGTGTCACATGGGCACCTACCTAAACTGGATTGATATATTACCAGCTCCAGCTATATGGTAGCAGATACAGTTACCTGTAGTATAATTAAACAGATGACCTAGACCTGAAAGGCTCAACGGTCCTTTTACAACCACCTGAAATATCAGTCCCAAAGAATACAAAGGACACCTAAAAATGCTCATTTCTTAAAGTCATCATTGTCATTTGTAATATTTTGGATGACAAAACCTGAAAGATTAAACAGACCAGAAAAAGATGGATTTTCTTGCAATTTGTATTACTGATAACACTGTATCTACAGTCAGCTTCCTTTGTTTAGGCCTCAAACAGCACAAAGCAATAGAACACACCTTCTCAAAGGGTAAGAAAAGTGTCAGAACCAGAGGTAGGAATTCAAGTTGGACATTGCACATTAGTTTAAGGATTTCAAGTTGCTCATGTTCCCTTATGTCTGCTTACAGACAACCTAAAGGAACAAATAATGGATGAGATAAAGGTGCGTGTCAGAACACAAGAAGTTTGGGTTTCAACTGCCTATCATGAAAATTTGAAAAAGTGAATTATTCCCAGCCCTCCGAGACCTTTTCCAAAGACAATGCAATACTGTGAAAACAAAGTGTCTAGATACACGCCAAACATTTCTTGCTAACTCACTCTTCCACATATGGCTTAGAGCAGGGGTTGGCAACATTTTTGGGCAGAGTGCCAGAAACATCCCAACCTCGACTTGTACAATGTTGACATGGCAGGGGAGTTGTGAGGGGCCCAATCCTTGCTGTAGCAGTGCATCCCTGGCCCCTTCCCCACCATCTGCCCCAAGGCGCATGTGCCAAACAAAATGCCTTTGCATGCCAAGCTCTGGCACGCATGGCAGGGGTTGCCTACCTCTGATTTAGAGTGGTAGGGTAAATTTTTCAGAAACATTTAAGTAACTTAGAAGGCTGTGTTCCATTTTTTTTTTAATCTCCACTGAAAGCCACTGGCACTTGAATATTTTTTTTTTTAATTATCTGCAGTCTCCAACAGAGTCAGTATATTTTGCCCAATTCTAGGTTTTCTTCCTTCTCGTTTTCTAGATATTTCAATTTCAGAAACATATAGTACTTTATCCTTTCTAAACTGGTTCTGGGTTGGGAATGCTAAATCACATATTTCACTCTTCTTTGCTATGATACATAACAGTCACATACCAAACAATTTTCTAGGTCTTCTTGTAGGGACAGGAAAGCAGGCAGGTAGAAATCACCAATAGCCAAAAAGATTTTTAAAACAGCAAGAAATATATCCTTTCACTTCTATATAAACAAATCAAATCCAGCCCAGCTTAACAAGAACTGAAGGAAGTTGTAACCGACAGCTGTTTAGTCTAAATCCAATTTCTAATGTTGTGGGCTCCTGTCCACAACTGACACCTATGCCTGGCAGTTTGAGCAGACAAAGCGAGAACTGAACAGACACCAAGATACAGCTGAGCTTACCTTTACAGGCATCGGAATTGAGCCACATCAGTGGGATAATCAAGAGCTTACGTTATCTGTGGTCTGCATATTTTGAATAAATAGGGGACTGTCAGTCCGGCACATTAAACATTTTTGTGCACTTTACAGCTAACAGATATTTAACTACAATTTATACTATGCACACCTTTTAAAAACTGGTGTTTTTTCAGGTCACAAATATTATCATCAAGTAACTGTTGTTACTGCCCTTTGAAAGCTAAAACAAAATTTTAAGCAACCAAAACACCTCATAACGCTTTTAGCTTTTAATATATGTAATCAACACACTTGAAGTACTTGCTAGTCAGTATAAAAACCTCTATTTTCCATAGATTTGGCCAAAACGAATGAATCTACAACACACTGAACAGGAACAAAGCAAGTTTATTCTTCCTTCTGGAAGCAGAATTCTCTCTCAAAGCAGATAGGCCCAAAGTAATGCTGACTTATTTTTTCAAATGTACTAAGGGGGCATAATCATATCTATTTTTTTCCTTTCCACTTAGCAGGGAAAGAATGGATTTCTCCCTGTCCAAGGCTCTTCCATTTAACTCTGCACAACTGCTATACTTCCACTTACACAAGCTATATGCATTATATTTATATTTGAAATAGATTAGTACTAAAAATTCTAAGACACACTTTATATTGTGAAATAACATTCAAAAGAGGAACTACATTTTTACTAACTCAGAAACAAAAGTAGTCTCACAACGATTTCTCCCTGAACAATCAGCAACACATAGATTTAATGCATCTTTCACTGTTAAGTTAAAGGCAAAGCTAAGAGGTGAACCTCTCTGAGACCATACTAGCAGCACATCTGTGCAAAATGTTGGCATGCAGCTCTCAATAAAAGTCACACTGCCTCTTCCCCACAGCTTGAAGCTCATTTGAAATTTAGGGGTCACTTTACCACAAGATATTCACCTGCTCTCCAGTGAAATAACCACCGCTCTAAATTACAAAGTAAATAAGTTTCTGACAGAATACAGTTCTTTGTAGACAAGTCTCCAACTGAACAATAAACTTCCTAAATAAGGCATGAGAAAACTCACTGTGTTAAAGACGCAGACTAAATTTTCTTCTTCTAGTGTTAAGGGCCTGTAATGTTTTGAAACAAAATCCAACAGTTCATGAGGAATTAGACCACCAGAGGGAAGGCTAGAGAGAAATGCAACTAGTGATAGAGGAAGAGCAGTACCCATCAATATTACTATTATATATTCCCTATTTTCAAGTAGTTACATTCAGCTGTAATAATACACTCTGAGCTAAAGTCCAAGTTAAGGTCTCATCCAAGAAACAGTTAATTAAAACAGATGTAGATATTTAAAACCCTAATACTTTCATTGCAAAATAGCTGAAAGTGAGCTTTAAATATATACAAGAATTGTACCTTTTAGCTGTCAAAGATTTTATAGTATCATAGAAACTAGTTTACCTGAGTAAAGTCAGAAGAATTTGACCTATGTTTGTTTAAGGCTAAAGCAATTTTTTTTTCTTTGGGAACAAACCTGAGGACAGGAAGTTCTCACTTCCAACACTAACACAGTAAATTAAGTTAGCATTCATTAGTACCTGAACTGAACTGTTTCCCTCCCAATTAATATTAAGATACAAATGCAAATGAATTCCCTTACTGGAGTCTGCCTAGGTTTCAATTCTACTATGTAACCATGGAAAAAACTGTCAAATGTTTATCACTGGGGAAAAATTTTTTAAAGTGCATGGAAGTTTTTCATGTGCATCTGATATTAAAAAAAAAGAAAAATCCCTGTACGAGAAGAGGACTGTTTTTTAATTCAAATTTAGGAAAAGAAACAACTCTAATGATGTTCTCCACTGAAATCTCATTTCTGAGTTCTACTTGGTGGAGAAAGACACAAGATAAACCCAACATAGGCAATTATTAGAGGTGCACCAATACATCGGTTGCAGACTGGATCGGCACTGATAAAAGGAAAATTAACATTATTGGCTATCAGCTTTTTTTCCATTGGTGTAGCCAATAATGTCACTGATAAATGCAACATGCCTTCTAGCCAGGGCCCCCGGGACGCCACGTGCACTGCATGCATGCACGTTGCCAGGAATGCAGCCAGGCAACATGGAGAACAGTGCCCTGTAGGTAAATCTGTGGAGGGGAAGAAGGGGCGCAGGGAAGAGAAAGGGCATGGGAGGGCAGATCAAAGTCCCCACAGTGAGGGAGGGAGTAGAGCAGGGGCTGGGGATGCTGCCCAGTCAGGGCAGTGAATGGGACCCTGGGCTTGGAGCAGGACAGAGCTGTGGGAGGTTTGTCCAGGAGGCAGGGAGGAGTGTGTGCCCCTCACCCCAGATTTGTACATGGGGTGGATGCAGGATGCCTGCTATGGGCTTGGGGCTCTCTGCTCTGCTGCCTTTCCCTCAGGAGTCCCACACCAGTCACGGGTCCCCTGCCCACCCAGCAGCTGCTGGGGCAGCATGTTGTGCCTCTTGCTGCTGGGTGGGCAGGGGACATGCAACTGGCACAGGGATGCCAGGGCAAAGACAGCAGGGCAGAGAGCTCCAAGCCCACAGCAGGCAGACCGCATCCGCCTTTGCCCCACTCAGCTCCGCTCCAATTAAAAGCATCCCCGCACTTAAAAATGGTGGTGGTGGTGCTTGAACTAAAGCTCATTTGACAAGCTTTAGTTCAAAAGCTGCTGCTGACATTTTTAAGCACCGGGACGCTGATCCCTGGATGAGCTGCTTGCAGCTGTCCCGCTCCCTGCCCCAGCCCTGGGTCCCATTTACTGCTTTGGCTGGGCAGTGCTCCCAACCCCAGCCCCACTCCCTCCCTCACTGTGGAGACCTCGATCTGCCTCTCCACCCCCATTACCCCTTCCCCTCCACAGACTTACCTGCAGGGAGCTGCTCTCCACGCTGCCTGGCTGCATTCCTGTAAATCGGTTATTGGACTGGTATCGGCCGACATGGCTGGTTAATAATCAGCTATCGGTATTGGCCAAGAAAACCTTTATCAGTGCACCCCTAGCAATTATTAAAGCCACCTTAGAACTCCGAGTCAGATGACTGATCTCACAATAAGAAAAATAAAGGATAAGCAACAAAGTGAGTACAGGGAAGAGTGAGAGATCACTTACAGTTTCTCAGTATTCTAGAATAGAAGCTAAACATACAGGTAACTCTCTTACTCCTGCTATCAGTTTAATGCCCTGGGAGCCCCAGCAGATGACACCATGCTTTTTTGTTTCCAAGAACTCTTCTAGAACAAGGGTTCCCAAACTTTTTCTTATTACATACCCCCTTCCAGATTTACCAGATGCCCATGTACCCCTACCAGCATGTTTTATATTTTAACCCCTTAAATGCCAATTATTATAATGAAAATTAAAACCACCATTACATCATTTCTCCCACATACCCCCAGGGGTATGCATACCATGGCTTGGGCACCCCTGTTCTAGAAAATATATGAGCCAGTGGCAAGATATAATACTAAATTGATATTTCCAGAAAACAAAAATATCCACTACTTCAATTTTTATCCATCGCTTGGTTATATAATTTTCTGAATTACCCAAAGTTGTCATTTCAGTGTTTTCAAACTAAATAAAGCTGCCATTTAAATGCATAGACACATTCCTTTGGAACAGTAGAATGGAAGACAAAAAGGAGGACTGTTTAAAACAGACATCAATTTTATTCTTATACCCTGCTTTACGTTGTGAATGCTTCTACAGCTGGAACTACAACCTATGAATTTCATAGATTTCATAGACATTAGGGCTGAAAGGGACCTTGAAAGATCAGCCCCCTGCCCCAGGGGCAGGAAGTCAGCTAGGGTCAAAGGATCCCAAGCAAGAAAGCAATTTATAGTTCTTTTTTTTTTTTTGCAAAACATGTCTTAGTATAAATTTACTTCTCTTATCATGTTGAGTTCATACAGAAAACAAGCTCAAGCAGGAAGAAGTGTTTCCTTCTTAGATCTACTTGCCCAGATGAAGAATCTTGCTAGTCATGGTTATACTTAAGCAGTTCCCTGTTGTCTACCACACATGCTCAGTGCATGGAAAAATAACCACTCCAGGTAGGAGTGGTTGCTGCCAGTGGCACCTCTAAAAAGGTTTAATCACAAATATATATGCAACTGAGAAAAACAGAAGTGACTTAACCTTCATTTAACCAAACCAGAATCCTTCCAACATATCCCACAAAGATAAATTTCAAATTAAGTAATCAGCAAGATCTTTAAAACATTCTTATATTGCCTGCATCAACATTTTTTTTTAAAGATTTTTAAACAGAAAATCATAAGTAATACAAAGAGCATCCGTAAACCCTGAATAAATGAAAATGCAAGGTATCTGGACACAAGACTATACAAGCTCCAACACCACCCTTGAAGATAGTGAAAAAACAGAGTGTAAAATAATGTATGCCAAAGACTCGTATGTAAAAACTGAAGGAACTAAATTAAAAGTGTGCTATACTATGAATAATATGTATGCAATCTAATGAGAGTGTCTTGCTAAAAAAATACAGAAGAACACACACTATGGGAAAATATGCTAACTTGAACACCAATCTCACATATAACATATGTAGTATCAGTATTGGCACTAATACACTAAAATCCTTGGGCCTTGCAAGAATAAATTACTAACTTTCTGCAATATGCTGCCACAGAGATCTATGAAAAAGCCAACTGATATTCTGTATGAACCAGAGTTACTCAAAGAATTTAGTGCTTCTTTTACAAATATCATCCTGGATGTTAACTTTATGGGTCTCTCATAGACCCAGAGATAGATTCCAAGGATCCTTAAGGGCTTATGAAATAATGCTCTGCAAAATGTACGCTTCCATTTTTTTGTTTAATACGTAAAACTGACTTCGTTTAAAAGAGGCAGAACCTTGCATTTACTATTCTTCACAAGCACAGTTGCCTGCAATGTGCTTGGATATCTTCAGAATTTTAGAATAAAGCAATCAAATGAAAAACCTCACCTAAAATAAGCAACTGCTGCTATGATAGCTAGTGTTCCCAGCAACTTCAGTAGACTTTTATGGTTACAATGACCATAAAAAATATCTGCAAAGTTTGTTTGTGACATAAAAAGACTCCAACTCAAACTTCAAGGGGTTGTGCACCATCTGTTCGGTGCCTTATCAGTTCTGATTCTTGGTAATACTCCCATACGGCACAGAAAGACAATTCTGGGCTTAGTAAGTCATGTATCCCAGCCTCTAGAAGAGAAGAGAACTGACAGTGGTGCTGAAAATTACTGCTCACAAGCTGTATAAACATCACTACATTCAATAAGAACCACAATCTGGACTCTCACCAGTTCAATCCCAGAATTGAAAGAGCACTTAACAATAAACCATTAAAGAACTCTAAACTACCACTGCACACCCTGCAAATTTATTGTTTATACAAGCCTGACATGAAATGAGAATACAAAAGAAAAGTAATTACTCTCAGCCTATTGCATACCATCAATCACACATTTATATGATCACTGGCTTCTTCTAGCCACCCCCAACAGAACTTTTTTAATAACCTGCTTATTCCCCAAGCTCCTGATCCCACACATCTGCTCTCAGAGGTTACATGCAAATACCCAATGCAGTCTCTTAATATGACACCTCCTTCACCTTGCCTTTGCACAAGCTCTATTGGTGGCAAGAGATGTTTCATTCTTAGAATCTACTTTAAGGTGTAAGCCCTAGGATTTTACAAATGAAAATATAAATGGAAACTGCTGGCTACTAGACAGTGCCGGGGAACATCACAATAAGTCTCATTCGCATCCTAGTTTACATGGCAAGCTATCAATATTTACTTAGCAGAACCCTGAAAGCTCACCAGGCAGTTTACTGATCACTGTCCTTCAGTTGCCAAATATGTAAACAAAAATCCATGCAGCAATGTTTCCTTTCCTAAATGCTGCCAAGGCATGACAAAAAAGGATCTTTAAGACACAGGCCTTTTCATATCCCAATGGGACGGTGGGCCAATGCCCACCAAGTAAAACTATAAGCCCCCCCTTGGTGGGGTTACCAAGGGTTCATCATTGATTACTTGGAACAAGTGAAAACAAAACAGGGACAAGAAAGAGGGTCATAGGTTCATAACAAGAATACCAAGGAGGTATACAGAGCAAAGCACACCAGACGGTACCCACAGGCCCTCAAATGAGTCCAAAGAGCCAGTGGATGCTGCCCAGTGAAATTCTGCCCAGAGTTGTGAACAGATGAGGGACAGGAAAGTGGCCCCATAGTCCCTGGGTCCTCCTGGCCAGAGCCTCCTTCCTGGTCAGATAAGTCATAAGGTTAGCCAGGACCAGGAGGAGGTTGACCAGATGGTCCTGGGACCAGGCAGGGGTGTGGGGGGAGTGTGCAAATGAAAAGGTGCGGAGCAAAGTGCAGCCAGAGCCTCAGCAGGATGATGTCCTTTAAGACACAGGAACCACTCTGTGCCAAACAGTTCCTGTCACTCCTAGCACAGCTTTTATTTCCTAGGGCACCATTGTTCTGGTTGCGGGGACAGGGATGCACGAGCGTCCGGCAGTGCAGATCCAAGGTGGGAAAGGAACCACAGAAACAGTTATGTCAACAGCACCCCTGCCTATCTGCTGCAGGGAGTGGGGGGGGGGGGGGGGGGGCGGCTATTTTGTGCTTGAGGTGGTATGCATGAGGCTGAGCGGAGCCAGCACCCCCTGTTTATTTCGCCTCATGGCAATTGAGACCCATGGCCACAAAAGCCTGACACACCTAGGGCAAGTTCCCTGCAGGCACTGTGGGGGCAGTGGGACTGGCTCATCCCCGCCAGGGACAGCCAGGACAGAGGTGGCCTGAGGAAGGGAGGGAGGGAGGGAATAAAAAAAAAGGGAAGGAGCTGTGGCCGGGGAGGCGGGGAGGGAGGGTTGGGGGGGAGCACAGGGGACA
>NW_005842143.1:2215077-2221284 GCF_000455745.1 Alligator sinensis
CATCTTCCTCGCCTCACTCACCTGCCCCCCCTCCCCTCCGGCCGGACGTCATCGCCATGGCAACCGCCGCCCACCTCCTCCGCCGCAGCGCTGAGACGGGCTGGGGGCGGGGCCTAAGGGGGGCGGAGCAGAGTCGCAGCCAACCGCGGCGCTGGGGCGGTGTCGAGCCTTGCGGCGGGGAGGGGGCGTGGCCAGGCGTGGCTGATCTGCATAATCCCGCCCACAGCCCGCCTCCAGGGGGCCGGGCTTCGCCTCTGTTGTGGCGGCCTGGGGCTGAGCCTGGGTACTCCGCCTCGCGGCTCTGTGTTGGGACGGGAGTGTGAGCCCGGGCTGAGCTGACAGTGGCCTCCGGCGTATTGCAGACAGGCACCAGCTCAGGGCACCGTCGGGCAGGCAAGGGGCAGATGCCATTGACAGCGCCCCAGAGGGAGCCCCCCGCCCCAGACAGCGCCCCTGGGGAATAAGCTGCGTAATGGGGAGGTTGAACTGCCCAGAATCGCTAGGCTTGGGGGGTGCCCAGACCAGAGACAGGGGCACCAGGCTGTGAAGGTCTCCCATTCACTCTGCGGAGGCTGGGGTACCAGACTGGTCATGCAGCATTGGGGGTCAGTGTGGGTATGGTCCGAGTATAAAGCGTTCTCAGTGTTTCATCATACCCCAAGCTGCTATCTATGCCACTCCTGCTAACATCCCTCCAAGCTGCTAACAATGCCACACAGTACATGCATAGAGAGGGGGGCAATCCCATGGATGGATCTAGGATTTTGGAAAGGGAAGTGCGGGTGATGTGGCCCATCGTGGAGTATAACACCATGCACATTCTTCTCCAGTTAAGGAGAAACTAGAAGCTTTATTAATATGGTAGGGGGTTAGCACTGTATATTATCCCAAATGCAAAAAACACACATAGCTATTGGAATGTGCACTCTTTGCTGGATATGTATTTTTTTAAAAGCACAACAAACTAGACAGAAAATAGTCACAGAATATTGTATCGTGTCCTGTAGTCACTAGAGGTAAAAGTATATCTCTTACTCAGGTTCAAAACACTATATCTTGCTTTCTTGAGTGTCTTTGCCGGGGCATTCAATACTCACTGGGTGCATCTACATGTCACACTGTGGCAATGTAGCAATGCTCTACATTGCCCTATGGGACACTATAGGGACGTGATCATGTGGGTCTACGTGGAATCGGCAGTTATGTCACGAGCAGCGCACACCCCCAGTATAGCGTGCCCCTTTGGCTACATAGCAGGGAAATCTAACCATGTGCCACATGCATGGCACAGTAACCGTACATGGCACTGGAGCAACATTGCCCTACTACAGCGATGTGTAGATAAGCCCACTGTCAGTCATTCTTACCCCTGAGTTACTTTTACCACAGTGGGTTAAGGTTTTAGCTAGAGCTAAAAACAGTCTGCAGGTATGTAAAATAGCCAAGAGACATTACCAGGAATGGCTAACAGACAGCAAAATTGCAGCAGAAAGGATCATTTGAATAGTGAAACATCAAGACCACTAAAAAGGAGAGAGAGTCCTTAACACCTGTGGAGTGCAGGGAGATTAACAGGAATCAGGGAGATGATAATGAGCCATGAAGTCAATTTACTTTCTAGCACTACTTAAAAATACAAATCCCAAGCAGTTGGTTTTAAAGTTCTGGTGAAATCAAAGAGGAGTGTAACTGCTCAACTGCACCCCGCCCTGGATTTGGCCCTGGGCAATCATAACTAACATCACAAATGATCTCAAAATTGTTTTCATGGATATAATGCTTTGCTTTCTATACTGACCCCAGCATAAAACAGACCATTACATTTAGATGCACCCTGCTACCCTCTTATTGGACTTATTAACTTGTGTTTGAAGCATATCTTCCAGAAAAGCACCCAATCTTGATGTGTAGAGAGGGAGAGAGAAAATACAACATTTCCCTTGGCAGATGGTTCCACCCTAGGTATGTTCTTTATTTCTAATGCAAATTTGTCTGGCTTCAATTTCAAGGTATTGGTTCTCCTACATCTTTCTCAGCAAATTAAAGAGCCCTTTAGTACCCAGAAGATTTTCTGTGGAATATACTGTAATCCATTCACTTCTCAAGCTTCTTTTTTTGGAGAATTAAACCTTTCAAGTCTTTCATTGTAAGATATGTTCTCCTGCCATTGACTCATTTTTGTGGCTCTTTTCTGTGTGCTGTCTAATTTTCCACGCAGTTTTTTAAAATGTGGACATTGGAACTGGATGCAATATCCTAGTACAGGGTAGGCTATTTCTGTGCTTGTTGGTTATGTGCGTAAGTCACGTAGCTGATTAACACAATATTACCTATTGTTGGCATTGTAAAAAACTCCAGGTATTTGTATATTGGTTAAGAGCATAAACTCCTTAAGTGCATAGGAACTCTCAGCCCCACTGTCTACTTCCTAATGAAACTGTTCTCCTTTTAAGTACCTAACTGGCAAAATAACTAGGAGCCACATTTCAAAGTTTATGAAGCAGCCTTGAATTGACAAGGTTATGACAATTTCAAGGCTGGTGTTAGACATATAAGGGGCTCTGAGAAACAAGGTGAGAGCCTGTAATGCATTTGAAAAAAGCCTAGCACAGACTTTTCCTGTTGTTTGTGAGCAATACATACATTGAACTGGGGTAAGTGCTTACTCAAGTAAGTACTGTACAAAGCATTTCTTCAGTCCAGAGGCTGTATACTTAAATGGAGTATACTATATCTGTCTCACCAGAGCTGCATATAGAGGTAAAATTACCTCCCCTGTCTTTACTCTCTACTTTCCTATTTATATATGTCCAAGGATCCAAGATTAGTCCCTTTTGACACCGCAGCTGACTGGGAGCTCATGTTGAGTGATTTATCCATGATGACCCCTAAATCCTTTGCAGAATCAGTGTTGTACAGGATTCAGTTCCCCCTGGGGTAAGCATGGACTCCATTTCTTGCCCTTTGTATAACTTTGCTTTTGGCTATATGAAAACATATTTGTACCAGTGCAGCTTGCCAACCACTACAGATTGTTTTGCATGGCTGTTCTGTCTTTTTCATTATCTACTACCCTCTTAATTGTTGTGTCATCCAAATATTTTATCAGCTGTGATTTTATGCATACTTTCAGATCATTAATAATGATGTTAAATAGCATTGGACCTTCTACCAATCCATGTGGAATTCAGTTACAAACATTTCCAAAACTATAGGCTGTCTTCTTGCTCAATTTTCACTTTGGCCTAATTCAAGAGAAACTATTATGGTAATTTCAGGAGGATTTTTTAGTCAGATTAGGTCTGCTATATGACATCACTGAAGTGCAGTCGTCTTTTGGTTAACTGCTGTACCCCTCTTACATGTTGGTAACACAGTGAAGAACACAGAGACAGGAGGAAATTCTGGCCTAATGTCATGAGAGCAAACTCAACTCTTACAAAAAGTACCATAAAAGCTTTAATGTTTCTGGAGAAAGCTGCCCAGCACTCAATTTCAAAAGGTGTATCAGGAAACTCTTTTATCAGCCTCAAAAAAAAAGACATAATAAAAACCTCTTGCATATATATGATGTTTCCTTGAGCAGAAAAGAAATATTAGTCAGCTGTATTTGGCTATCACGAGAAATATTTCCTCCTTAGAAGTTTACAAGCATAATGATTAAGGAACATCTCTGTCACAAAGAGAAGAGATCCACAGCAAGAGTGTTCTGTATTGTGAACTAGATGGCTGATACTGCACTGCTAACCATGGACGCCTTTAGTCATAAACCAGCTTTTTAATTACAATTCAGTGTT
Source organism: Alligator sinensis (assembly GCF_000455745.1). Lineage (NCBI taxonomy): Eukaryota > Metazoa > Chordata > Crocodylia > Alligatoridae > Alligator > Alligator sinensis. Next base: position 2,218,875 of record NW_005842143.1, read on the forward strand.
GTTCAGAGAGACAGTTTGTCCAGTGGTAATAACAGCAATGGTTAAAAGGCTGTGCTGGTTCCTAGGCTTATTCCCTATGACTTTGACACTGACTCATCTAGAATGTTGAGCAGGGCATTTAACCTATCCTTGCCTTACCAGCTTTATAGGAGTGGCAACACTTAATTAAGCTTCCTAGAGCATTCCTTGAAACATTCTATATAAATAGAGAAATTATAAGGGTATTAGTGAACATACCTAAGTAATCTATATTTCACAGTAAAAAGGCTATATTCTAGAGTGTAACTTAATTTTATAAGCTGATCTGCAGGAAAGTACTTTGTCTCCTGATGGCTTAACTTATTTTTCAGGAAAGCAAATGTGCTTCTTTAACTCTTTGTATTTCTTTGTGTTGTGATTCAGTGGTAGACTCCTTATCTTCCACATGGGAGACCCAGGTTTGATTCTTGGCTAGACATACAATTATAGCTACCGTGGCTCTGGCTTTTGGATTTTGTCTCAATGGTCTAAAGCAGTGGTTCTCAACATTTTTTTTTTTACCAGGAACATCAATGGCCAGTCCCAACTCAGTAAATAGTTTAAGTAGAAAACAGCCCCCTGGCCCTGCCAGTGCCCCTCACTCCCACCCCTCAGCCTCCCCCCCGCCCAACCAGCTGGTGCCCCTCACTTCTGACCTGCTGCCCCAGACCCCAGGCCCCCAGTGTGTGGGACAGGGGGTGAGGGGGTGGGGTGGGAGAGGAGCATGGGGGGCACATGCCCCCCTCCCAAGGTTCATGTGCCCACGGTGGGCTCAGGGCTTCAGTCTGGCCAGATCAGCACAGATAGCAGCTGCCTCCATGGCCCAGCAGGCAGGACCCAGCATGGGAGGGCAGAGTGGGGTTGAGACACTTGTTGTTGCTGCCACTGCGACCAGCAGGACCCCCGTACCAACCATGCTGCTGGCAGAGCAAGGACTAATGGACCGGAGGGAGGGGCTGTGCTGCTCTGACCAACTCCTGACACCAGCCACTCGTGCACCGGGCCATGGTTCTACCCTACTGCCATAGCCCAGCCACTACCACTGCTCCCCTCAGGCTACCTGTGCTGCCCGCCACCCTACCTCCCCTCCAGTAGAGCTGTGGCCTGAGAGAAGGTAGGGTGGCGGGCAGTGTGGTAGAGTGGCAGCCAGGTCATGGTGGCGGGGTAAAGCTGCAGCTCAGCATTCGAGTGACTGGCAGTGGGAGGAGGTGAGGTCAGCCCCTGCCCCTGCCCTGTCTGTTACTCATACTGCTGGCAATGCAGCTGGTGTGGGGGGGCCGGGTGATGGCAGCAATGAAACTTGCTGCCCTGCTCTGCCCTCCTGCGCTGGGTCCTGCCCGCTGGGCCTCATAGGCGGCTCCTGTTCATGCCAGTCCAGCCAGGCTGTAGCCCTATGCCCTCTGTGAGTGTACAAATCTGGGGGGAGGGGGACGTGGCCCCCTGTGTCCCCCCAACATGTCACTTTTTTCCCTCACCGGCCCATAGACTTACTGCAGGGAGATGGAGCTGCTTTCACACTGCCTGGCTGCCATGTGCATGGGTGCATGTGCACATGCATTAATGCCCCCTGCCCAATTGCCCTCTTCCTGCTCCCTCCAACCCCAAGTAGCCCCTTACAGGCTGAAACCCTGCCAGCCTGCAAAGGGAAACCTGCAGTTTCCCACATTTTTTCTCCATTAAAGGAGAATCCATTTTTAAAGTTTGTTCGCAACCTTTTCGTATATTTTTACAACCCACTTTTGGGTCATGGCCTCACAGGTTGAGAAACACTGATCTAAAGCAGGGGTGGCAGGTCTGGGCACTCCTCCGTACTCCTGCCTGGGCGTATGCGTTGAAGGTCCTGGTGACTTCTCATGCATATACTGATCTAGAAGGATTAACAGTTGCCTACTTCTTTCTCTGACCCCTTGCTGGGGTCACCTGAACACAGTTGAATTTCCTGCCTGGTGCAGGGGGATGGACCCAATGATCTTCTGAGGTCCCTTCCAGCCTCACAATCTATGAATCTATCTGTGCGGGCTGGGAGCGGTCCGAGGCCCTCGGGGGCCTGCGCGCGGCGGGCTGTGGCCAGCAGCCCGGACACGCCGGGTCGGGGAATGCAGGCCGGTGGGCTAGAATTAGGCACGGACGCTTAGTGGTTGATTAAAGATTATTTTACTTACACCGAAGATGGTCGCGGTGCAGGCAGGAAAACTTGCTTGGGTTGCGGTTACAGATAGAAAAGAAGAGAGGCGGACAAGAGTTCCTTCCACGCGAACCTCTAGCCCAGTCCGGTTGAAGGCTCTAAACACGTGAGCCTGTTGCGTCAACCGAAGAAAACAACTCGAAGCAGAAAGCTCTGGATACACTCACACGAAGTTTGCTAGGCTCCGTGGAACTTGCGCGCAGGGAA
>NW_005842143.1:2221521-2233428 GCF_000455745.1 Alligator sinensis
AAGAAATGCACCCTGCAAAGAAAGCTCCTAGTGGCGGGAAATAATTTAGCAGTGCCGAAGTGTGCACAAACAAAATCACACCCTTGGGTTGTGACACTATCAATCTAATTTAATTCTAACAGCACTGAGCTTAGCTCAAGAAAATGGCTCTGTTGTGCCTCTCCATGTTCTCAGCCCAGCCCTAAAGTAGGTTTCTGCAACCTCAGGATAGCTCCAGTTAAAGTTCTCAGCTCCCTGTGGATTGGGCTCACAAGCCATCCAGCATTCAATAAATGCTGAGCATGGGAATTGATCTAGACTCCCTTCTCTCCATCTGCTCCAGTCCAAGCAGAGCAGATATTCCTAAATTTGCCTGTATGAGGGCCTGAAGCTGAAATGTATCCATGCATCATTGCACAGTGGGAATCCCTAGCCAATTTTACCAAAAATGGCATTTTGTCTCAAGCTTTATAAATGCTGGCAACAGGCCATCTGAAATAGTCATTGCCTACTCATTTCTTCACAGTAAGGATAGCTAAAATTTGGAATTGGCTTCCAAGAGAGGTGGTGCTCTCCCCTACCTTGAGGGTCATTAACAGAATGCTGGATAGGCATCTGGCTGGGGTCATCTGACCCCAGCACTCTATTCTACCTAGGCAGGGGGTAGGACTCGATGATCTGTTGAGGTCCCTTCCAACCCTAGCATCTATGAATCTAGAGGAGCTCCTGTAACTAAATAATAACTGAGCTGAGCACACAAACCTCAAGGACAGCACAAAGCACTAGAAAACTGCATCAAAAGGAGTGTTGCTGGAACATTAGATCTTCAGCTTTTTTGGGCCAGCAAACCAGACATTAAGGCTGCTCCTGATGGTATAATTTGTTTGAAACTGTCTGAAATTACACCGTTGCCAAGCTAGCCTCTCCCTACTTAGATCAGTAAGTAGGGAGATCCTACTTGGGTCTCAACATTTTTAGACCCGAAGGAAAGAAAATTTTAAGACATTTCACCAAAAGTATTATTTTAACCCACTCTACTAGAAATGTTATCTGAGAGTAACAAATAGAAAGCTAACAACAGATTGAAAGAGTACCTTGAGAGGTGTGAAATATATCACACAGTGGTGTTACTGGTGGGAGAGCATGCAGAGCACAAGCACCAGATGCTAGTTAATAGGGGACACTAGAATGGCAGATTTTGAGGAGCCTGTCATGGAAGCAGCAGCCTATGCATGGGGAGCCCAGGCCAGCATCAGCAGTTTATGCTGTGGCAGCAGTGGAAGTGGTTCACAAATACCAAAATAAGACTCCCCACGCGTCCTTCACTCCCCACACCTCTCTGGTGCTTGACACCTCCTAGTCCATTTTGCCCAAGGTGCCAGAATTCCTAGTTACATTTCTGGGAATTTAATTCCAACACCCAGTGATCTAGATGGGCCTTGCCAACACTACCCTAATGCAAGATTGCATGTGTGACAGGAGAGTGAGCTAAGTCTATTCATCCCACCTTACTGAGGCAAATGAACCCCAGCAGTTGGAGTCAACATTGGAGGACCCTTTGCTCCCAGTCCTCTCTCTCTGGGGAAATTTTGCTACCACTTCTATTGTTCTCAAAGGGTGAAGAGCCCTGCTAAAGCCCTGGGGAGAAGGTCTTCTTCCATTACCACTTTGAAAGGGAGGAAAACATATTCCTGGGGCTGGAATCATAATGTAGCCAGATGACATGAGTTAGCTAGCATCCTCTGGATCACTAATCCATGCTATTGGCAACCTGGTTGCCGAAAAGGTATACAAATGAAACGTGCAGTACTCGTAAACCCCAGTATTCAAAAGGTGTTAGTTTAGTCCCCAGAAATCATAACGTTGGCTTGAAATCATGATGTTTTTACAAAACAACTTTGGAATTCTCTCTCTCTCTGCTTTTAGGCTTCCAACTCCTTTAAGGTGTGTGTGGTTTGCCTTCGTGATCTGCAATTGTGAAGACTAACATTTTTACTTTTTGAATAAAAGCTGAGAGTTATACAGTTCCAGGAACTGGGGCTTTAAGTAAAACCCTCAAATAGTATGAGACCCAGTTTCTCCTGGGAGAATTGCTGCTCTCCCATGAAAAAACATGAGTTTACAGATGTTCAGGCTTTTTTTCCCAGGGTAAAAATGGCTACTCCAGGAGAAAAATAAGATCTGTACATGTCATGTCTTCTCTCAGAAGAGAACATAGCCCTCCAGCATCCCCTCCTTCTCTGCAGGGTGACTGTGTGTTGCTCACTGGACTCTGCTGCTCAAATAGGGAGCAAAACATGCCTTCATCACAATCTACACTTTGTGCTGCAGGAAAACATAGGCTGACCATGGACAGTATGGCTCAGCCAATCAAGACTACCCCATGTACTGTTGCCATCTGTTGCCAGGCTGACTCAGGAAGCCTGCAGAGAATGTTAAGATGTGTGCACAGGGCCCCCACCCCTGGCAGTGTCAGCACTGCTAGCTTTTCACTCTTCAGGTCCTCAGCATTTGAATGTCTGTACACAGCTCTGGGCAGTATCTCTACTAGGAGAACAAACCTGGGAGAATTCTCCCAGATATTTGAATGTGTGTACACAGCCTGAGATTTCTGTTAAAAAAAAAATCACAGGAGTTTGTAACACAGCACTTTGCAGGAGATAATTATATAGGATGGTTAAGGTACTTGGCTGACCCATCTGGCTCATGCAGGAAAGACTGAAACTACAGCTGGAGTCTAAAGCATATCTTTTTTTTTTTCCTTAGGGTTTGAGTTTATTGTTCAAACATAAAACAAAGTTACTCCCCTGACTAAAACAGGCTACAAACAGCCAGAGACCTTTTCTCTTGCATCTTGTCCTCTGCCTTGTTTCCAGCCTTGCCATAAGATACACTTAGTCTCCTACAGCTCTTCAGCTGAGATCTCTCAGCACTTCACAGCAGGGGGGCAAAGATATGCCCCACAAACTAGACCTGGGCCACACATCTGTGTCATCTGGCCCACAGGGCTACCTATAGGACTGGAAATGTGTTGATGCAGCTTGTAGTGGCAGCATTAATTGCCACACTCCCAAAGCTGAGGCAATTAATACCGCTGCTGCTTGTCCCATGAACAAATTTACAGCCCTGTGGGCCAGATCCAGCACATACTGCCAGGTCATCTGGTTTGCATGGCTGCCCCTGGGTCAGAAATCTTGTGTTGAGATGAGAGGAAACTGCAGCAGCTCTGCAACATGTGGCAATTAACACTGCTGCTGCTTGCCCCACTATCAAACTTCTGGCCCCATGGACAGCCCTGCAGGCGGATGGAGTGGCTTCATACTCCAGATCCATCCTGCAGCCTATCCCTGTGCTACTCATCCAACCCTCCTGCAGCTGTGTTTGACACCCATGCTTTATAGGAATCAACTGACCCCTCCCTGACAGAACCTGATAATCAAACAGATCTTGCTGCCCCAGGGTTCCCTGGCCCCTGAAGAGATAGACTGACTTACTGTAGTTGAATGTTCAGATAACCATTTAAACTGTAGCTTTATTATTCCAAGCTATATTCTGTAGTTATTCAATGTCAAATCTTGCTCCTATTGAAGCTGAGTACAAAATGGCTTAAAAAAAGAACAAGATAAGTTCTTCAATCTACATGATTCATTTGATTTAGTAGATGATTTAGTAGAACATTGTTACAGAACCAGTGTCTTCAGATTTGTGGACCTAGTTATTTACTTTGAGATTTACCCAGCAGCAACAGGAGAGCATGTGGTGACAACATTCTAGCTCACTGAGACTATCTCTTAATTATATTTGTGGAAAATCATTTAATTAATAGAGATTTAGTATCTTTCTACAGGAACTTCATACTCAGCAAACCACCATTGATGACCTTAAGGAAAACTAAACACTAAGTCACAGTTTGACATGCACTTAATAGGTCACTAGCTATTCAATATATTGCCTTTGCAAATGTAAACAGGTACTAGATAAAATCAGTTAGGGCCTATATCTATTCCCAGTGAGGTCAGTCCCCTTGACTTCTACTGGGAGCGGGCATGAGTGGTAACCTGCTGCAATTTCAATTGTTTGAATATAGGACAGCATCAGAAACAACAGGCAGCTGATTATGAGGAAAATGATCAGTTTCTGAAATAAATATTCACTTCATAATTTGCTGTATGCATTATATGGAATATATAAATTGAGGCAAACGTGGTAATTGACTCCTTTCCCACCAGAGCTTGTACATTGTAGGGGACTGAAAATAACTTGAGCTTGATTCTTTTGTAGCCATTTCCACTACTGTGAAATTAATGCAAAGGAGGTGTAAAATGCCAGTCACTCCATTTACAGTAGTGTTGATGACTGTACAAACTCCAATAGAAAATCAGTCCTTTATTTTTTATACTATTAAAATATTAAATAGCAATAACTCAGTCTATGTTATAGTTTCATAGTTTCGAGGGTCGGAAGAGACCTGAACAGATCATCAAGTCTGACCCCCTGCCCTGGGCAGGAATGAGTGCTGGGATCATAATTTCCCAGCCAGATATCTATCCAAACTCCTCTTGAAGACCCTGAAGGTAGGGGAGAGCACCACCTATTTTGGGAGCCCATTCCAGAGCCTGGCAGCCCTAACCGTAAAGTAATGCCTCCTGATACCTAGCCTGAACCTGCTCTCAATCAATTTGTGGCCATTATTCCTTGTTATCCCAGGTGGTACCCGGGGGAACAAAGCTTCACCTATTTTTCACTGATCCCCCCTGGTGAGTTTATAGACAGCCACCAGATCCCCTCTTAGTCTTCTCTTGTGGAGGCTGAATAGATTCAGGTCCTTTAGTCTATCTTTGTAGGGCCTGACCTGCTGCCCCTGACCATGCGAGTGGCCCTCCTCTGGACCCTCTCAAGGTTAGCCACACCCCTCTTGAAGTGCGGCACCCAGAACTGGATGTAGTACTCCAGCTGCAGCCTGACGAGCACCACATAGAGGGGAAGGATCACCTCCCTGGACCTGCTTGTGATGCATCTGTAGATGCACGACAAGGTGTGGTTAGCCTTACTGACCGCTTCCTCGCATTGGTAGTTCATGTCCATCCTGGAGTCAACAATGACTCCAAGATCCCTTTCAGCCACTGTGTTGTTGAGAAGGGAGTTCCCCAGCCTATAGGTACGTTGCAGGTTCCTTCTCCCTAGATGCAGCACCCTGCACTTGTCTGCATTGAATTCCATTCTATTCTCATCTGCCAATCTCTGTAACCTTTCTAGATCTAGCTGGATTCTGTCCCTCCCCTCCATTGTGCCCACTTCTCCCCACATCTTTGTGTCATCAGCTAATTTGGTCAGCATGCTTTCCACGCCCACCTCCAAGTTGCTGATAAAGATGTTGAATAGCACAGGCCCGAGGACCGAGCCCTGGGGAACTCCACTGCCCACATCCCTCTAAGTCAAAAACCCCCCGTCCACCACCACTCTCTGGGTGCGATCATTAAGCCAATTCACCACCCATCTGACTGTGTAGGCATCAATGCCGCAGTCACCTAGGGATTTTTTTTACAAGAATGGGGTGAGAAACAGTGTCAAAGGCCTTCTTGAAGTCCTGGTAAACGGCATCCACCTCAACACCCACATCCAAGGACTTTGTGACCTGGTTATAAAAGGAAACAAGGTTAGTCAGGCAGGATCTGCCTGCAATGAACCCATGTTGGTTGCCCCTGAGATTACCTCCCATGCTGGGCCTCCGCACATGTGTTCCTTGATAATTTTCTCACAGGTCTTCCCAAGGACCGAGGTGAGACTAACTGGCCTGTAGTTACCTCCTTTCTCCCCTTCTTGTAAGTGGGGACCACATTGGCCCTATTCCAGTCCTCTGGGACCTTGTCAAAGCACCATGAGCACTCATACAGCCATGCCAGGGGCCCTGCTATGACCTCTGCCAATTCCCTCAGTACCCTCGGATGAAGAGCATCCGGACCTACTGATTTATACATGTCCAGCCCCTCCAAACGTTCCCTAACTAGATCGTCCCAGACCCTAGGCATGGCATCGTGTCCCCTGAGTCTGTCCGTAATCCTAGTGGGGGAGTTGTCCTGGTCCCAGCTCAGAAATATGGAAGTAAAGAACTCATTGAAGAGATCAGGTTTTTCCTTTGTGTGACTGTCAGGACTTGAACACCCGGTTACGTGCCGCTTTGCTTTGTGCAGTGAGTGGGGTTCGCCTCTTAGACTTCAGTTGCTGACTGAGTAGTTGTTCACTCCCGAGGTGGTTTGCCCTTATCTCATCTGCCATGACTTTGAATGTTCCCAGTGGCGGCTGCCTCCTCGGGGTCTCTCAGCAGCGTACAGGCTGTCCGACAGTCACTTACGGGGCTCCGCCACCCCTACACCCTGTCCTTACACCACCTAGCTGGTTGAATCATCCAAGTCCCTCTTCTGCATTGCTACCGAGGGTTTCGCAGTTGTTTCCTGTCCCAGACTCTTTTGCACCTGACCAAAGAACCTGTGCAGGGTTATCACTTATCCTGGCTTCATGGATTAAATCATAATGCAGGGTCCAGAAGTCTCGGCTCCCAGCACCCGGTTTCCTGGGCCCATTCCCTTCCTCTCTCAACCCCTTCACCTGGGGAAACATAAAAAGCCAAAATCACATCATTGGGCCCTGGAGTCCTTGTTTGCTTCCCCTAGGGCACTTGGCTAGGCTAATCCCGTCCTCTCTCCTTCTCAACCCCTTCACTAGGGGAAACATAAACCAAAATCACCAACAAAACTGTAAGCTAACTCGCCTGTCGTCGGGCCAAGAATCTAGGTAGCCCCTTTGCCTGCAGATTCCAGGGACCCGCTCCCTTGGGGTCTACCTTGGGTACAACCCCTGCGTGGGTCGCACACCCATAGCCTCCTCTTCGGTGGATCCTTTATCTTTTGCGGCTCCCTCCGCCAGCCTGGTGCTACCCCACTTCTCCCCTTTCTGGAGTGGCCCTGTCCGGGTGTCCTGTGGTCTCGCCCAATATGGCTGTTCACCTTCTGGGTTCAGGGCAAGCGCCCTATTCTTCCATCGCCCTTCCTGTTGCTCCTTTTGAAGCTCTCCCTACGGGGTTCCTTCCTCCTCCTCCCCATTGCCCCCACGGCTCCCACCTGTTAAGTCATGGGTCTTCGTCGGCTTGTCACTCTCCCCTTCACTGTTGCTGTCTCCGCAGCCTGCAGAGACTATTTCTAATTCGTTGATATTGTTACCGGCGCATTTCCCACCGCTGCCAACACACTCCTCCTTAGGAACCTCCACTGGCTCCTCGCCCAAGGCTCCATGCCTCCTGGGGGATTTCTGGCATGCGTTGCCCGCCAGCACCCTCCTCCGGTCCGTTTCCCCTCTTCTGTCATCGCCATTCACATTTTTATTTTGGCCAGCCGGCGATTACTGCTGACATCACTGGCCGGTCTCAGTTGAATAAAGACACAGCTGACAAGCGCGTGGGTTCCTCCTCCTGCTCCCGCCTTATTACAGTTCCTGCTGTGGGTAAGTTTCTTTTTTTTCTTCTTTCACTTCTGCCGTTTGTCGTCTCCCCCTCCCGTTCTCTCCTGTGACACCTTGCTACAATCACCAGATTGCCAAGCCTGTCCTGTAGGGGCCTCACGTTGCCTGGTGCCTTCTTCATACTCCCTATGTATTTGAAAAAGGACTTTTTGTTATTCTTAATTCTGGTCGCCAGCCCTAGTTCTGCCTCTGCCTTGGCTTCCCTAACCACCTCCCTACAATCACAAGCAACAGAGGTGTAACCCTCCTTGGTGATTGCCCCTTGCTTCCACTGATCGTATACCACCTTTTTTGCACTCAGGCCCTCCTGGATGCCTTTACTAAGCCAAGGGGGCTTTTTAGCACTCTTGCCCGCTTTGGTTCACGTTGGGACTGACTCCCTCTGAGCTTGGAGGATCGTCTCCTTAAGGAACAACCACCCGTCCTGGACTCCCATTTCACTGACGCTCCGAGTCCCCAATGTCTCTCTTACTAATCTCCTTAGCTCATTGAAGTCAGCCCTCCTGAAGTTAAGGACTTTTGCCTTACTGCTTGCTTTTACCATCCTGTGCTCGATAGTAAATTCCAGCAGACGATGGTCACTAATGCCTAGGTAGTCAAGCGCCCGCAGATCCCTCACCAGGTCATCGCCTGTGGCAAGAACCAAGTCCAGCAAAGCATTTCCTCTGGTGGGATTATGTACCTCCTGGGTTAGGTGGAGGTCCTATATGCAGATTAAAAACCTATGTTAGCATTCAGACCTGGCTGACATCCTCCCAGCAGATGTCTGGGTAGTTTAGGTCACCCATGACAACCACATCCCTTGTCCTTACAGCCTCCGTGAACTGACCTGAAAATTCCAGGTCCAGCTTATCCCCCTGATGAGGCGGTCTGTAGTAGACACCCACTGTCAAGTCTCTTTCCCCATGACCCCCTTGCATTCTAACCCAGAGCGCCTCAGTTTGCTTCTCTTCGGAACCTATCCTGATCATTGAGGATGTGTACTGTTCTTTAACATAGAGCGCTACACCACCCCCACCCTTCCAACTTTTGCCTCTACTCTATCTCATCTATACAACCTATAGCCCTCAATGTCTACTGCCCAGTCATGGGTAGAATCCCACCAGGTTTCTGTAAACCCAACCAGGTCTGGGTTTTTGTTAGCTAGCAGGAAGCTGAGTTCCTCCTGCTTATTCCCCATACTTTTAGCATTCATGTAGAGTCAATTGAGATCTCCTGTGGGTGTTTATGCTGCCCTCTTGTTCCCAAGTTTGCCCAGGCCCTTGTCACTTACCTGGGTTGTTCCTGCTCGTGTCACCTGGCTTGACGTTGAAGTATCCTCCTGTACCACTGCATCCCCATCCCCCAACGAACCTAGTTTAAAGCTCACTGTACGAGATCAGCCAACCTGGAAGAGAAAACATGCTTACCTTTTGGGGAGAGATGTAGCCCGTCCTGCCCTAGCATGACTCCTGCATGGAAGTGCAGGTCATGGCCAAAGAATCCGAAGCCCGCCTGGTAACACCAGCTCCAAAGCCGCTGGTTGACCTCTTTGATGCAGGCCTCGCGGCACCGTCCACATCTGCTTACTGGAAGAACAGGTGAGAAAACCACCTGTGCTCCCGTCTCCCTAAGCTTGGCCCCCAGAGCCTTGTAGTCTCTCATGATGCAGTCCAGACTACTCCCGGCCACATCATTAGTGCCCCATGGATGAGGACCAAGGTGTAGTGATCAGAGGGCCAGATGAGGTCCAGGATCATTGCCATGACATCCCAAATCTGGACTCCGGGAAAGCAGCAAACCTCATGTGCCATGAGATCCAGGTGACAGGTGGGTCCCTCCATTCCTCTCAGGAGGGAGTTGCCCATGACAAGGACTCAGCGTCTCTTCCTCTGGGTGTTACGGCATCGCTCAGTCTGCGCTGTGTGTGGAGTGGCATCAGCTCCTCTGGAGTCATCCTCACGTGCCTCCTCCTCCAATGCTACCAGGGCCTCATAGCTGTTCCCCAGTTGTACCGGGGGACCAACACTGCAGCAGCACAAGTAGCCCTGGCCCTGGTGAAAACTGTCTGCCATACTGCTGCGTTGGGTCACTCCTGGGGTGCCTCTCCACCAATGTTCCCTCTAAGGAGTAGCGGTCCATGAGCGTGCTGCTTTGGTCTGTGAGTGTGCCGCTTCGGTCTCACCTCCCCCTTTCAGTGCAGCGTGGGACACTTACCGAAGTTAAGCTCCTCACTCCTCACCCGGGGCAGGCAGCAGGGGCTGGGGGCTGGGGTCTGGGGCCTGGCACGAACTCTGCTGGCTCCGGGGAACTGCTCTGCTCCCCTGCATCGCCTCAGGGAGCAAGGAGGCATGTGGTGTCAGGGCTGGGGAGTGGAGCAGTTCCTCAGAGCCAGCACAGCCCATGGAGCAGTTCCCTGGAGCTGGCAGAGCCTCACTCAGAGCAGGCAGCAGCTCCTCTCTGAGGTAAGGCAAGGCAGGTAATACTCAGTTGGGGCCGGGGGCTGGCACAGGCTCTGCTGGCTCTGGGAAACTGCTTCGCAGACTCCACCAGCTCCAGGGAAGTGCTCCACTCCCCAGCTCTGATGCCATGTGCCTCCTCTCTCCCCGAGGCAATGCGGGGGATTGGAGCAGTTCCCTGGAGCCAGTGGAGCCCGCACCAGCCCCAGCCTCACCCCTGCCTCCACCTCGCCTCGCCTTGGGGAGAAGCTTACCTTCAGTAAGTGTTCCACGCCGCAGCCCAGCTCCTTTCTCAGCAGGTGCGCGGCCTTAAAAAGTTTGTGCATGGCAAGACTTTTACTTGTCCGCGGCTGCGCATGCGTGCACCTTAGAGGGAACCTTGCTCTTCATTAGGTACTTGACCCTGCAGAGAATGGAAATACCCATCAATTTCATCCTCAGCAGCCCTGATTCCCCTCAGCCTGCTGACATCCACCTGGAGTTCCCTCACCTGCCCCTCCAGGACCCAAAGGTGGGCACACGTGGGACAGGCGAGGGAACTCCCACTCCCCATTCCCCCCCACCCCCCGGCCACAGAGGCCTCACCAGAAAGTCCCCACAGACAGTGGGGGAGGGTGGCTCTAACATTGAATATCTAACCCTACAAAAATCATTGACTTCTATAGTTATTCTATTTTTTCCTGGCATGTAATGCCTAATAATATTTATCTTACTGAGGCTGAAGGAGTTCTAACATTTCTTTTTCACAATTTTCACTCAGCTTCATTTTTGTTGTGAGCCCCTCATAATCAAGGATGACAGTACCATTGTGGGGCTGATAGAGGCAAGAACCCTTGGTGTCAGGTGCCAGAACAGGCTTCTGTGTGCAAAGTATTTCTTGTCACAAAATGTACAATGTCACTCAATTTGTAGATTGATCTGCTGCTGTTGCTAATTTGTCCTTTATTTATGTGCTTTTCCTTCCCCATGGCATGCTGTTATTTCTTAAAAAGATCTACACTTTGCCTTCCCTGGGTATGCTATAGCTGTCTACTTACAGCTAAGAGCTCAAAGAAGTTAGTCAGGAGATTATACTCAATCAAGTGCTCTCCAAGCATGTTCTCAAAGTGCTTTCTTGAGGAAACACAGTTCTACCCATGCTGTTCTTCACAGATGGGAGCTCCATGGGCATTTTTGTATTGTCTGTTTGAGCCACATGTCCATCTCATAACAGCTGGTCCTTCATGTTTAATGCCTCATTACACATGTAGGCTAGGGATGGGCATTACACATAAAACAGTTTAAGTGATCAGAAACTGGTTTAAACCTGTAACAGAACAGACATTCAGTGCACAGAAACCAGTTTCAAAATGGCTGAAACTAGTTTGAGATAAACCTAGCTGATTTGGCTCACACCGGTTTATGCAATGTCTGTCCCAGACCCCTTGCAGGTTTAAGTTAAACCAGACTCCCCCACCATCCAGGCATACTCTCTGGGCTGGGTGGGGCTCTCTGCTCCAGCCTCAGGGCTGACCCTGCCCCTCTGCTCTCTAGCCTGAGCAGGGACCAGCTCTAGTGGAGACACCAGCTGGCATGGTATATTAAGGCAAAGTGGGGAGGGAGGGGGTTAATACTTCCCTCCTTCCCCTCTTCCCCCACTGCAGCCCAGCCAGGGTCAGCCTGTCTGCCAGGGAGCAGAGGGGGAGGGCAGTGGTGGCTCCTGTAGCTGGCAGACCCTGGCTGTAGGGAAGGCATGGAGGGAGAAAATAACTCTTCTCCCTGCCCCCTTCACCTTAACGGGGCCATGCTGGGGTGGTTGTCCTGCAGGGTGTGGAGGGGGAATCTGTTCCATGTTGGGAGAGACTCTTCCCCCTCCTCTTCCTCCCAGGGTGGAGAAGGGGACTGTGTGGCACTGGATGGGGACTCTTCCTCCTCCTCCCCTTCCCTGCCCTGCCACTGCCATGGGGCGGGAGTGGGGGGGGTCCATGCCATGCTC
>NW_005842143.1:2233455-2237978 GCF_000455745.1 Alligator sinensis
CTATGAGGCTGGGGGTGCTAGAGACCCCACACACACTCTCCCCATGGTATGCAGCCCCCACTGCCTGGCAGCAGCAGCAGGCAGCGAGGTCGGGCCACTTTTGCCTGGTGCAGGCTTGGCTCTGGCCAGCGCTGCATGTGGAGGAGGAAGCAAAGCCTGCTCCATTGCTGGAGCTCTACTCACCACACCTGTAGCTCCAGCACTCACAGTGGGGGAAGCCCCATGGTGGAGCCAACTGCCTCTCCTGCTCCCTACTACACAGGTCCTTGTACTCTGCTAGGAGTGGAGGGAGCCCTGTCCCCTGCTTCCCCACAGAATTCAGTGCGAGGCTTTGCTGCTACAAGTGCGGAGCTGCAGGCGTGCAACACGGAGCTCCTTGATAAAAGCAGCCAGCACTGTGCTGGGGGAAAGGAGCTCAGCCCCAAACAGCCTGCCCACACACTTCTATCCCCAGGGCTCCATGCCGTGCACCTGCAGCTCTGCACTCGCAGAGGGGAAGCTTTGCGCTGGACTCTGTGGGGAAGCAGGGGTTGGGGCTCCCTCCAATCCTGGCAGAGTGTGGGAACCTGCACAGCAAGAAATGGGGGAAGCAGCTGGCTCCAGTGTGGGGCCTCTCCCACTGCAAATGCTGGAGCTGCAGGCACAGGGAGCAGAGCCCAAGGCAATAGGACAGGCTCCGCTCCTTCCCCTTGCACAGCAGTGGCCAGAACTGCACCTACACCAGGCATGAGTGCTCTGACCTTCCCACCTACTGCTGCTGCCAGGCAGCAGGGGCTGCATGCAATGGGGGGGAGAGTGTGGGGGTCCCTACATCCCCCACCCTCACACCCATACCCTGCCCAGCTGAGCTCTGCATTCCTGCTTTCCTGCTGCCCCTCTGGGGGGAGGAGGAGAAGGGGGAAGAGTTCCCCCCAACATGGAACAGAGCCCCTCCCTGCCCTGGAGAGGGGAGGAGCGAGGGGAAGAGTCCCCCTCTGAGGCTGGGCAGCATCCCATAGAGGCCTCCCTCCCCACCCCACAGCAACGGGGGAGAAGCTGGGGGAAGAATTCCCCTCTGTCGCCAGGCAGCCTCACAGATCCTCCCTTCCCACCTGACAGCGGCGGGGGGAGGAGGAGGAGTAGAACCCCCCAACACTGAACAGGGCCCCCCTCCCAGCCCTATGGCGGTGGGGGAGAGTGGGAAGAGTTCCACCCTGGGACCAGGCAGCCCTGTGTGCCAGATTGCTCCTGGCTGTCAGGGAGCAGCTGGGGAGGCTCCCGGGGTCTGACCACACTCCCCACCCCTCAGCTTAGTTTCCCTGTGGAAGCAAGGTCTGCTTCATTGGCGACACATAGGGGGTGCACGCAGGTGCATGTACAACCCCCTAGCTTGGTGTTGCACCCCCTGCAAAAAATGCCGCCAATGCTGCTGGTGGCACCTGCATGCGGTCGCCACTCACCACCCCCACCCCTTTGCTGCCAACGCTGCCGGCGGTGTCTGTGGGTGGTCCCTGATTGCCACTGGCTGCCGCTGCCACCGTGGGGGGTCACTGACCACTGTTTAGTGCTCACCACCACCCCCACCCCCCGCCACTAACACCACTGCAACTACCTACAAGAATCCCCACTCACCTCTGCCACGCCCCTGCCGCTGCCGCTGCCACTGCCTCTACTGCCTGCAGGCACTCACTGTGCCTTCCCAGCCTCCGGGGGCACATGGCATTCATGGGCTCTTTGGCACCCTGGGCTTCTGGCTTGAGCCACTGCTGGCATTTGCCTGCATTTTCTGAATGGAAATGAAATGCCTATCCACCTGGAAATTGATTCACTCTCCGCAGGTTAAACTAACCTGCAAAGATTGAATCAATTCAGGCTCGGGGTTTTTGAATATCTGTCCCTAGCCATAGTCATTGGGCTCTAGGACTTTATCATTAGTCATCTTGCTATACTATCTTACTCCCAGTTAGGTACAACAGTGCCTCTTTTGGAATTTCTCCAGTAGACAGGTGTGCCTTCTAAACAACATGAGTGTCTCACACTTGTAGAGCAGCACAGTAAGCATGACAGCTTGGTCCCACACTGACTTCATATCTATTTTTTAATTTTGCTGAAGGCCAGGCTTGCTTTTGCATTGTTGGAAACTATCTCCTGTCAATGCCATCAATATTGTTCAAATTACTTCCAACAGAAATGAGCTCATGAACAACTAGAAGTCCAGTTCTCCTGATGGATATAAAAGGAATAGCATGCTTTCTTCCAGGCAATGGTTGACATATAACCTTGATTTTCTTTAACTGATAGCTAGCCCAAAGCTCTCTTCAGACATAGTGAAATGGTTTGTCCAGAGCTAACAGTCTTCCATGGAATGGGCCAGCATCACACTCACTGGACATTACAAGAACTCCTGTGCAGTTAATGTGGCAACCTTAGTACCCAGTTCATAGCCTGGAGAGATTAAATAGCCTTTTTGTAGTTCAGAAGTGAATCCCAATGCAGCTTCACGCACCTAATAAACATGATAAATAAAATGAAGCAATCAAAATATTAAGAGCCAAATGCTTTGGTCCCAGCAATCTTCTTCTGCAGCAGAGAAATAGGGTATAGCTCTGCAAAGGTCTGACCAGAAGTAGGGTCAGGTCAGTGTGGAAAGGGGGCAGGAAGCTATGTAAGAAAAACAGAATTGAACATAACCTGCAATTCCTTGTCAACTTTCTTAACAGGAGATCACATTTAAATGGTTTTATTATATAGTGTAGAGGGGGAGGGAGGGGGAGGGAGGTTGGGGTAAGTCTGAACTAGAATTCCAGATCCAAGCACCTTGGACTTTGAAAGACTTTGGACCTAGTTCTGCAACTTGCACCTTGGCTCATCCCATAGTTTTTCCTATTTGCACACCGGGGTCCTGATTCTCAATGTCTCCATTCCCACGGATGGGAGAATAGCAGGTTGGGAGGTGGGTCAAAGGTGGCTTTAAGTTACCTTGTGCTCCTTATCTTTATTTTATGATATGCATTCCTATGGGTACTTAGAATAGCCATAGTGCAGTATATATTGATCGTGTCTGCACAAGCCAGGGAGGCTTTCTGCACAGAATTTTTTTCTCAGGGTGGTAATTCTTTCCTCTTGTTATATTCCCCTTAAATGATTTCCATTGTAATTTTCATCTGTACTTTTTTTGCTAAAACACATTTGCATTTGAAAACTGAACAAGGACAAGTCAGGAGTAGGCTTTCTGCCAGCACAGAGCCTGGCACTTGCTTTGTTGAGAGCGTATAGAATAATTTATAAATAGAATGGGTTTTTAAAATAATTACACTTTCAGAGATCCTGCGCTGCTGGGGAGAAAAGACTTCAAAAGACCTGCTTTGGAGGAGTCTTTCAGAAGAAGCAATTTATTTTCTGCCTTGATGAAATATATAAAATCATTAAGGAGCAGATTTTCAAAATGGGATCATAGAACACATACACAGAAACCTAAATTTGGAGCATTCTAGTGAACAGTCCACCTCTTTCCCATGGACTGGACCATTAAAGACATATGAATACATTAAAGACCTCTGACACAAGTTTAAAGGATTTGTCTGTCAGAAAACAGGATATTTCAGAAGCACAAATGTTTATGCACTGATCCTCGAGCCCCACAAGCAGAGTGCAATTGAATGCTCCAAGGCTACAAAGATTATTGCTCAAGCAGCTTTTCACTCTTTCGAAATCCCAGGATCAGAAGACAGATGTACAAGTGAAAGGCCTGCAACCTCCTATTCTCCCCATCAAAATTTGAGTGGTTAATTAAGAATTTTTAAAAAGACCTGACCCTGAGAGCTTGAATACCTGCTGTTCCTAATGAAAGAGTCAAGGCAGCACAGCCCAAGCCATAGTCAAAGGGATACAACTAAGCAATTACCCACCAATTTATAAAGTGGCACGTGTGAAACCACCCTTGTAGCTGCTGATTGTGGAGAGATATACAGAGAAGCTGTGGAGGAAGTGACAGAGGGATCAGAGAAGAAGTAAGAGCTATTCTCCATGGCCTCAGAAAGACCTCACCTGCTGAGACAATAATTTCTCAACTCAAGTAAGGAGCAGGTGTTCTGGAGAGACAGATCTGAAAGGAGCAAAAAAATGAAAGCGGGTTATTCTAGCTGTTGATTTGGAATTATGACAGGATTTAGAAAATCATTCCAGAAGGAACTGCCCTGCCTGTAAAGATCAATATGACAGCTGCTTTGGGCTGTGGGTCTCTTGCTGTATAAGTTATGCAGGCCACTACGTGAGACCCTGTTAGCCAGTCAGCTGCTAACCCTGCCATTATATACTTTATCAATAGTATTCTTAAGAGATGTGATCAATATATTAGATTTCCTAAGGACAGCAGCACAACATGCACAAATCCTCTTCCAGTCTAAAATGGAACCATTGATTTTACATAAATCTTCCCTCCCCATTGGGCACATGCAGAGGATGAGAGTGTGATTAAAGACATCATAAACAGGAGGTCTTTAATTCCCCAGTACCCAGGCTCTGCACAATGGCAGATCAGGAAT
>NW_005842143.1:2238009-2239902 GCF_000455745.1 Alligator sinensis
TCTGACAATTGGAATGATGCATAAATATGGTACATGCTCAGGCAATCTGCCCTGTGGCAGCTCTTTAGGGCCAAGGTAAACAATGAGTACCAGGCAATCATGAATGCACATCATGGGCTTGGTCCAATAGCCAACAATGTCAGTACAAGTCCTGCTCCTTCAAAATGCTTTACAAGGAGTAAACTGCACAACAGTCCCCTAATCTGGGGAAGTAGATGCCATAATCTGTATTATATAATCAGAGAAAGAATGGCGGTGGACAGACATGAAAAGTAGACATAGAATCATAAAAAATAGAGTTGAAAGGGACCTCGGGAGGTCACCTAGTCCAACCTTCTGCTCATGAATGACGCGTGCCCCTGGAGGCTGGGGTGGGTCATGGAGACTGCTGTAGGCAGCGGCAGTGGTGGTGGTGGGGGCATGGCGGCGGCGAATGGGGACTGCCCGCAGGCAGCTGCGGCAGTGCTAGCGGCAAGGAGGGAGGGGATTTGACAGGTGATGAGCAGGGACTGCCCACAGCTGCCGTCTATGCTGTTGGTGGTGGCGAGCAGGGACTGCCCGCAGCGGCCGGTGGCCGCATTGGCGGCAATGGGAGGACAGTAACCGCCTGCAGAAGCCGGCAGCAGCTTTGGCAGTGGCCAATCTCAGGGGGAGCACGTGCTACCCTGTGCCCCGCCCTACGTATCACCTATGTTCCTGCTCAAAGCAGGATCATCCCCAACTAGATCATTCCAGCCAAGGCTTTGTTGAGTTGGGCCTCAAAAACACTGAAGAATAAAGATTCCACCCCCTTTAGGTAACCTGTTCCAGTGGTTCACCACCCTCCTAGTCAGAAATTTTTTCCTAATATCCAACCTAAACCTCCCTTGCTGCAACTTGAGACCATTGTTCTTTGTTCTGTCATCTGTCACCACTGAGAACAGTCTAGTTTCATCCTCTTTGGAACCACCCTTCAGGTACTTAAAGGTTGCTATCAAAATCCCTCTCAGTCTTGTCTTCTGCAGACTAAATAAGCCCAGTTCCATCAGCCTCTCTTCAGAAGTCATGTGCCCCAGCACCGAACCATTTCTGTTGCCCTGTGCTGGACTCTTACCAACTTGTCCACATCCTTTCTATAGTAGAGAGCCCAAAACTGAACACAGTACTCCAGATGTGGCCTCACCAGTGTAGAATGGGATGGAATAATTACTTCCCTTGATCTGCTGGCAGTGCTTCTACTAATACAGTTCAGTATGCTGTTAGCCTTCTTGGCAACAAGGGCACATTGCTGACTCATATCTGTCTCATTGTTCACTGTAACCCCCAGGTCCTTTCTGGCAGAGCTGCTGCTTATCCAGTCAGTCCCCAGGCTGTAGTGATGCAAGGGATTCTTCCATCCTAAGTGCAGGACTTTGGACGTGTCCTTATTGAACCTCATGAGATTTATTTTGGCTCAATCTTCCAATTTGTCCAGGTCACTCTGAATCCTAGCCCTACTGTACAGTGTATCTACTACTCTCCCCAGCTTGGTGTCATCATTGAACTTGCTGGGGGTGTGCTCCATCCCATCTTCCAGGTCATTAATGAAGACACTGAACAAAACCAGCCCCAGGACTCCTGGTGCACTCTGCTTGATACTGTCATGACCCAAAGGCATGATTTTGTGTGTGCTTCTGCACCAGAATTATCCCCGCCAAGTTGCAGCTTCATTGCACGGAAGAGTTTCCTGTCGCAGAGGAAAACCCCAGTGCAGGGACGAGTTTCCTGCCTTTTCTGCAGCTTCTTTTGCAGAGTGCATTGCTCATGTTGCAAGAGGAATGCACGGTGCAAAAGAGTTCCCACCACCGGTATGCAAATTCGTTCCCCGTGATTGGCTAGTTTTAAATTATTCACACGTGGCGGCTAACGATTGGC
>NW_005842143.1:2240046-2250611 GCF_000455745.1 Alligator sinensis
GTGGAGCCTAGCAACCTCCACGAGACCGTCTGTGTTGTCTGTCTGTAACCGCAACTCAAGCAAGTTTTCCAGCCTACACCACTGCCATCTCGGTGTAAGTAAACAATCTTTAAAACTACCGATACACGTCCGTGCCTAATTCCAGCTCGACGGCCTTCCCTCTCCGACCCGGTGTGCCCAGGCTGCTGGCCACAGCCCGTGTGCAGCGCGGAAAAGGGCTCGGGTTGCTCCCGGCCCGCACAGATACCACCTGCCAACTAGACATCAAGCCATTGATTACTACCTGTTGAGCCTGACAATTCAGCCGGCTTTCTATCCATCTTACAATCTTTTAATCTAACCCATACTTCCTCAGCTTGCTTGCAAGAATGCTGTGCAGGATGGTATTAAAAGCTTTACTAAAGTCAGGGTATACTGTGTCCCCTGCTTTTCCTTCATCCACAGAGCCAGTCATCTCACCATAGAAGGCAATCAGGTTGGTCAGGTATGACTTGCCTTTGGTGAATCCATGCTTATCCATCTTACAATCTTTTAATCTAACCCATACTTCCTCAGCTTGCTTGCAAGAATGCTGTGCAGGATGGTATTAAAAGCTTTACTAAAGTCAGGGTATACTGTGTCCCCTGCTTTTCCTTCATCCACAGAGCCAGTCATCTCACCATAGAAGGCAATCAGGTTGGTCAGGTATGACTTGCCTTTGGTGAATCCATGCTGACTGTTCCTAATCACCTTCTCCTCCAAGTGCTTAGAAATGGATTCCTTGAGGATCTGTTCCATGACTTTTTCTGGGGACTGAGTGAGGCTGACTGGTCTGTAGTTCCCTGGATCCTCCTTCTTCTCTTTCTTAAAGATGGGCACTATATTTTCCCTTTTCTAATTGTCTGGAACCTCTCCCGATTGCCATGAGTTTTCAAGGATAATGGCCAGCAGCTCTAAAGTCACATCAGTCAATTTCTTCAGCACCCTTGGATGCATTGCATCTGGACCCATGGACTTGTACATGTCCTGCTTTTCCAAATAGTCTCTAACCTGTTCTTTCACCCTTGTTGGCTGCTCACCTTCTCCCCAAATTGTGCTGCTCGGTGCAGTAGTCTGGGAGCTGACCTTGCCTGTGAAGACCAAGGTAAAAAAAGGCATTGAGTACTTCAGCCTTTTCCTCATAATATACATACATAATATAAGTGGGTCTAATTCACTGTCATTATTGCAATTATATACACTCATACCTTTTTGACTTGCCCTGTTACCTATTTAGTTGCTGATCCAGATTCAGAACTGAAGTGCTCCTGCCTGATCTTCCCATGATAGGCAGACAGCAAGGAGAGTCAGGGATGGGAAACAATGAAAAATCACCTCTGTGCAACATAAGAATACAGCCCTGTTCCCATATTTGCTCTTTGAATTTTCATTAGGATCTCATGTGTGGACACATACTAATCTCTGTCTGCATGCCCTAGAGGAGGTATGGTAATGAGAAAATCAGAAGTCTTGTCTTATGATAATCATCTCTCTCATTTTAAATCCCCTTACTGCTACAGAGCTAAATTACAATAAGCTTTATACCAATATCAGCACAATACAGACTTTTAGAATTTTAGCTTTCTGCACCTTTAAAAAGTAATGCTGCCATAGGCTGAGATTTTTTTTCTTGCATGGCAGGGAATGGAATCTACTTGTAGCCATAACATACAAAATATCTTTAAATGAAGTGGGGGAGAACTACACAGCAGCAGCAGAAGTGCTGGGGCTGATAATTATGGCAATAAAATAATATACTCATTGTTTAAATAAGGAGAAAATGGAGGGCCTGAGAGAGGTGAAAGCAGTGTGAATGGGGCTGGGAGTGAGCATCAGGTGCTAGTTAGCACAAAGTTCAAGGGTTACCAAGTACCCCCTTGGCAAATCCCACATTCCCTCTGAAAGTATGCCAGACAGCAAGTCCAGGAGACATAAGTGGAGGCTAAGGAGGAGTCCTATGATCTCACTTTAATAAGTTATCACAGAAGTATGCATCTGAGGCACAACATCCACTTTGGTAATTTCTCAGGAAACAAGTGCATGGTGCAGTCTAAAGATAGCAAGATGTTCAGAAATCATGAATATGAGGGCTATGTAAGAAGGCAGATACACTGGAGTCTGTGCGTGAGAGTCTCTGACTTGTGCTATGCAGGAGGTCAAGTTACCTGATTGTAATGGTCCCTCCTGGCTTTGGAATCTGTACCTAGATGCATCGCTAGACTTAGATCCTTCCTTCTGCTGGGTATGCAGGCTAGTATGAAAGAGGACAAAGGGAGGGTGTGGTCCTCCTTCAGCAAGGACAAGAGGATCATTTCTACAACAAAACACTGGGAAAAGGCATTGGCTACCATAATGGTCCATGCATTACAGCCCTCAAGGACCTCTCCCACTGTCCAAGAGGCATCCCCAAGCCTCTAGTGCTTTAGGCCAGGTACAGAAGTTACACTTACTGCACAGTACATGTGCAGAAAGCATTCTACAATCATAACTGAGCAGATGGTCAGGGCACATAGAGTGCTGTAAAAATGGCAGATCCCACTCTAAGATAACCCTGGATGGATTCGTAGATTCATAGATGTTAGGGTCGGAAGGAACCTCAATAGATCATCGAGTCCAACCCCCTGCATAGGCAGGAAAGAGTTCTGGTTTCAGATTACTCCAGCCAGATGCCTATCTAACCTCCTGTCAAAGACCCCCAGGGTAGGGGAGAGCACCACCTCCCTTGGAAGCCCATTCCAGATTTTGGCCACTCTAACTGTGAAGAAGTTCTTCCTAATGTCCAGGCTAAATCTGCTCTCTGCTAGCTTATGGCCATTATTTCTTGTAACCCCCAGGGGCGCCTTGGTGAGTAGAGCCTCACCAATTCCCTTCTACACCTCACGATAAATTTATAGGCAGCCACAAGGTCGCCTCTCAACCTTCTCTTGCGGAGGCTGAAGAGGTCCAGGTGCCCTAGTCTCTCCTCGTAGGGCTTGGCCTGCAAGCCCTTAACCATACAAGTGGCCCTTCTCTGGACCCCCTCCAGGTTATTCACATCCCTCTTAAAGTGCGGCGCCCGAAACTGGATGCAGTATTTCAACTGCAGTCTGACCAGTGCCCGATAGAGGGGAAGTATCACCTGTGGTGATGTGGTATCAGATTTCAGCATTATAGGTTATAGCACCATAACGAACATGGGCGACTGGTGTTGCCTTAGTCAGTGGGGCATGTGCCCCCCCCCCCCCCCCCCCAATAACCAGTCAGTGACCAGGGAACGGGGATCCCCCCATGGCCGATCCTGCCAACTGGGAGGGGGTTCCCCCTGCGGCCGATTGCAAGACAGGTGATTGCTGCAGCTGCCTCTGGAAGTGGCTCTGGCCGCTTCTGGGAGAGCAACGGCACTCCACTCCCTGGCCAGCGCTTGCAGGGGGGGCACCCGATCAGGGTGTGGCAAGTGCAGCTGATCAGGGGATGCACCGGCACTCTCAGGGGATGCATGTGCACCCCTGTGCACCCCCTATGCATCGCCACTGATAATGAACACCTGTATCAGATCCCATCACAGCTCACAGTAGGTCACTTTCCACTAGCAACCTATGGAGCATTGTGGCACTCCACTCACCACCCTGTCCCAGGGCGGCACTCTAGCCTTGGCCAGAGCGTGTGTGGTCTGCCCAAGCACTGGGCCAGCCCTTCCCTGCACAACCCCTGTTTCCAACCCCACTTCCTTCTTGTTCCTTCTGACCAGCTATAAGGCACTGTCTGTTATTATCGCTCAGTGTGTAGATTCTATCTACCTTGTGTGGGCATTTGCAAAGACTGAAGCTTTTGATTAAGTGCTCTGCTGTCTGCTGGACACAGCATTCACCTAGGGGGCTGCCAAAGATGTTCACCTTGTACAGTGTTGTTTTGAAGCATCTGTATCCAGAGCTCAGTCTGTTCAGCTTGACCCATACTTCTACGTCAAGGTCATGCCCAATGCAGGGACTTATACCATTGGTGTTGGCATAAAATTCTGTAGGAATAGATTTTAGACCAGATTGCTCTGAATGATCATTTTATTTCCATTCACCCCATCCCTTATCTAAATTTAGTGCAACACACAAGGCTACAGTACCTGGCCTAGTGGGCTCTCTATGGGCCGAGAAGCCTGGCAGCAGGGGAGCGGTTAGGGTCTGTTTTCTTATGTCACTTGGTCTAATGCCTGAGAGTACAGGGAATACATAGAATCATGGAAAATAAACATTGGAAGGGACCTCAGGAGGTCATTTAGTCCAACTCCCTGCTCAAAACAGGACTATCTCCAATGATATCATCCCTGCCAAGGCTTTTTCTAGGTCGGTCTTAAAACCCCTGAAGGATGGAGATTCCACGACCTCTCTGGGTGGCTTGTTCCAGTGCTCTACTACCCTCCTAGTGAGAGAGTTTTTCCTAATATCTATTCTAAACTTCCTTTGCTGCAACTTGGGACCAGTGCTCCTTGTTCTGTCATTTGCCACCACTGAGAACAGTCTAGCTCCATCCTCTTTGGAACCACGCTCAGGTAGTTGAAGGCTGCTATCAAATCTCCTCAGTCTTCTCTTCTGCAGACTGTATAAGCCCAGTTCCCTCAGCCTCTCCTCAGAAGTCATGTGCCCCAGCCCCCTAACCATTTTCATTATCCTCTGCTGGACTCTCTCCAATTTGTCTACATGTCTACATCCTTTCTGTAGTGAGGGGTCCAAAACTGGACACAGTACTCCAGATGTGGCCTCGCCAGTGCTGAATAGAGGAGAAGAATAACTTCCCTTGATCTTCTGGCAATGCTTCTACTAATGCAGCCCAGTTGCCGTTAGCCTTCTTGGCAACAAGGGCACATTGTTGGCTCATATTCAGTTTATTGTTCACTGTAAGCCCCAGGTCCTTTTCTGAAGAAATACTGCTTAGCCAATAGGTTCCCAGCCTGTACCAGTGCATGAGATTGTTCTGTCCTAAGTGCAGGACTTAGCACACATTTTTGCATGCATGCAAGTTGTACAGCCTGTCTCTGCATACTGTTAAGCACAGCGTTGAGCTTTTTAGTGCAACAACTTCTGTACCATACAGAAGTATACATCTGCTGGGGTGTATACTTTTGCAAGTGCAGTAGTTCTGAGCACTTTGAAGTTGGCACACCAAGTTGTGCTGGCTAAACACCTTAAGGCAACTACCTGTGCATAGGCTTTACTGCTGACTTTCTGAATGTTATGTTTATAGGTGAGGGAGTACTCTAACGTGACCCCTTCATAAACTGGGGTATGCTCATGGGGAAAGCTGTGGTTGCATACTCTGAGATTCAGCGTGCTCTTGTCTCAACAATTGTCAACATAGAAGACTGATGATACTGATTTATTGATGTTCCTCACTGACCTTGTGCCTCTCAAACAACACCCCCTCCCAACTCCTGTGCCATTGGTGTGGAATGATGAATGGGGCCAGGCTCAGTCCTTCCTACTGTTGTTGGGGGCTTATCAGTTTGTTGCATTGAGTGGGGCCATAAATCTGGGTAATTGAGAACTGACCGCCTCATCACTCAAGTTGTGTTGCTTTCCTCAGAGAGGCCAGTGTGGATTCACTTGACAAAAACCCTAACTCAAACAGACCCCAATGTACACTAAAAGCTTTTTTTTGAGCCCCACATCCAAGACATAACCAACAGGTGAAACTGCACATTTTTACTGGCGATCCTCCAGGTGCTGTTTGGCAGAGCAGCTATGAATGAGCACTGCTGCAGGTAAGGGACAGCAGGAAATGGGAATTTTCCCTAGCAACCCCGCCCCCTGACTCCCTCGTCCCTCTTGTCAGGGAGAACCAAAGAAGGCTCATCCCTCCAGGTCCTGATATTTGAGTTTCTCAGCCCACCCAGCTCCCACAGCAAGGAATCCAAGTGTTTGGGTTGTCCTAGGTGGGAGGTGGAACATGAGTGTTCTGTGCCATAGTCAGTGCCACGTCATGAGGAGTAGCGTGGCTTCCAGCCCTGAGCAGGGGAAAGGGTCTAGACAGGGGGCTTCACCAGAGTTCCCTTGGTGTCCCCCTTGTCTGCAGGCTCCACATTTGTGCATAGGAGGCCCAGTCATGGAGCCTGAGATGCTAGATTCAGGATTGTTGCCCAAACACCTCCAGGGCACCAGGGATATATGCATAGACGGCACTGGTAACATGAGGACTGAGGGGGATGTTAGAATGGACAGGCTGATGACTGCTTACATCCATGGTGCCACAGCACTTGAACAAGCTGCATTGCAAAGGTCCAAGAATAAGGTCTATGGATGGCCAGCTGCACTCTGAGGAATGCTGCTATGGAGCTAAGAGTCATAGTGCCAGGATAAGGAGTTTATGCAGAGGGTCAAAGACTGCTTGGGATCTAGCTATGACACCCCTGAGTGGCATCAGTGCCACATCCCGTGGGGAGACCATTACTCTCCTAGGCTGGAGTGGTGGGGTAGGCTGTCATCCACCACTCCCTAGCATGGAAATCCCTGCTCCAGGGCCACCTCCCTGGGAAAACATGCCTGAGAGTCCCATGGGGGAGGGCCCTGGATGGCGCCCAAAGGGGAACACTCCCCACTATGCATTGATTGGGAGATGCAGCGGGGAGGGGGACCCTGGAACAGGACATATGGCATGTGGGAGCTGCCAATCTGTGGTCCAAGGAACCAAGAAGGTGTCCGGTGAGTCCCGCACTGGGGAGCAGCAGTGCAGTGGGGAGGGAAAGCAGGCTGTCAAAGGCCTGATGCTAGGGCCAGCATACACTCCACTCACCTTCCAGAACCAACTGGCTACCCGCAGCTGCTGGTGATTGCTGGTGTAGGCACAGGGCCCCAAAGAGAATTAGTGGGTGCAGTGGCCCACCAGACCACTGGGCCATGCCACTCCAGGCCTGGGTCCTGTGGCAGGAAAGCAGCACAGCCTCAGTGCTCAGGGGGGACTTGGTGGGAACCTATAAGTATATAAGGGGTGTGCACCAGGAACTGGGAGAACATCTGTTTACCAGGGCACCCCAAGGGGAGACAAGGTCTAATGGTCACAAACATTTAGTTCCAGCTGCCAAATTATGTGTGTGCGTAATAAAGAAAAGGTTACCCACTCTGGAACTTAGACCACAGCCCAGGGGCTGCCTGTCTTCACAGATGTTATAGATTTCATAGACATTAGGGCTGGAAAGGACCTCGTAAGATCATTGGGTCCAGCCCCCTGCCCAAGAAGCAGGAAGTCTGCTGGGGTCAAATGATCCCAGCAAGATAAACATCCCAGTGGGTTTTAAAGGTGTCCAGAGCAGGTGCTGGCACCACTTCTGGAGGGAGTCTAATCCAGACTCTGGGGACTCAGATGGCAAAGAAGTTTTTTCTTATGTCCAGCCTAAAACAGTCTTCCCAAAGTTTGTGACCATTAGACCTTGTCTTCCCTTGGGGTGCCCTGGTAAACAGATGTTAATTAAACTGAGGGGTGGTAGTTTCAGACGTTACATTCCCCCTCCTGCCCCAAGGTTTTGTGTTTGTTAAGTTGAGCCCCCTGGGGCTGCCCACTCTCTCCCCTCCACAGTGTCATAACCACTCTGTGCAGCCAGGGTCTTT
Source organism: Alligator sinensis (assembly GCF_000455745.1). Classification (NCBI taxonomy): domain Eukaryota; kingdom Metazoa; phylum Chordata; order Crocodylia; family Alligatoridae; genus Alligator; species Alligator sinensis. Next base: position 2,247,636 of record NW_005842143.1, read on the forward strand.
CACCACTCTCTGTGTTAACCGCAAAGAAGTTTCCAAGTTCCAGAGCAGACAACTTTGAACAGTTTTTGTTTAATAAACACACTAAAAGTTTGGCAGCTTGATTAAACATTTGATTAAAATGAAGCACATCTTTTCCTTGCACTATGTTCCCCTTCATCCCATTGTGAGCCCCTGAGTGAGGTCGTGGAGGACATGGGGAAGGGGGATGGTGTGGGTTGTAGGCAGCGGTGCCTGGGATGCAGGCCAGAGGAGCCTGGGGCTGCAGACCCATGGCTCAGTGCCAGGGCATGGGCACTCAAAGCCCTCTGGCCATAGGTGGAGGGAGAAAAAATTATTTGACGGGGGCTGAGTGCACACGCATAGGCACGCGCACTCAGCCCCCCAAAAAGCACAAGGGACATTCGTGAGCAGCTTGTCTTGGGGGCACCAGGCACAGGGAAGGGGTGGCAGCTCCTGCCACTGTGCACACCCCAGAAGGCGTGGGGGGCATATGCCTCTGTATCTGCGTGGGGGGAGGCAGGCTGCCGCTGTGGGCTGGGGCTGTCCTGGGCTCTTCCCATTGTGGGGGGAGGGGGCTGGGCCATGTTGCACTCATTGCGGGTGGTGGTGGAATTGGGAGGGAGTTCTGGGGGGGCTACAGTGAATTATAGGGTTGATGAAGCCCTCTCCCCCATATTTCCCCTTCCCAGCGCTGCTGCCACCTGCCCCAGTGCAGTGTGGCCCAGACCTACTCCTCCTCTCCACCACAGGGAAGAACCTGGCACAGCTCTGGCCCCAGCCTGCCTCCCCCCATGCAGATCTGGGGGCACACGCCCCCTTATGCCCTCCTGGGATGTGCATAGCAGCAGGAGCCACCCCCCACCCTCCGTTCCTCCCAGATGAGGTGCTCACAGCTCTGTCCTACACCCCGCCCCACCACAGCTGTGCAGCACCTGCCCAAGCCCCACTTCCACTCCCCCTCCACCCCTGCTGCAGCTGCCAGAAGCCCGCTGCCAGGCTATCTTGCAGCCCTACCGCTGCCCTGCATTTGGGGGGCCTAAGCCCCATTAGCATCCCCCTTCTGCCACCTATGCCTCTGGCCCTACTCATCTGGGGTAGGCTCCAGGTCCACACACACACACACACACACACACACACACACACACACACACACACACAGAGGCACACATGCAACCCAGGTGTCCAGGATGCATGCTCATGCCCACACGCAAATGTATGTGGAACTCGGGCATCCAAAACACACATACACATACTTGGTGGGCACAGGGCCTGCTGGGTGGGCATGCACAGGATGACTGGCTGATGGCTTGTGGCCATGAGACGCTATTGCCACATCAGGTCCAGGTGGGTAGCTGTGATGTCCCTGTCAGCCAATAAGGGGTAGCTCAGCCATTCAGCTCTGCTCTCGAGCCTTTGGCAGCTTAGGGAACCCCCAGGGCATGCTGGGAAGCATGTGAGAGATCCCGCTGCCTGCTGCACTCAGGATGTGCAAGCAGGGTCCGAGACCCCTGCCCCCACACAGGGGCTAGTGTGTGTTCTGCTTTCTCCTGACCTAAACAGGGGTGCTTAGAGTAAAGCCCAAAAGTTAAAATACTTCCACTGCTGGCTTCTTGAATGCCTGTATTTAGCCTTAGTGTTTGGAGCCAGAAGCATTTATTTGATAGCGGGGACTTTGCAGCAGTACAATGTGGCTTGCATGCAATACCCAAAGCTCTTCTAGTAGAAACTTGCCCTCACCAGTAGGATTCTAGCAGTGAAAAATGCACAGGGCATCATTGTCCATGATCCCCTTCTCTGTATTCTCTGGGTTAGGATTTGCTCAGGCAGTGACAAAATACACTCTGCAGCAATAGTTCAAAACATCCTTAGACTCAAGATACCTCTCGATAGACTCAATACATCCCTTGGAAAATGCCAGCTTTTAGTTTTCATTCATTTTTGGCTACAGAGAAATAATAGATTCATTCTTTTGTTGCCGGGAACTCAGAAAGGCCACAACAGATCAGAATGTTTTTGACACTATTGACTCCCATTTGAAATATTTGGGTTGGTCTTGTGAAACATGTCTGCACATTTAGCACCCCTAATGGAGCAGCATGCTGTGGCAACCTTGGAAAGAGCTCAAGGCACTCCCAGGTGCTATGGCACCCTGAGTGAGAATCACTGCTCTATAGAAAGGCAAGGAGGGCAAGCAACAAATTATCCCACAAAATACATGTACACACAGTCTTCAGCTTTTGGGGCTGATACTACAGAAAGGATGTGGACCAATAGGAGACAGTCCAGGAGAGGAAACAAAAAGGGTTAGGGGGCTGGGGCACATGACTTATGTTATGAGGAGAGGGTGAGGGAACTGCGCTTATTTAATTTGCAGAAAAGAAGACTGAGGGGGGATTTAATAGCAGCCTCCAGCTACCTGAAGGGTGGTTCCAAAGAGGATGGAGCCAGACTGTTCTCAGAGGTGGCAGATGATAGAACAAGAAGCAATGCAACAAGAGAAATTTAGGTTAGTTATTAGGAAGAACTTTCTTACTAGAAGGGTAATAAAACACTGGAACAGGTTACCCAGAGAGGTGGTGGAATCTCCATCCTTTGAGGTTTTTAAGACCCAGCTAGACAAAGCCTTGACTGGGATGATATCACTGGGGACAGTCCTGGTTTGCACAGGGAGTTGTACTAGATGATCTCCTGAGGTGCCTTCCAGCCCTAATTTTCTATGATTGTATAAAGAAATATCATTACTCAGCAGACATACAAAGACATACTTATAGAAGGCCAAACTATCAGAGTCCTTTGAATTCCTTTCAAGGATGTCCCTACAGCTTATGCTTTAGGAAAGGGTGTCTGCCTTTAATCTTGACACTATGACAGTGAACAGGGTGATCTTCAGCAGTGGGTGACTCACAACAAGCATATGCACAGCCACAGCAGCAAGGTCACGGCACTCATCATCTCCTCATTACTCACATTCTTTCC
>NW_005842143.1:2250642-2257300 GCF_000455745.1 Alligator sinensis
GCCTGAAATCACATGGGCATCCTGCCTGGAAATCCAACCATGGAATAATTGCTGATCAGAAAGATTTAGTTGACAAAAATAGGGAAGTTTGCTGTAAGACACTCGGCTGTCTCATTTCAGCCAGTACGTTACCACAAACCGAGTCATTTCCCTTCTCTCATGCATACTCATAACCTATCAGCTGATACATCATACGTCTATAATGCCTCGCACAAAGTCTGATCCTCCTTCCCTGCACTTGGAGCTCTAAAAGCTAATACTTCATTCAAACCTTTTACCCAGAGCTCACTGGTGACTTCTGTCTCCTCTTCCAGTAAGACTCTGTCTGGATTAGGAAGCAGAGAAATTTCACAGCAAGTACCTGATACTTATTTTTTTCCTCACCACCAACTGGAACTGGAAAGTGTCATTCTACTACAGACAGAACCAAATGAATTAAAAAAAACCACTTGAATTCAATGCAGTCAAATTCCACAGTTGTGTTTACACTAGGAACCAAAATTCACTAACACAGCAGGGTCAATATGCAGCACATGTGCTACAAGTGGCATGGGTAGCCTTTGTGTGTGGCATGCAGCAGATTGGGGAGGAAGCAGAGAGAATGAGAGAATGTCAGAAAAAAGGGCAAGGAGCAGAGAACAGAGTGGCAGATCAGTCAGGGAAGCAGATCAGAGTGGCACTCAGGGAAGGTATGGGATTTAACTTGTGGCATACCTGCCCAAAAGGTTGGCCCCTAGTGCACTAACAGATGTAGTAATGCTGCGTGCGGTAGTACATAAAGTGACGTCTCACTCTGCTCCAAGCAGGACTAAACAACACGATGGCAAAGAGACCTGAACCTTTTCTACACAGTAGTCCCCACCATTGTTACTGGTAGAGCTTGATCATGCTTTCTTACAATGGGTAATGAAAATGGTTTTGGTCTTTTTTTCACCAGTAAGAACTATTTTGAAAAGACATATGTTTTACTATTTTCATCATATGCAAAGTGAGATGTAAAATTGCCTTGTGTGAGGAGCCCTTAAATATACAAGGTATAAACTCACTATTAAAGCATTAAGACAGGGGAGAAAATCTTGAAAATTATCAAAGAAACAAAAAGATATTGTAGTCCTCCCTGAGCCCCAGAACCATTGTAATGTGTTCTAGGAGCATACCTACCCCTGAGAGTGGAGCAAGGGTAAAGACTTCATGCTAAACTTTTGCACTCTCATCCTCCTTCCGAGGTTTTCACCTGGTTTACAGGTATATGAACGGCCAAGCACTCCCTCGGAATGATTTAATAAGAGCTGACAGCCAAATATGCCTAAACTAGTGTTTGTCCTCGGCCAGACTGTTCACACTACTTCTTTGATTTTCAGTGTATGATTCCCAGGCTACACAAGATTTCATTTCTTTCTGTGAACGTCTCAGATGATCAATGTCCCACTTTTCATTTTACAAGTGTTTTGTGGGAGTACCTGCAACTTCTGCACTCAGTTAAATCAGTGCAACTCCATCAAAATCCAGAGCTGGATTCTATAGCAGCCAAGACTTGTTGTCCTTCAAGACCTTTTTCTTAAGATTACCAGTCAGTTTGGTGGCAGCCAGCCCTTTGGGACATTTCCCCCCTTATTTATGTGAACATTGCTTGAATTTTTAGACATGCTCAGATAAGTCCTTATTGACATCCTGATGGATGGTCATTTTTCAAGTAGGATAGATGGGTCCACATGCTGGATTTTAGGTAGCAAGGAAGGCTGCAAGCACAGGTAAACAGTGACTAGCACAAGGATGTTTTTCTTCTGGGTGAAGATGAAGATTTGTGGGTGCAGAGCTCTGGGAGCTGATAGAACGCACCAGACAAACTGTCCATGGCATGTCACTGTACTTTCTACAGTCACCTGATGCAGAGAGAAGAAAACCAGTACACATGCTATCCAGACTTCAATTACCTATGAGTTATTGCAGGTCATAGAATACGTATCAAAATCAGTGCATCTAACCTAGTTTATCAAGAGTGCTGTAAATATTTTTGTGATTAAGCTGCAATAAACTGAAATAAAAGGCAAAACTGAATGCCATTAATACTAATGATGTCATTCAGGTTTATTTTCCAAGAAAAAAGATAAGGAAATTACTTAGATATAGGTTACGGAGCAAAGTAACAACATAGAGCAACTATGCAGGGAGAAAACAAGTCAGAGAGAACCAGCTTGTGCAGGGTGTAGCTAGACTAGGGACTTTATGAAAAGAGGATTTTGTTCTCTGAGCATGACGTTAGCTTGAAATACAAGCTGTTCTTCTTCCTGTTCACCTCTATATGTTGGCTCTGTTCCAAAGGTTCCTGACTGCTGTAAGCAGATTTTTCCAGGATTTTTCCAGGATTAGCAAAGATACCTAACAGACTTACAAGCAAAAGTCCTACTAACTTCCCCAAACTAAAGTCAATGACACTTAAAATTTAACATTATAGAATTTACATTTACTGTTATACAGTTATATAGAAAACTATGTGAGACTCTTCAAGAACAGCCTGCTCTTTGCGCACTATGGTACCATGGCATTTTCTTTATAAAAATTACTTTCCATGCTGAAAATCACTTCCATGAGGAAAAGACTTGTGATGTAAAGTGGATTTTTTTTCCAGCAGGTTCTGAAGGGACTCCCTCTGGCAGCAAGATGCTGTGGACTTTTTGCTGAGGTTCCAACAAAAGTTCCAGCTGTCATGATGATTTTTATTCTATGGCTGCCTGTCCACAAGGAGCTAGACAAAGACTGCTCATTTCACATAGGTCTTGGAATAGCCACTTGATGGTAATGATGCTCATCCATTACTAGTTCCAATTCACTCCTGTTTGGTAATGTGTTATCAATTTCCTTTGCTCTCCCGCCTCATCTGCATCTAGATATTCCAGGAAGAACAGATGGGGGAACATTTAACCATAATATTCCTGACTAGCATAATATGGCTTGTGATGGCATACACTTGACCAATCTTACTCTGTATCTGAACTATGTGAACACTTTTCTTTAGAGGAGCATTTAGCTGACTAGGCTTGTAATATCTTCTGATGAAAATTTGTAAGACTCAGATTAAAGCAATTTATAGCAGCAGCTATGTGATTATTAGTATTGATGACCACAATTGTGATCATCAATGTACCTTTTCTCCTGCCAGAAGAAGGCAAAGTCCATACTAATTGCTGTAGTTGTACTCAGTAGCCAGTGAAGAGGCCAGAAACAGTTGTTTTGAACCTTTTACACCTGAAATAGCTCCAGCGCCGCCCTGTCCTATCCTGCAGAACCTGCAGCCCCACAGTCAAGGGGCTATGCCCCACTCATCCGCTGCCACCTGAGCCATGTTTAAAGGGCTCGATGCAAGCAGGGAGCCCTTCTCAACCAAGCAGGGGAGTTCCTGGCTCCGCTCCTGCCCCCAGGGAAGGAACCCAGGCATCCCCAGCACATGCTGCCCCCACCCCGTGCCCTCCACAGCGCAGCCCATGTACGTGTAGCCTGGCCCAGACTATTTTGTTTCAGTGAGTTTATAACACAATTAAATGCAATTTTGATTTTTTTGATGGACCAGGGGGCCCCAAAACTGTATCTTGCCCGGGGGCCCAAAAAATTGTGAGCCAGCCCTGAATAGCTCAGCCACAAGTAGTATTTAGGAGACTATTTAGTGAGACTGACTTGTTTTTGAGACATGAAAAGAGCAGCCACTCTTATAAAATTTTACATCAGAGGAGAAATTATTCTGTACTTCTGCAGAGTGCTACCCTCAGCACAGAAGTAGACAATTGTTGGGGTGAAACCTGTTGTCTCTGGAAAGAACTGGTGATTGTGCTATGCAACCAGAGGACTCATAGTTAGTTGGGCACAATTTTGGGCTTGAGGAGTCTATGGTCTGTTGTTTGCCAGTGAGTGTATTGCAAAAGCATTGGACCATGGTGGTCAATGTATCAGAGGTCATAAAAGGATCTCAGAGCCACTCATGACAAGGGTGTATGCAGTCTAGGAAAATAGCTAAAGCAGTGATTCTTAACCAGAGTGCTGCATTCTGACTTGCTGTGTTTTTTCTGAGTTCTTGGCAACAGAAGAATTGCTCTATTATCTTTCTGTAGTCAAAAATCAAGTGAAAATTAAGAGCTGACATTTTCTGAGGGATACCTCGAGTCTATCAAGGGTGACTGGAGTCTATCAAGGGGTTCCTCGAGTCTAAAAAGGTTGAGAACCGCTTGGTTAGAGTAGGGTTGCTGTTGAGGGTCTCTACCAGAACTGAAGTTTGAAAAGCAAACTAAAGTTTAGGAGCCAAGGATCCACACTAGTGTCTTGGAACTGGACTGTTTGGCTTTGCAGGAACTAAATCAAGCACTGGAGGCAAGATCAGGCCTTTGTTGGATCATTCCAGGTCCAAGAAAGATACGTGGATCAGACACTTGCCAGAAATCTTCTCATGTCTGACCCAAAAGAAGGAATATGGTTGTATATGGAAGGGCACAGCATAACTTAGGTATCTCTTGCTGATGAAGTTGTTCTGCAGGTACTTGCTTATCATGCTGGATGACATTTGCTGTAGCTCCTGAAATCATTCCTAGCCAGTATAGCTCCATACTGACAGTGAATCAGATATAATGACAACAACTAGGTGTTGACACTGAAATGTGCTTTTGGAGACTGCAAGCAAGACGAGGGGTTGTTTTTTTTTTACTTGCAGTGCCAGTTCAGTTACTAACATAACCAATAATATTTGTCTGTCTGATATATACATGCATAGAAAAAAGAGAAGTCCTTTACCAAATTATGGAATGAAGCAGCAGCAGAGACAGCAAAAGTAGCTAACAGTGGGGATTTTTTTTCAGCAAACAGTACATTTTTCAAAAACTCAGTTTCAGGGGTATAAATTAATTCATTAATTTAAGCAGAATTTGGTTACTGGTTTCAGCCACAAAAAAGGTGAGAATATTTTTAGAAAAGACTAAATACTTTATTGTAATATTATCTGAACAAAATATTTTTACTTCTTGTTTCAAAGCAATTGATCTGATTTTTTTTAAGTCTAAAAAAGCCACAATAAATTAATCTCAGGTCAAACAGGTTTTTGGGCAACCTAAATTTATTTATTTTTTTAATTCTTTTTTTGTTTGCTGACCTCCCCCCACAAACATTTTCTTTCAGCTCAGCTTGCCCAGAATTATTTATTTTTCAGTTTGGCCACTGAAACACTGAATTGAAAAATCCATTATTTGTACAGGTTTAGTAGTGACCTTTGCAGAGCTGGGCAGACGGTGTTGCAACTGATGTAGTTACTTATATACCATCTCAGCCTGCTGTCAGCATACTGTCCACATCAGAGATCCTGTGTGCAAACACTTCTGAATGATGCTTGCAAACTGGGAGATGAGTTTTGCTTCAATTATTTAAAAAGGAGATTTAATACGTTGGTAGTTGCATTTATGTACTTTATGTGTTCCTTCTTCTTCATGGCTATTGATGTGTATTCACCATAGTGAGAGACAGTGAATTGTTTTGTTGATATTGAAAGGCAATATGATTGATGTGCTAATTATACACTTTCCTCCTAGATCTTCCTTTATTATACACAAACAAACATGCAGCCCAGCTGCAATAGCAGATCTAAGCAACACACAACTGCAGAGTTAATGCAGTGCATCTCCTTGGGATTTCATTTTTTTTGCCTGATCCCATAATGAGGTAGCGACAGTTTAAGAATTTATGTCTGAAGGTTATTGAAAATCTCAGGCTGGTACTGTCTGCTGTTCAGTCTCATTTCCCAACCAGTCCAGATATAGTTTGGTGCTGTTTCTCTATCCTCCTGCCTGGACCAGTCCAGTCTTTCAGATTTGTCCCTCCTTTTGTGCTCCACAGTTGGTACATTTGGGCTGAGTTCCCATTCACATGTTTATATAAACTCAGGGAAAAAGGTCAGCTTTGCCTTTGCTGGATGTCAGCTGGTTGTATTTTAAAGAAACCTTACTGAGGGCACAACCATCCTGATGTGCAAGAAGACTAGCAAATATGGCAGGAGACCAGCTTGGCTTAGCAGAGAACTCTTCAGTGCACCAGGCAGCACAGTTAGGGGAGAAGGTGGATAGCCCTCAGTGGTGAAACAATAGGTTAGGGACCATTTAGAGAAGCTGGACATGCACAAGTCCATGGGACCAGATGCAATGCATCTGAGGGTGCTGAGAGAGTTGGCTGGTGTGACTGCAGACCCACTGGCCATTATATTTGAAAACTTGTGGTAGTTGGGGTAAGTCCTGGATGACTGGAAAAGGGAAAATATACTGCCAATCTTTAAGAAAGGGAAGAAGCAGGATCCAGGGAATTACGGACTAGTCAGCCTGACCTCAGTCCTCAGAAAAAATCATGGATCAGGTCCTCAAGGAATCCATGTCTAAGCACTTGGAGAAGAAAGTGATCAGGAACATGGATTCACCAAGGGCAAGTCATGCCTAACCAACTTGATTGCCTTCTATGACAGTGGTGTACCGTGGGTCTCCAGCGCCCGGGGGTCAATGCCTGCATTTGCACACACACACCCCCCCCCGCCACCGGGGACAATCTGAGCAGGATGCAGAGCCCCCTCTCCTGCCCCAGAGCACTTCTGAGGGAAATTGACACCATGGCACACCAGGTGCTGGGGGAGGGGCGGCGG
>NW_005842144.1:0-16188 GCF_000455745.1 Alligator sinensis
CTCTTGATTGGGGGGTCTGTAATAGACCCCTCCCGTCAAATACCCATGACTCTTCTATTGCCTACACAGCGGGACTGGCCTGTTTCAGGAAGCGGGCTGGATATTATGAAAGGCTGAGGTAACTAGCAGTCCTTCACACAGGGCACTAGGGATCTTTCTCTGCCTTGCCTTGCTGGTATAAAATGAGCTGTAGAGCCATAATCTAACCCATAATATTCTGTGCAGTTTTAGAAGAGGAGAATCCAGCTGAAAATGTAAATCTCCTATATCTTTGCATACAGTACTTGGCAACCAAGCTGATTTATCTCATACATATTTATTAATTTTAAGAGCTTTTTGTAAGTCATTTGACATTCCATTTAACATACTTCTATTATTAACCCTGAATGCTTATTTGCAATGCTTAAAATTGCTACTAATTGTTATGGGAGAATAACGAAGATTATTTAAAGTAGGCAGGAGCAGGGAGGCAGAAGTGGTGTTCTGCCACAAACACAGGAGTGGAGCCTGGAAGTCTCCCCTCCCAGTGTGTGTTTCTGTGTGATATAGGGCTGGGGGACGCATGAGGCAAACACATCAACCTTTCCAGCCACTGCAGTCCTCCTTTTTCCCCAGGAGGCTGTGCTTAAGTATCATCCTACTGGCTGTGGGGAAGAATAGGTTCACCACCCTGTTCCATGTTTGGCAACAGCCCATGTTGCCCAGGATAGTCACAACAGGAGTAAGGAGCAATGATGGCAGCAAAATGCTGTGCATCCTTGTTCTTGCTATATACCCTTCCCTAAGGGATGCCTAGAAACATGTCCAAGGAGAATGGAGACCTGTACATCCCATCCTAAGAATTTGGCAACTACTCACCTTCTGGACAGTCTCACCAGCAGGACAATTTCATCTCCAGACAGGACGTGAACAGACCTGATACACCAAGATTTAATGAGAGCGCACGGGACAATAAGATTTGTCCAAGAGGCTTCTGTTCCAAGCGGTCCTAGGCTGCACATAAGTCCATGTCCATGACTCTAATTTCATTCATGCATGGCCTGACCTGATCGCATTGAGCATTAAACCTTGAATGTGCCCCCACAAATAGCAGTTGACTTTGCTATGGGAGAAGCTGGAGCTACTTCTCCCATAGCAGCAATTAGTAGCAATTTTAGGAATTTTAAGCAGGAGACAAGCTTCACCTTCAGAGCAGAGCATGTGTGAAGAGGAGTTGGATCTCCTTACTTTAGAGACATATCCAAAGCTGCAGATGGGCATGGCCAGGCAAGTTTTTTTTTGCAACCCACATGTTGCTTCAGTCCTCTTCTTCCTCATCTTCTCTATATCTATCTTTTATTCCTCAATCCACCAAAGAAGAAATCCCTGTGGCTTTTTCCCCCTGCAACCTTTGCCATAGGATTTTCAAGGCCGCTCTCTATTTTGCTAGACTTCCTTTGATACATCTTAGTAACTGCCTGCTCATAAAAGTGAGCTTTAGGGAGCTGAGGGAAGACAGCTGTTTCCCAGAAAAAATCCAGGGTGTGGGGCAGAGGAATGTGGAGGCAACAGGAGAGGCAAAGACTAATGGTGTGCAGGAAGGAGTGCATGAGACTGAAAAGGAATTTGCTTTTGTGAATTTAAGTATATCAACCAGGTGAATGGCTGGAAATGGGCATAATTTGTGCCAGAATGTTGATACGTTCCTGATGGATGTTCACTTTGGATTAATAAGCCTTTTCATATGTAAAAACCTTCCAATAGGAAATCTCCAACCAGCTGAGCGGGTAAGGGGGGAGGCGGAGAAACATCGTCGAAAACAGCTTTTTCTCATAGCGCTGTTACCTGGCACAGACCTTACTTGGTCACATGCTGCATTTGGGGATGGGTGGAGTGGGCTTTTCAATGGTCTTCTAATGATTTTTGTCTCATTGAATGTCTAAAACCCAGGGACTTACATTGAAAGATTTTCTGTTAAATCCAGCGACCTCACAAGGAATCCAGTGTCAGAGATGGAGTGGTTGTTTTATGAGAATTTTTCTCCTGTGATGACAGGAAGCTCCTGTCCTTATCAGTTTTTTGTGCAGGTTCATATAGTTTCATGGAAACAGTGAAGGTGAAATCAAATAGCCGCTATACTGCAGAAAAAAAAAACATACTCTGATTTCACGGTCATTGTCATCACAGGTAACCTACATACCACTTTCAAAAGTCAGATGAAGAAACAGAAATCCATGGAGTTAAGAGACAATATTAGTTTTTCGGCTAAATAACTTCTCCCTTCTTTAAGTACTCTTTTGGCAGGTAAGGCTGTAGTATTTGGCATGTATCACACTTTCCCATCATTTATTGGATGCCCTTGTTTATGCATCGATATCCTGTGAGAATGTTGAGTGTATCATCTACCCAGAAAGTTGGAGATATCATGAACTGGTGCAATATTGTCTTCATGGCCTAGAAGAACAGGGACTCATTTTTCACCTGTCTGTTTCCCTTTTGAAAAAGACTGTGCTAAATAGGGCTGCAGAAAGGGAAATTGCTTTTGACAGTATCATTTTTGTAATATTTTTTTGTGTAAAAAAAGAGAAGGTGATTGAAGAGAAGTTTTTTTTATTCACTAAGATGAGAGAACAACACCCATCTGTTCTTATTTGACAACAGACTCCATACCCAACGAGGGGAGCTAAATGTGATAATGGCAAGCTTATGAGTTTTCTTTTTCCTCTCCCTATTATGCAAATATTGCTGCCATATTTTGCTAGGTGTCAGGAAATTAAGGAAACTTGTTGCCACCCACTATCTTATTTTTTGGATTTGCATAAGAATTGTCCTGACGCCATATGAGAAGACACCTGCCATGGCCATCACCAGTACCATATTATCATCAAGCCATGGTTGAAAAGGCGAGGTATTACCTTTTGACTGCTTAATACACTTGATTTTTTTGTTCACTGGAAGAGCCATGGTTATTTATTTTTGTCTAGATCATATTCAAATAAGTTATGGATAGTAAACATGTAATTCTGAAATCTGATTTCTCCCTTGCAAGCTTGCTTTCTTCCCACCCTCTATTTTGGGTGAGATGAAGAACCATGGTATCCTATTACTTGGAGTCCCTTGTGTATGTTCAATGCAACTTTTCTAGCAGATACCACACTGATGCTGTGGGATGCCACAGCAGGATTTCTGGGCAAGACTTGGGCTGTCAAGTTATTGGCAAATATCCTAGCTACTATGCTGTTGGGCTAGAAGGTGGAAGGGTCAGACCAATTAGCCACTTTCTTTTTTTATGTCTAAAGATGCAAGAAATACCCAGGATTACTCACATGCCTGAGTGATCCTGTTTCACCTAGGCACCTATGTAGCCATACTTCAGCCCTCTCAGCAAGATCAGTAGGAAGCAGAGGCCAGCTGTAGCTATGTGAAATCCATACTGTGAAGAAACATCAAAAATTAAAGTTACAAAGCTACATAAGTGCCACTCAGGTGCAGGAAGATGAATTAGGCTTTGTCCCATGGTGTACCTTGGATACAGCCCTATCTGTTGTGAAGAGGGTGGGGAAAGGGGAGAGGGAGTTCTTCATCATTGTGTCAAGTCACCATTTGTCTCATACACAAAGATGATTAGCATTGTCAGCATCTTCTTTTTTGGCAATACAGGCTGACCTATTCTTTGAGCAGGAAACTCCAGCCCTATCAGGAAAGAGTAATCACCTTATCATACAAACAAGCACCTTTCTTCCTCACTGTGCACAAATTACAGCTCTGCCTTGGTTAAATTGCCTTTCTCCATTTCTTCATGAAATAGCATTGCCTGGAAATACTTTCCATGCCATCAACCACTGCCTATTATAGAAAGACATGAAGGGAACGTCCCCACGAGAGGGAATGTGCATTTCCCTGGAGACAATCGGCAGTGGCAAGTATTTGTGCTGCTGTTAGTTGTCCTTGGGCATGCCCCTGCGTGCACACTCTGGGGGCGGCAGATTGCCCCAGGTGGGGGAGGAGATACTGGGGGCAACACCAGGCCTGGTCCCAGCAGCCTTACCTGGTCCTGGAGACCTCCCAGGGCTCCAGTGGTGGCAATCCAGGTGTGTGGAGGCAGCACATGGTCTGATTTTAGGCAGCACATGGTGCCACAGATAGGTTTACAGTGCTGCAAGCTGCATGTGCACACTTGTGGGCACACACCTGTAGAGACATTAGCATTGGGAAGGCTTGTGCAACTGCTACAAGGTTGGGTATGAGTTTTGTCAGATGTGCTCATCCTCTCCTGTTTTCTCATCACTCCCAAATTTTTCTTTTCTTTATTGGAACATATGTGACCAACCGGGTTTGTCTGAACATAATTGCATCCCATGACTCACACTGAGTTGCCTCCTTTCAACATGATTTGTCTTCTATTTCTTTAAGCACGTTTTATTAGAATTTTTTTAATAAACATCACAGTAAATCTTATGTGTTTACCATTAAAGCGACACACACGGGTAAGTGACAGGAATACTTCCCCCTCCTTTCCCCTCTCCCTCAATACAGATATCACTGCTCTCTGCCTGTGTTAGGCCCCAGGAAATTAAGGCAATTTGTAGCTGCACTCATTTTCTTGTCAATATTGCTTAAGAAACATGCCAAGGCAACATTTGCCACTGGCAGCTTCTGTACCTTGGGCCCTGATAATGCCAAAATCGGTGAATCTTTGTCTCACTGAGTAGTTGTGTCACCTGTACAAGACCGGAGCTTGTCTTGTACCAAACATACCAAGCAGGAATTGCCTTGGCTATATGCTTATTCCCCAGAGTCTTCTCATCCTTCCTGAATGAAATGTGCTTGCTAGTAAAGCAACCAGTTCTCTTATTGTTTTAGATCAGGATCAGTCTTGATATTATTTTTCATGTAGAAAAACAGTAATTTCTGGAGATGCAGACAGAATCAGGACCCTTCTTTGCTCATAGCCATAAAGATGACCCTGCTCTTGGGCACTTGCAATTAAAAAAATGTATACCTAAAAAGATTGGGAGCCAAAGAAGCGGAAAAAGCAATCTGGGTGAACAGCAGCACATCTTGTTAATTCAGTGTCCCTCTCCCACCAAATAAAAGGATGTAGGGAGTGTTGGAGAAGAGAATATAAGCAAAATAGGCATGTTTTATGTATAATTACATATATTTCAACTAAGAACATAAGAACATAACTTTTTATGTTCGTATGCTAATGTTCTAATTCGCATGCTCTGGCAGTTTTGGCATCATACATATTTAGCATCCTCGTGTTTCAAAATGGCGGTGGGAACACTTTAATTACAGCTTGGCAAGCGAGATTTAGTTTAAGTGCCCCCACCACCATTTTGAAGCACAGGAGGCTGAAAGCACGAGATGCTGCTGGTGCTTTAATTAGAACAGCTCCTGAAAGCCGCTCTAATTAAAGTGCCCTCCCCTTCACCCCGCCCTGGAGCACGTGTAAAGATTTTCTTAGTCGCTCTCTTTCTTTTTTTAATTTAATGGAAAAGTGAGAATGTGGTGCTGCAAGACTGAACCTTAAACAGTGACTCTTCACACGTTCGCTCTTAAACGTGTCTCCACGGGATTCTTTGCAATTTCACCTCTTTCTCTTATAATGATTTTCTGGTGCTAATGAATCTTTGAAGGGCATCCTGGTGAAATACCAGCTTACAAAGGGTGACTTTCTGTTCTTAGGATCACAGAAGATGAGGGTTGGCAGGGATCTTAGGAGGTCATCTAGTCCAACCGCAAACAGGAGCAGCCCCAACTAGATCATCCCAGCCAAGGCTTTGTCTAGCCGAGTCTTAAAAACCTCCAAAGATGGAGAGTCCACAGTCTCTCTCTAGGTAGCCTGTTCCAGTGTTTTGCTACCCTATTAGTGAGAAAGTTTTTCCTAATACCAAACCTAAACTTCCCTTTCTGCAACTTGAGCCCAGTGCTCCTTGTTCTGTCATCTGCCACCCCTGAGAACAGTCCAGCTCCATCCTCTTTGTAACCCCCCGCAGGCTGCTATTAAATCCCCTCGTCAGTCTTCTCTTTTCCAGACTAAATGAGCCCGGTTCCCTCAACCTGTCCTCAGAAGTCATGTGCCCCCAGCCCTCCAACCATTTTTATTGCCCTTTGCTGGACTCCACAGGGAGAGGAGGCAAATGGAAAGGGAGAGGAGATACCTCCGAGTACAGGGAAAGAAGGAGTTTCTTACATGACCTGGCAACTTAAAAAAGGCGTCAGCAGCTGCTCTCATTCATGACCATGCTATACTTATAATGCTGTGGTCTCCCCATCCCAGTTCAGTATGGTGAAGCTGGGAATAAGGGTGTAGTCACCCCTGCAGCACTGGTCACTGCTCCTTCACCCCCTTTACAAAATCCTGGATCTGCCTATGCTCTGGAAGGGGCGTGTGTGTGTGTGTGTGTGTGTGTGGGGCGGGGGGGGTTAACACACCACTGCATCCCTTCTTAATCAACCCCAAGCCTGAGCTTGTGAAATAACAGTCATAGCACATATACATACACCTTGTCGATGTGTAGAAACCTTAAATGTCTAAAAATAGGTCAAACAAAGTCATTGTAGCAAATTTAGCCTGCAGAATAGGAAAAGGATGAGTGAGTACCTGGAGAGCCGGAGGTCTGAATTCTAGGCCCCTATTACTGAGAACGATTTGAACCTGAGCGTCCCTGACAGCCAAGGACTCAAACTACTATACCATTCATCATCTATTGTTTGCTGCATTTTCTGAGGCTTCTTTTGAGGCTTAGCCTTGAATATAGCCTTTAGGGAAGAAAAATGGATATAAAGCAATGTGGAGGGAAGCTTCTGCTTCACTGGGAAGAGAGGCCCAGGCTAGAACTGGGGCCTCCTCCCATCTAGGCCAGCAGCCTCCCACTGATGCATGCACACTTCATCTTTTCCTCCATATGGCCCTTGTCTAGGGTTACCATATTTCCAGGTCCAAAAAAGAGGACACTTGTTGGGGAGTGGGGAGGAATATAATGGTGGGGGAAGGGGTGCAGTGACATACTAATGCCCTGCCCCTGCCCATTCTGTTGCCCCTCACTGACAAGTCAGCCCCCCCAGCCCTGCTGCTGCCCCTCACTCCGGACCCGCTGAGCCCAGCCCTGCCAGTGCCCCTCACAGTCAAACAGCAGTACCCTGCCCCCCACCCGTTTCTGGTGCCCATCACTCCTGACTCACAGCCCCCTGGCGCTGCCAGTGCCCTGCACATCAAACCCACAGTCACCATTCCCTTCCCCCATGCTCCTCACTCCTGATCTGCAGCCCCCTGCCCAGCTCCCAGTCCTGGCGGTACCTCTCACTCCCAACCTGCAGCCCCTGCCCCCCCCCGTGCTGTAGGTTTCCTGCACTCTGGACCTGAAGCCTCTGCCCCCCGCCCTGCTGGTGCACCTCACTCCCAACCTGCAGCGCCCTGCCCTGCCCTGCCCTGCCCTGGCCCCCAGCCCTGCTGGCGCCCCTCACTCCTGACCTAGCAGACCCTTGTGCCCACAGCCCTGCTGCCCAAGCAGCTCCCACATTGTGCGTGCACTCTCTCTCTCTCTCTCCTGGCTTGTCGAGGCCATGTGGAGAGCACATGACTCCTAACAGCCAGTCACCTTACCCACTGTTCCCAGCCACAAGCAGCCCATCTGGGAGAGCAGAAAACCCAGACATTGCTCCTATTTAAAAAAAAACCCACCCGGATGCAGCACAGGGGGGCTAAAAAAGACAACATGTCTGGGAAAACCCATACCTCCCTCTCATGATTGGTCAGGATCCAGCTTTAAAAAGCTGCACCAGGGAGGGCCCTGGTTATGGTCTGACCCATGGCATGGTGGCATGGTACTATGATTAGGGGTCTACCCAACTCAAGGAGGTGGCTTGGCCAATTCCACAGGAAGATCATGGAGCTTGCTGTGATTTTTATGGTGTTATTGTGATGCCCTCCCCCCCTGCCCCCCCCCCACACACATATCCCTGGTTTGTTGAGGGGCCCTGGTGGCCCTGCCCCCTGCTACTGATTGGTGGAGAGGGCTGTTATGGGGCTCCATCTCTCACAGCTGATTGATAGATAAGGGTGGGGCACAGGACAGGCAGCCCTTTTAGCCAATCAGCAGCGATTCAGCATTTTATTTTTAGTAAGTTCCCCCTTCCCAGCCCCATGGATTTTGCAGAGGTCTCTAAAGTTTTTTATTACCACCAAATTGTGATTTGAGTAGGTCCCTAGCTATGATGCAAACCTTAGCTCAAAACTAATTTGAGTAAGGTGGGCGGTAGAGCCCAGCTCCTCTGGTTTCCCAAGTGAATGCCCTAATTGCAGGGGCTGCAGGTCAGGAAAAAGATGAGATCAACACTAGTCACAGAAGGGATTTTTGCCCTGCATGTGCATGTTGGCGAGGTGACCACCCTTGCCCCAGTACTGAACCACTGCACTGACTTAAAGCAAGTTGCTGTGGAGGAGATCTGAGCTCCTTCAGGGGACTGCATCCCTTTGCATAGATTTCCTCAGATGCTAGTGTCCACTGATGCTCTTTTCATTGAAGCCTTAGCCCGCAAAGCTGTGATGGACATTGCATGTCACAAGCTGAAATGCCAATTTAGTGCTGAAGGCTTAATGTGAGGTGGGCTGTTAACTAGTCTGCTCATACTGCTACAAAGTGGGGGTAAAACACTACCAGATCAGAGCAGTAGCAATGTACACCTACTTTGCAGGGAAATAATGAATGGAATCTCAAATTCCTCAGATTTGGGAATTGAACACTAGTGACTTTCATGACCCAAAAGGCATGATTGTGTGTGTGTGCTTCGGCATCAGAATTATCCACGTTAAGTTGCAGAGCATTGCACGGGAGTTTCCTGTTGCAGAGGAAACTCCGGTGCAGGGACCAGTTTCCCGCCTTTTCTGCAGCTTCTTTTGCAGAGTGCATTGCTCGAGTTGCAAGAGGAATGCACGGTGCAAAAGAGTTCCCGCCACCGGTATGCAAATTCGTTCCCCGTGATTGGCTAGTGCTAAATTATTCACACGTGGCGGCTAGCGATTGGCCTGTTAGCCGTATAAGAGGCTTGAGCAGTTTCCGCCCAAGCCGAAGAGGACTCCACATCCATCTCGTGGGGACTCTGGGTACACGGCAGGGTAATAGAAACCCTGTGTGAGATCCAGAGGAGCGTGGCGGCCTGATCCACCGCCCACCTCTTCCCGTCTTCGAGCGCGACTAATATAAGACGTATTTACGATTTCTACATTGGTGGTCTGTTCACCCAGAGCATCCGGAGCTCTGCACCGTGGAGCCTAGCAACCTCCACGAGACCGTCTGTGTTGTGTCTGTCTGTAACTGCAACTTAATCAAGCTTTCCAGCCTACACCGTTGCCATCTCGGTGTAAGTAAACAATCTTTTAAACTACCGATACGCGTCCGTGCCTAATTCCAGAGCGAAGGCCTTCCCTCTCCGCCCCCGCGTGCCCGGGCTGCTGGCCACAGCCCGCGTGCAGCGCGAAAAAGGGCTCGGGGCGCTCCCGGCCCGCACAGTGACCTGAATAGGGTATATTGGTACTAGACTTAACACTGAGAAGATACTCTCAATTGTAGAGCATGTTATGAGTGGTGGGATGAGATGTGATGTTGGCTGCAAGCTACTCAGATTCTTCTAGCTCCACCATTGACCTGTAATCTCTGCAATGACATCTCTTTGCATTTTGGAGGAAGTGTTTATATGTATATCATTATGTATGTATCATCATTATGATTGTATATATTTCATTATTATGGTGTCTGAGGGACTGCACTTTTGAGTGATATAAGTAATATAATCTGCAAACCCTAATTGTTTTTTTTTCCCAGTAAAAATGTAAGACTCTACTGCAAACCGAGTTCGCCATTATCTCCCCGTGCCACTGGATTCATATTAGTCATCTCATTCATTCCAACACCTGACACACCAAGAACTGGCCTTTCTAGCAATGCATTAAATTATTCATAGGAAATCCCTTTCACCTTATCTTGACTGCATCTAAGCCAACCAGTCAGTCAGCTGAAGCAGCAAAGGACAAAGTGATAGAAAACAGAAAAACATCAGGGCAAAGTTCTGTCTTAGTGGAAATGCTAATCTGCACCTGAAACAAGGTAGGGAGCCTCTTCAAACACTCTGTGCCCTGAGGCAGACAACTCAACTAGTTGTGATGCTGTTTTGCATTGTAACAAAAAAAAAAATGAGATTCAATGTTCTTTTCCACTTCACTGTTCTCTGTGTTGTAGACATAGGAAGGGCTATTTAAGCAGTAAAGTCAACTCTAATTAGTGGTGGGTCCATCTTTCTTTGGCAATGAATTTTCCATGGCAATTCACAGTGAAAATTAACCCACACACATTTCATAGATTCATAAATTGTAAGGTCAGAAGGGACCTTGGAAGATCATCGGGTCCACCCCCTGTACCGAGCAGGAAAGATAATGGTGAGTCAGATGACCCCAGCAAGGTGACCGTCTAGTCTCCTCTTGAAGATTTTCAGGGTAGGTGATTGCATCAATACTGGAGGGAGCTTATTCCAAAGTCTGGATACCCAGACTGTGAAGAAGCTTTTCCTAATGTTGAGCCTAAATTGTTCTTCCAGGAGTTTGTGACCATTACTCCTAGTTTTCCCATCAGGTGCCCTGGTGAACAGTTGCTCAACAAGCTCTCAATGTAGTCCCCTAGTGTAGCGGTAAGTTGCTACCAGGTCCCCTCTCAGCCTTCTTTTCCTCAGGCTGAAGAGTCCCAGATCCCTCAGCTTTTCCTCGTATGGCTTGCCGTGTAAGGCTCTGACCATATGGGCGGCTTTTCTTTGGACTCTCTCAAGCTTGTCCATGTCCCTGTTGAAGTGTGGTGCCCAGAACTGGATACAGTACTCCAGCTGTGGTCTCACAAGTGCTGAGTAGAGTAGATTTAGAGTAGATTTCTTCACGCCTCTTACCTAGTTCCTCAGATCTATCTCATCACACATTCTCCTGTATTATAAAATAGTTCATGGATGAGTCTAACCTGTGTTGATAAATTCTCTACTGAGGAACACATAGTAGAAATAAAAATGCTATATTCTTACCTTGACCAGGTGTTGACAGAGACTGAGAATTTTAGTACTTGATATACATGAAAGTTTTCACCTTCCAAATCCTCTCTCTCAGTCATGACATCAAAACAAGTCTTCTCTTCTTCAAAAGCAACTTTCAAGCTGAAACAGCTTCCCTACGTACCCATCTGATGTCACTCATTCATGAAGCCATCACATGATGTACATCAGGGTTGTCCAAATGGTGGCCCACAGGCCACATGCAGCCCATGAGGGGTTAAGTTGCAACCCCCGTGCTCCTGCCCAGCTATGAATCTCTCTCTTGCTCCAGCTACAACAGCAGCTGAAGTCTTTACACTCCCCCTCCCTCTCATAACTTATGTTGTGCACCCACTCCATGGGGTGGCGTGACACAGCATGGCACAACATGGCACATGGTGCAACAGTGAAGGGGTGCCTCTGTGGGCACGTGCTGCAGCAGGGGGCATCTGTGCAGATGCACTGCAGTGGTGGGGGAAAGGAAGCATTCATGCAAGGTTGTTGAAATGGTGTGGGGGAGCAGGCGTGCCCACATGGAATGTGCTGCAGCAGGGGGTGCAGACATGAAGTGCAACAGGGTGGGGGAATCCATGCAGCATGCAGCCCAAGGCCCCATGATCCCCACAGGTGCAGCCTGAGGGGCATGCAGCCCCCATGATTGGTTGGACAGCCTTGATGTGTGTTATTACACCCCAACATTCTGTGTTGCTTAAGCCCACGTGTCACACATAGGGGTTGAGTCAGTCACGACCTGGAGAGGAAACTTGCACTGGTTATTTTAAAGTGCATCTCTCCTGCTGTACATTTGTTGCATGTGCAAACTGCAATGAAGACAAGTTTATTTAAAATGAGTAAACACCCGACTGAAAATGGTCTTAGTATAGGGACTAATATGTCTGTCTGACAGATGTTCTGTAAAGGCAAAATGGGATCTGATGTGCAATCCAAACACCGGTCCCTCCTGCCATGCTATGCATGCATACAGGAAGTGTGATTGTGGGATCGGGGATCGGATCTTAATCATGCCATATTGTCAGCACAAGGGAGAGCCTGGGATCATAACCCTAGGCTCCCCCTGCAATATCAAATAGCAAGCCAGTCAGCTGATCGGTGCTTCCAGCCTCAGGAGTGCATCAGAGCCAAGGACTCCACTGCATCCCTGAAGCTGGGATTGCCAATAAGCTGACTGACAATCCCAGCCTCAGGGATGCACCACAACTCATGGCTCCCATATACCCCAAGGCTGGGAGCCCCAATCAGATGATGCCTGACCACACATCAATTTAAGGCACAAAGGAATTTTATTATATATATCAGATGCATCCATGCATGACACTTTAATGTGTATTAGCCTAAGTTAATGCACATTAAGGGCACACATGTACGCATGTGTGCCCTTAATGCAAATTAAAAATGGCAAATTTAGGCTATTCACACCTAAACTTGATACCTGCAAATGCAGGTATCAAATTTAGGTGTGAATAGTTAAAGCACATTCATGAACATGTAGATACACTGAAGCGCATAAAGGCTGTGTGTCTCAACTTACTTGGGACTAACTTTAGTCCAAAGTCAGTCCACACACTGTGTTAATGTGCTTTAACACCTGCACATCTAGACCCCTGTTTCAATCCACTTAATGTGCATTAAATTTAGGCACACTTAAATGCACGTGTAGACACGCCCATCATGTATAATAACTTTGTGGTTTATTCCTTGTTTTATCTTGTCATTAACTGCATTAACAAATGATTACTATTTAAAACATGATTAACTGGTTCATTAAATGGTAATGTTTGCCATGGGCCTTAAAAACATTTTCTCCAATTTTTAAATAGTGTGAAAATTGGGGGCTTTTGTAGCTTTTATGGATATAAAATACCCTGCTACATCTTGGTCTCAAAAATAGACCTGGATTTATAAGTTTCACTGGGTCTGGTCTTTGTGAGTTGGATTGGTTAGGACACATTTACACCTTTGCCTAAACTTTCCATATTAGCCTAAAGGCAATTGCTCTGGAAATGTGTGTCCAGCAGGCCCACAATGGAAGACACTATATAACATGTTTGTAACTGAGCCACTCCTCTCAATTTGTAGGTTTCTTTTATTGTAATGTCAAGGCAACCTTCACTCATTTTTATTTTTCAAGAATGACCTACTTACACAGTATAGCTTTCATTCTGTACAGCCCTGCTTTCAGATTTCTATGGGAAACCTGATGTTTCTTTTTATGAGAGCCTTTGACCATGTAGCGCTACTTTGAGATAAATACTTGTGCTGCATTAAGTATACGTGACTAATTATTGAGCCACTGTAGTATGATTCACTCATACATTAAGATACCACACATTTAAAGTGACAAGTCTTGGTTGTCTGCATAGACTGATTGCATTTCTTCATCTCTTTTTCTCTGGCTGGAAAACATTTCCTGTTTCTAGGTGACCCAGAGCTCGCATAGTGAGTGCTGGTTTCACAGTGCGGCTTTCATTTTAATTGCCTTTGTCACAGACTGATTTTAAAAGTTACAGAACATCCTTTGAACACTATACCATATCCAGGCAGTATTCTTTTATTCAGACAAGAGGGCTTACTGCAAGACGTAAAGTAAAATATAGCCCAGACTATTGACTTAAATGTGCTTTCGATGGTAATTGCTGTAGGAGTCACTGGTAAGTAGGTCAGGTACAGACACATGCCACAGTGGATAAGCTTTTCAGTGAACCTTCCAGTTTGTAATTCCTCCTAGTTTTTTTGTTTTGTTTTGTTTTGTTTTTCCTTTTTCCTTTTCCCAATTTTGTTATGGGCATTTTACATAGGTAGGTCCCGATTCTCATCTCATACAAATTTTATCTCATACCACTATAGCTACAGTCTTGAGTGTGGCTACTTTTTATTTAGATGGGTATGAATGATAAGAGAGTAAAACATTTACAGAAGGTTATTTCACTCTATTTAGCCAAGTGGTAGGGCTGTGCAAAGCTATGGTCCCTGATTTGATTCAGCAGAGATTGGGCCCAATTTGGTAGCCAAATCTCTCAAACTGAATCGAATCAGAGGACCCTTTAATCTCTCAAAATGAAACTGGAACCCTCTGAATTGATTCGGAGAGATTTGGAAAGATTCGGTGATTTGGACATAGAGACAGCTTTAAATGTTTTTTTCTATATACCCCTAGGTAAGCGTGGGGGGGTTCCCCAGCATGCTTGGCTGCAGACCCAGAAGTGGACCAGAAGCACTTCCGGTCCACGTCCAGATTCACTGCCGAGCATGCGCCTGCCCCCTGCCTCCCTCGCGCTCCTGTGGGATGCTCCATCTGCCCTAGGATTGCAGCAATCACAAGCCATACCTGCTACCTCAAGGTTTGTAGAAAAAACTTTTAAAGCTGTGTCTATGTCCGAATCACTGATTCTCCAAATGATCATTGAATCTTCAGATTCAGCCAAATCGAATCAGACACAGTGATACAAATCAATGAATTGAATCACTGCCCCTGATTTGGGCCAAATCAGAAGTGAATACGACCCACTTTGCACACCCCCAGAAAATATTATCCTATTCCAAATGCTTTACCATTTTCTATTGTATTCAACAGGACTTCAGGCCTACCCAGGATGGTCAGCATTTCATAGCATACAGTATATATAGGTCATGATGGCAAACCCAGTCAACTATGGATTTAACATGGCCATAAGATTTCACATTTTACTTTCTAATCTTTAAAAAGGGAAAGGAGTAGATTTTTATGGAGAAAACGTACTTGAAACAGGCTGCCTCCTCCAGATCACATTCACACATGCCTTAGCAATGTGATTTCCCAAGAATTTGCTTTTATTAAAGAAGGGCACATAATTTATAATGGATCTTCTTTTTGGGCTTCTCTTGAATATATGATGATATATAGACCAATCAGAAAATATTTCAGAAATTCATAGAATGTGTTGGTTTTAGTAAAAAAAAAAAAAAAAAAGAGGGGAGTTATAAAATTTGAATTCAGATCAAAATAGGAATTGCTCTATCAGTACAGATATTCCTGGTTAGCTAAAGCATGAAGAATTAAATTTGTTTGCTTTTTTTTCATTAAAACTTTCTGTTATAGAGTTGTAATGGTTATATCTGGTTATATGGGTGAACTGCCATCTGGAATGACAGGTAAATACCAAACTTTTGGACAAGGACCTCCCATCACCCATCATCTGTTAATAAATAATTTTTGTTTTATTTTGAGTCCTTTTTGTTCACTTTTTCCAACCTTAAAATGTTGACTACAAAATAATGAATCCAGCTATGAAATG
Source organism: Alligator sinensis (assembly GCF_000455745.1). NCBI lineage: Eukaryota > Metazoa > Chordata > Crocodylia > Alligatoridae > Alligator > Alligator sinensis. The sequence continues at coordinate 15,345 of NW_005842144.1, forward strand.
ATACAAAAAGGACAAGAGCCAATTAAATATTACAGCCTATTGAGGAGGCTGCATTTGTATAAAAATAGAAAATAGGCAGGGAAATAACTTCAAGAGGTCATTGAGTCCATCTTCCTGCTGCAATGTAGGATTAACTATACCTAAAACATTTCTGACAGATATTTGTCTAACCTGTTTTTAACAACCTCCAGTGATGGAGGTTTTGCAACCTTGCTAGGTAATATATTCCTATGTTTAACTACCTTTATAGTTAGAATTTTTTTTTTTTTCTGGCATCTAATGTAAATCACTCTCATAGCATTTTAAAATCCTACTTTTTGTTCTATTCCCACTAGATTTGGAGATCAGTTTATAACCTTCCTCTTTGCAGTATCCTTTTATATACTTGAAGATGGTTATCATCTCTCCCTTGAACCTTCTGTAGAATAGACAAACCCCATTCTTTTGCATCCAGGCATATACATATACACAGATAGATGCATATATACACATACATAAATACCTGACTCTGAAACCCATATCTATACTGTTTTTTAAACCTGAGTTAAATTCTACCTTGATTTTTCATCCTGCAAGACTTCATGGCATCATTAGAGCTCCAAGAGTAAATATGGCCAGATTTTGACTCTTTGGCCAAAATCCAACTCCAGCTTTAGACAGGCAAGTATCACTTAGGTGATTCTTATTGTCTCGGACGGCCAGAGCCGACTCGAGGTGATTTAGAAATTGTTCGTTCGTCAGGGCAGGCTGGTGAATGGAGAGACAGACAAGGTTTAATGGTTGCAAAAACGTTTACTTACGCCGCTTGTAGTTGCGACGCAGATGGTCCGGTCGTCTGAACAAC
>NW_005842144.1:21646-24459 GCF_000455745.1 Alligator sinensis
CCTTCCTCCATGTCTCGGTGGCCCAGAGCCTACTCGAGGTTATTTAGAAATTGCTCGTTTGTCAGGGCAGGCTGGTGAATGGAGAGGCAGACACGGTTTAATGGTTGCAAAAACGTTTACTTACGCCGCTTGTAGTTGCGACGCAGATGGGCCGGTCATCTGAACAACCACGTGGGTTGTTCCAGCTGGCGAGGCCCAAGCCAGTTAATCCATCCGCAAATCAAGCCGGTGGGAAAAGGGTACATCTGGGATTGCGCTCGGCGACGGGAAGAAGGATCGATAGGTGATCAGTCTATCGATCAGCTAGCCGCAAGTCAGATCTCTTTAGAGGCACTCTGCAGCGTGCTCAAAGTTCTTCGACTTGGGCGGAAGTCGCACGCAATTTTAAACGGCTAGCTAGCCAATTGCTAGTCGCTACGTGTGAATAATTTAGAACTGGCCAATAGCAGGACACAAATTTGCATTCGAATAGCGGGAACTCTTTGCACCGTGCATTTCTGTGCTGCAAGGAAGAAATGCACCCTGCAAAGAAGGCTGCAAATTGGTGGGAACTCTCTTGCACCGAGGTCTTTCTGTGCAGCAAAAACCCTCGCTGTGCAAGAGGCTCTCATGTGGCAAGAAAATTCCATCATGCCGAGGCACCAAAATCACTGGGTTGTGACACTTATCAGCTATGTCAGTATTATTTCAGGTCATATATGCAGATTCTAGATGCTACTCCTTCTGCTCAGGGAAGACATCTGACCCTATGTAAATTGGAAGAAAAAAAATGTGGATTGATACGGCCTCCCACAACATTCTCTTGGGCAAGCTAAGGAAGTATGGTCTAGATGGATGGACTGTAAGGTGGACAGAAAAGTAGCTGGAGCATCAGGCTCAGAGAGTAGTAATCAATGTCTTCATGTCTAGTTGGCAACCAGTATCAAGTGGAGTGCCCCAGGGGTTAGTTCTGGGGCTGTTTTTGTTCAATGTCTTCATCAATGACCTGGAAGATGACATAGAGCACACCCTCAGTATGTTGGGGCCTAATACTGTGATTATGTATTTGAACAGTGCCTATACTACTGGACCCTGATCTTTTTAAGACTTATAATAATGATGATGACAACAGCAATACTCCAATACTTTTCCCCTCATACTTAAGCCTCACAAATATAACAGGTTAAACTATTTTAACAGCTTAAGCACAATGCCTATTTTGTGAGTACTTCAAATTGAAAAAAAGCAAATAACTTAGAAGAAAAATATAAACAGCATGCATCTTTAAAAAAATTAAAGCATGTCTATTTGAAAAAACATCCAATAACATCATAATCCACTCAGTTACTTTCCCAGGCACATAACAAAAATAAAAGCCAGTTTTGCATTAATGTCCCCATCCTGCCTTTTTGCAGATAGCTAGTGCTATCCCAAATTGATGTATATGCTTGAAAGATTAGTCCTGTTTTTATATGCGTAATGTATCAACATCATTGCACAGCTCCAAGCATAGTTAATTTTTATTTAAAATGAAGAAGCATAATGAAGACTGTGTGCTGGAAATGTCATAAGGAACTGTTTGTGTGTATTACCTACTTTCAATTTCTATGATTTATGTGATGGAAATTAGGAGCGTGCTGTGAAAAGTGAAGCCCAAGACTTGAAACAAATATGAAGCTAAATACTACAAAGGACTTTGCTATCATAGTTGCTCTGGGAAATGTTTTGTTTGTACTGTTACGGAGGTGAAGAGAAATGGTTTTTCCTTATGTTTATGCTTTGATTTACTGTAACTTCTTTAGTTAGCTTTCCTTGATCTGACAAACATGTTGAGATTACAATGGAAATCTAATCATGTTAAGAGCTGAAGTAATCTTACAAATATCCATACCATACAGACATATTTTGAAGTCTGGAAACTGTTCCTTAAGTGGGCCTCAGCTGAAAAAAAAGAATCCATAAACAGAAAACTTTGCAAATTCAAAAGTCCTAAAGAAGTTTATGCAACTTAAAATTGAGTGTTTTTTTTAATCAAAATAAATGCACTTTTCTTTTACATCTGACACAGGTGTCACTCTATTTTTAAGGTAGCCTAACATTCCCTATTACAAGTCCCTGTTTTCAGTTGCTTATAATTTTGAGGCAGACAAGGTTTCTTGGGTGAATTTGATATCTTTTATTAGACCAACCCAAATGGTTGGAGAATAGTTATTAAGCAAGCTTTCGGGTTCAAAAACCCTTCGTCAGGCTCAGGAAGCTGCAGCAGTCGGTGTGTGCTCTTCCTGGATGGAATGAAAAGTGAAGAAGCCAGGGGCTGGGCTGGGCTGGGGAGTCAGTTGCCAGGCAGATTGTAATGTATCAAAAATCCAATGTCTATGTTTAGTCCCTGATCTCTAGTATCCAGCAGGTTGATGAAATGGAGCTCATAGGCTCGTCTCTGGGAAGTGCTGTGTAAGTTTCCCTTGAGGATCAGGACTGAGAGATTGGAGAGAGAGTGGCCCTCCTGTGAGAAATGTGCCCCCACCGGTAATTGGGTGTTTCTGTCTTTGATGGATTTCCGGTGTGCATTCATTCTGGTGCGCAGTTGTTGTCTGGTCTCTCCTACATATCTTCCATCAGGGCATTTGGTGCATTGGATGAGGTATACTACATTCCTGGAGGTGCAGCTGTAAGATCCTGGGATGCTGATGGCTCTGTTGTGGGGTGTAGTAATAGTGGAGATGTGTCGGCAGGTTTTGCATTTCTTGTCATGGCACGGTCTGGATCCTTTTGGTGTGTTCTGGGGTTGAGGAAGTTTGCTTCTGGTGATGAGGTTGACGAGGTTCGGTGCTTGT
>NW_005842144.1:25171-38912 GCF_000455745.1 Alligator sinensis
TGGGATGTTGGTATATAGGCTGGTAACGTCCATGGTGGCTAGGAGTGTGTTGCTGGGAAGGTGGTCTATGTTTTTAAGTTTCCATAGAAAGACTGTGGTGTCTTGGACAAAACTTGCTCTGTGGGTGACAAGCGGTTTTAGGATGGATTCAACAAAACCTGATATTTCCTCAGTTAGGGTGCCATGGTTGGATATGATAGGTCTGCCAGGGTTCCCTTGTTTGTGGATTTTAGGGAGCATGTAAAAAATCCCTGGGTTAGGTAGCGGGGGGATCAAGGTCTGTAGTTTTTCTTGTAATCTTGGTGGAAATGATTTGATGGTATTGTTGAGTTTTTTGGTGAAAAAGGGAGTAGGATCTTCTTGTAGCTCTTTGTAGTAGGTGGTGTCAGAGAGCTGTCTGTTGGCTTCCTTTATGTAATCCTCATGGTTTAGGATGACTATGGCTCCTCCTTTATCTGCTGGTTTTATTACTATTTGGTGGTTTTGATGAACTTGAATCATTTGACCTGAGATTTTCCATGCTAAGTGTCTGGCTCAGGCCATACTTTTTTTTAAGTGTCTGGAAAAATGGTCCAGAATATGATTAGGAAAAATGAGCAGGTATCATGGAAAAGAAAGAACACAGATTTTTCACTGAGAAACCCCAGTGTCCTCATATTTTGGAGCAAGTATCTGTAATTTGATAAATTGGGGAGCAGCCCTTCTTTCAGGGGTATGCCTTTTGTTGTAGACATGGAAAACTGCCCAAATCTGGCCAGGTGTTAAGCTTGTGAAAAAAAAAATCACAGTTTACACCTGCTCAGTAGGCAGAGATTATCATGTGCTTAACAGCCCGTCATTGTTCTTGTGTGTGAACTAAGAAGGGAGAGAATTGAGAACTGTTACTGAGGATGTGCCCTCTGTGGGGCTTCACTGCCCAACTTCCAGGTTTGCCATGTATGAAGCAGGAAGTGAAGTCTCAATTTTGCTTCTCAAGGACACTCTCAGGATTCTGCAGGAGCAGTATGAACCAAACCATAGGTGCTTTCAGGTAGCAAAGAGCCTAAGTCTTGCTTGATCATGTAGCCTGAAGATATAGCTAATGATAGCACCACAATACGGATAAGGATAAAAAGAATTTTTGAATTGGAAGCTAAGGCTAGATCAATTAGAAACAAGCCATATTTTTTATGCTTTTCATCACTAAGGCTGATTAGCCATTGGAAGTAGAGGCACAGATTTATCAGAAGGGGTGGAAGACGTTCATTGGCCTGCCAGGCCTGTGTCTGGTGATTAGTAGACTCTTTGGGTAGATGTGGGTTCAGACATGTCCCAGGATAGTGTTGGCCTAGAACTCTGGTTTCCCACTTGCTGAACATGTGCCTCAGTCAAATATCTATGCATGTAATATCAAACAATTGTCTATGGTTTTCCACAAGTCCAGGGATTACTGCATAATCATGTGCTCTCTTTGACAGATTTGGATTGCAACACTGCAAAAATGGGTTTAGATGCCTCAATGGCTACATGGAGTGCTTCTGAAATTATGCAGTGACTCACATCTAGTTGTGAAGGGGGAATAAGATTGGTTTAGTAACTTATAGGTCTAAAAATTGCATGAATGTCATTTAGATGTTTTAGCGACATAATAGGTTTTGGGCCTTAGGCATTTAAGTATCACTTAAGCATCTAATAGGTGGTATAGGATCAGGCCCTGAGGCTTATATTATGCATCAGGCTAGGCAGAATGACCTAATAGCCTTTATGGGCTTAAAAATCTTTGAAACTATAAATAGTGCTACTTATTCAATACAGCCCATTTTTCCTGTGCACTGAATAAGGCATGAACTCTGTGAAGAAACAGTATGTGGTCATGTAATTTTAGAAAGCACCCAAATGCTTGCACACACAACAGCTTAATTAAAGTTGCAAAGGCAAACATACCCTGACTCTTTAGTATTGGACATTTGTTAATATAAATGTTGTTATTTAGGATAGAATATAGCATATTGGCTCAGTTGATATAAAGCTTTGTAGGCCTTCTGAAATCCATAAATCTGTACTGACTTTTACTAGTAAAAGATATTTGTTACACTAGTAATTTTGAAAGGCTTGTTTCACAAATAGGGCAGCTAATTATCTGGCCTTTTAGTCTCTTATTACAGCAATTCTATTGGCTTATAGAGACGACTTGTAAGGAACAATTTGTCCCACTTACATGGTTGCACCTTTATCCCCCTTGGTGGTTTCTTTGGGTGTATCCAGATGAGCGTGGTCGTGCAGTATGTGGCACTTCAAACACATTTACAGTGCCACCCACCGCACAGTCTGGTGTTCTCCACACTTCAGGGGCATGCTGCCCGAGCATGCACTGTGTTGGGGGGAGGTTTCTGCTTCTTTTTTTTTTTCACTCCTGGATATCCAGGGGTCCAAAAAAAAACACACAGGGAAAAAAATAACAGTGCAGCACATGCTCAGGCAGCATGCACTCCTGAAAAGCAGAGCTGGGCCGGGCTGCCTGGATCCTGCTAGCCAGGATCCACCCAACAGGATCACTGTGGCTGCAGCCCTGGGAGGCCCCAGGACCCCAGGTAAGGCTGATGGGGCCAGCACAATGCTGGGAACAAGTAGCCTTGCCTTGGGACAAGTAGCTGTGGCACAAGGTGCACTGCTGCTACTTGTTCCTGGGGAATCAAACGTCCACACATGTCTGCACACACCCTTTCAGTGCATCCATTCCGTGTTCCCCCACCAACCAGACAAGAATCTAATGATTGTGCCAGTGTGAGACTGGATTCCCAGTACACTCTCCTATGTATACCAACTGCTTAACACCTTATCCACGGTCTGCATGAGGTTCAGACACTTGGGTTTCTTCTGTATAGGAGCCTGCAACTGGTGAAAATGAGCAATATCCTCCTTGAAACAAAGCATTTTTATGTAGGGTAACAGAGTTTATAAACATGAATGATCTACTGTTTATATTCTGTATGTCTGTCTATTTATCCATTATTTAGCCTTGTCTACATTTCATAGATGTCATAGATTTCATAGATATTAGGGCTGGAAGGGACCTTGGAAGATTGAGCCCCCTGCCCCAGGGGCTGGAAGTCAGCTGGGATCACAGGATCCCAGCAAGATAAACGTTCAATTGACTCCTATGTACAGCCTGAAATGGTCTTGGAGGAATTTGTGACCGTTTGACCTTGTCATCCCTTGGGCCACTCTGGTGAACAGGCATTCCCCCAGATCCTGATACACACCTTATATACTTATAGGCAGCTACCAGGTCACCCCGGAGCCTGCAGTTTTCCAGGCCAAAGAGTCCCATAGCTCTCAGCCTCTCATCATAAGGCCTGTTTTCCTGCCCTCTGATCATGCACATGGCTCTCCTCTGCACTCTCTCAAGCTTCTCCACATCCTTTTTGAATTGTGGAGCCCAAAACTGGATGCAGTACTCCAGCTGCAGCCTCACCAAGGCCTAGTACAACAGGAAGATGACATCCTAGGATTTGCTTGAGAAGCATCTACAGATGCAAGCCAGAGTTTTGCTTGCTTTACCAGCTGCAACATTACGTTGGTGGCTGATATTCATCTTGTGGTCAATCATGACCCCCAAGTCCCTTTCAGTCATGGTGCTAGCAAGCGTAGCACTATAAGCACGCTGCAAGTTTTTCTTCCCAAGGTGGAGTACCTTACAATTTTTGGTGTTGAAAGCCATCATGTTTTCATCCGTCCATTTTCTGAGCCTATCAAGGTCGGCCTGAATCACCATCCTATCCTCAGGCGTGGATACTCTACCCCAAAGTTTGGTGTCATCGGCGAACTTGGCCAGTGCGCTTCTGATACCAATGTCCATATCATTAATGAAGATGTTAAAGAGTATAGGACCAAGGACAGAGCCTTGGGGGACCCCACTGGTCATGGAGCACCACGATGATTGACTTCCAACATCTACCACTCTCTGGAGCCAATTCCCCAGCCAGTGGACTGTGATGTAGCTGAGGCCGCAGTTGGTCAGTTTTTCTATGGGATGATCATGGGATACCAGATCAAAAGCTTTTTTTAAATCAAGATATATGATGTCAATCTCTTCTCCCTTGTCCATGTGATATGTCACCTGGTCACAGAACGAGATGAGATTGATCAGGCAAGACCTACCTGCAACAAACCCATTCTGGCTATCCCTCAGGATGTTGCCATCAGCCAGTTTGTCAAGAACGGTCTCTTTGATAATTTTTTTTTTCCAGGATTTCCCCCCCGATAGAGGTCAGGCTGATGGGCCTATAGTTCCCTGGATCTACTTTCCTCCCTTTCTTGAAGATAGGCACCACATTGGCCTTCTTCCAGTCTTCAGGTACTTCTGAGTGCCACGAGTTCTCAAAGATCTGTGACAGTGGCTGAGCTATGATGCTTGCCAGCTCCTTAAGAACCATGGGGTGTAAATTGTCTGGGCCAGATGACATGAAGGTGCCCAGTCTCTCAAGGTGTTCCTTCACATGGTCTGCATTGATGAAGGGTAACAATTCTCCCTCATCCTGACCATCCTATACTATATTGAGCAGGGCCAACTCTTGGGGCTGGTGAAAAACCGATGCATAATGCCCATTAAGCAGGTTGGCTTTTTCCTGGGTGTGGGTTGTCAGTTGTCCCATATGATTTAGCAGGGGTCCAATGTTCCCCTTGCTTTTCCTCCAGCTCCCCACATATCTAAAAAAGGACTTTTTATTGTCATTGATATGGATAGTCAGTTGGAGTAAAATATATGGTTCCTTACAAGCTAAGGGTATGGACATGTAGGACCCTATCCACAATTTACCTCATCACTTTAGGTCATGTCTCATAGATTGGATTCCTCTTGTGCAACCATTCATTTGTGCCAGAAGCCATGCCAGGAACTTGACCTAAGTAACTGGGGGAGGTGGGGGATGGGGGTGAGGAAAAGATTGGGTAGGGTGACCACCTTTTCAAAATGGAAATGTGGGATACAATTCCACCTGCCCCACTGTGGCATGGCTGGAGCAAAGCCAAGCAGAACCCATGGCAGGCAGGGGAAGACATGAGTGACTGGTGCTTGGCAGGCAGGGGGAGCCTTGCCATGGTGGTGCAGCTAGTTCAGGGCTCCTGGCAGTAGTGGCAGAAGTACCAAGCCTCTCTGTCCTCCTACACCAGGTCCCATCTGCTGGACCTTGGTGGCCCTGGGGGGCAAGGCAGCAGGGTGGGGAGTCCTAAGCCTGCAGCAGGCATCCCACATCTACTTCTGTCCCATGCACAGCTCGGGGAGGGGGGGCATGTGCCTCCCATACCCACATCCCTGGGAGTGTACACAGCACTGGGGAGCCAGGCTTGCCACCATCCCTGGACAAGCTGCTCCTGGCTCCATGTGGCCACACATTCCCACCCCAATCCTGGGCCCCAGGCACCACCCTAGCTGGGCAGCTCTCCCAGCTCCAGCTCCTGCCTCACTCCCTCCTTCACTGTGGGGGTCTCAATCTGCACCCCCTATGACCTCTCCCTCTCCAAAAGACTTATCTGCAAGGAGCTTCTCTCCATGCTGCCTAGCTGTATTCCTGACCATGTACATATGTGTGCATGCGCATAAGCATGTGGTACCCCATGCACCTTGTTCCCCTCAGTCCCAAGCACATCTTTGCAGGCTGGTGCTCTCTGACCCTGCAAGGAGAAACCAGACATTTGCTATGTTTTTCCACGGCAAACAGAAAACCTGAATCCCTGCATATGATACTAGGAATCCAGGACAAATGCTATCCAGAGTCATTCAGACCAGGACTGGGACTCAATGTTCCTATTTCAGGACTGTTCCACACAATTAGGGTTGGGTCACCTTAATCTGGGGGTTGGGGGCAGTGTTCATAGAGTTAAAAATAACCTGACCAGGGTGGGGGGAAGGAAGTACAGGTACAGGCCTGGGGTGAGCACCTGGGCTTTTTAAGTCATGGTTTTGCGCTCCAAATACGTATAGATGTTCATTAGATTGGGATAATCTTCCTAAGGAAAATTAAGTCCTGCTGGACTCAGGTAAATTAATGTCTTGCTGGACATTTTTTGCTCAATTAACCTCCACGAACATCTGCACAGATCAGCACTTAGTCCCAACTAGGGTCTGGTCAATCTAAATGTTATGTCTCTATGTACCCTAAGTGGCAAAAACTTTCCTCTTAAATTACTAGGGCAAAACTGAAGCAATTTGCATGAGGGCTATCTAACTTAGCGTCCAAGGACTGCATGCCACAGAGGCCACATGAGCAGAGGCCATACTCCGCCTGCTTCCACCTCCCTGGCTGTAAGGTCTCCTGGCTCCATGCAGCACCCCACCTTTCCTGAGTGCTGCACTCCTTGGCTGTGGGTGCCTACACTGCACTGCACCATAGGCCCTTCTGGTCTTGCAGCCTGTGTTGTGCCAAGTCACCTTCCTCTGCCCCACCTCCTGGAGAAACAAGAGATGGTAAGCCTGGTGATCCCATCTACAGAAGCAGCTAGAACAATAAGGGGAATGGCAGCCAGGGGGAGGCAAGGGACTGCAGATAAACCTTTCATGGACCATATGATGCTCGTGGGCCACCAGTTGCACAGTCTGATTTGCATTCTCCTTACCAGTCCACATACTCTTGTGTGTGTGAGTCTCACTGTGGTTCCCTCTTACTCCAACTAGTTGGAGGCTACGTGTTCACTGTGGGGGATGTTGTCACTTTTACTAGTGCAGCAGCGTTAGGACAGCCAGTCCCCTCAGTGTGGGCCAGAGGCATAAGTAACATGTTTGGGACAGGGGGTGTCAAGTTGCTGCTGCAATGATACAAGCACTCTAGGGGCCTCCATTCTAAATCAGCACCTGCAGCTCCTACACCACATGGGCCACCTTAGTTAAACTGTCGATGTGGACACAGCTCTGGTAGCAGAGGATTTTTCCCATTGTGAGAGCTACAGTAGCTTCCCCAAATGACAGAAACATGCCAAAGAGAACAGTGTCTACTGCAGGGGTTTTGCTGGCATCCCTACCCAAGCTTTGGAGCATGATAATTCAAGCCCATAAGCAACCTGGGACTTCTTGTAGAACTTTGGGGAGATGTGCATTATAGTCCAGTGCTCTCAATGAGAGTGGGAGGGAACTATTAAGACTGTTATCTCTGGCATTGTATCATAATGTTCCTTAAGTACAAGATGGCAGGTGCCTATTAGAAAGGACCTCTGACCTCTTTCTTGAAGTGGGTATTCTCTGCTAACCTATATCACATCCCAGATATTTTACAATCCAGAGAGAGTCAGGAATTTTTTAACAGAAAATGTTTTTTCCTTTAAAACTTCTCCAGAAAGTATTGGTTCTGATAAGCTCCTGATTAAATGCATGTAGTGTTTTGCCAGCAATCTGCCTGGTTTCCTGCCAACTCACCTGATAGGGTAGCCAGATTCCACAGTCTTGTTGTGCTAGGGGATCCCAGCCAGAGGGCCTGCTCCACTGTTTAAAACCCAAGTGTATTTCCTTCCATTGAGCTGGGAATTTGGAAAATTTAGGATCTCCAGGTCTAGATGGGGCATGGGTCCTGGCTTCCTTGCTAGGAACATCAAAACCCTATCCCTTCCTGATGCTGTCAGTACTTCTAGGTCAGGGGTGGGCAAAGTCTGGCCCATGGACCAGATCCAGATGGCAGCCAGACTCCATTTCCCAGCAGCCCCTGCATGCATGGCTGGGGTTGGTCTCCATGGAGACCCCAGCCACTGTGCTGTGACAGTACAAAGCTGGCATTGCCATGGAGACCAGCCCTAGTCATGCTGTCAGGATGTGTGGCAGGGCAGGGCAGGCCATGGTAGGAGCTGCTCTGTATCCACTGGGATCTTGCAGCAGGGGCAACTTGGTCCAGGACCAGGGCAGAGCTGCAATCTGACACCTGCATACTATGGGCAGGGGTGTGCAGGCAGCAGATTGCAGCTTAACCCCAGCTCAGGACCATGCTGTCACCACTGCAAGTACGGGGCCAGAGCTGTGATCCACTGCTTGCACATCCATGCCCAGAGCATGCAGGTGGCAGATCACAGCTCTGACCTGGACCTGGACAAAGCTGCCCCTGTTGCAAGATCCCAGAAGCTCCAGAGCAGCCCCTGCCTTGCCAGCGTGGCTGGGGCTGGTCGCCAAGGAAACCCTAGCCTTGCACTGTCACAGCACAGCAGCTGGGGTCTCCATGGAGACCAGCCCCAGCCATGCAGGCAGGGGCTGCTGGGAAATGGAGTCTGGCTGCCAGCCTGATCCACCATTTTGCCCACCCATGTTCTATGTTCTCAGTCACAAAGGAGGCAGCCAGGAAGCCCCAGATCCGAGGCTACTAGTTTAGCTGTGCCTTCTGGAGTTTCAGGTCCTGGTTCCCATCATCCTTTAGGGTCCAGAAACTCCAGGGGCAACAGACAAGCTTGAGAACTTCAGAGCTAAACTTGTAGGCCTAGTTCCTAATTGATTTGATATTTCTATTTTTTTTTTCCAGAAAGCTTATTCTGTATTTATTTTCTCTTCTACAGATGTATAAAAATCGACTTTCTTTTTGCAATAGAATGATTCTTTTTTCCCCCCAGATTTCCAAAATTCTTTAGAGATCAGAAATTCTTCCTTTTGACCTGAGGTCTAGAACAGGCACACCATGAAAGTGAACAAGTGAGTAATAATAATTATTAGGTGCTCCCACGGGGGAGGAGGGGGGCATGTGCCTCCCTGACAAGGCCGTCCCCCAGCGCCACCACCTCTGGCAGCTTATGCGGGTACTCACCAGCCCCGTCCCCACCACTGGCACCACCATCGGCTTCTGTGGGTGCCCCCCAGACTCAAGAGGCACCAGTCACCATGCCTATCACACACAGGAATTCAGAAAAAGAGTGATATGTTAATATTACAGGTGTTACCTACCTTGTGACACTAAAGTGAAAGAGGATTTGATCCCATTGTAAATGTTACATCAGCCTACAACAGGTATGGATTGTTCCATGCTAACAGGTTTCTCCAGTGTTTCTATTATATTTTATTACTAAAAACAAATAACTGTGGTTCTCTTGCATTGAAAATGTTGGGCATGATATGCCCTAGCCTACTGATACTGAAAGAGAACTGTAGGGAGGCAGCATGTAATTATCCAAATTGGAGTTTGACTAAGACACTGGTCTGGATTCTTCTTTCCATCTGAAACTCCCATTTCATAATTTTCTTGTGCAAAAATTGTGAAGGCAATAGCCTTTTCTTTAATTAGAACAAGATTAACAGTATGCTTTATATTGTTATAATACTTTATTGATGGTTTATGAACCAATCAATTTTTGCCTAAGAAAAGCTTTCAATTAATCCCCTGGTGATTGGGAGGTGGAATTGCCAGATTAGTGAAAGGGAATTCTACTTGCTATCAACAGGGGTTTAATTGAAAACTTTTCAGAGATAAATTAATTGGTTCAAGAACATCAATAAAATAGCCTAAAATGCAAGTGCCACTGTTTTTCTACTAAAAAGAAAAAAAAAGAGCAGTGTACAAGAAAACTAACAAAATATTGCAACGAAGAGATTAAAAGAAACTTGGGAAAAGCTTCTGTGAAGCAGAAAAATACAGGCAAACATACCTTTTTTTCCATTTAAATCATGAAATGCCAAAAAAGCTAGAGAAATTAGCTTCTTTTAGTAACTATTTCACAATCAGATGATTTACTTAGATACAAAAACATAAATCACATTTTAATAATCTCTTTCCCAGTATGAAGTCTGTATATAGTCTGATATGTAGATTTTTAAAATAAATGCATTCTTTGCATAAAGAAAAACAAAATTAAATGGAGACTGGGAAATCTTATAATGCAGCAGAGTAATGAAAGGAGAGGTGCAATTTGAATCTGCTATTGCAAATATGTTATTTTTTCTGATAATGAAAAATGTCCTGTATGAATGGATGTAGATGTTTGCAATAAACCTGTCTGAACTTGGTGTCTTTAATATTGCTCGGATAGATTTTTTACATTAAGCATTACAGACTTTGACCTGCAAATTATGAAAGAGATTAAGATATGCATCAGTGGAGAGATTTATGTCTAATGTTGACAAATTATTCATTAAAGTTTTATGTAACAGGCCCAGAGAGAGTATTAAATAAGATTATTGTGGCAGTTCTTATAAGTATATTCATCTTGACTTGGGAGAGGTCAGAATAAAGTTTAGGCCTAGTTACTTATGAAGCTTGTTTAATTAGGAAAAATAGAAATACATTATTTCCATTTGGTCTTCTGCACAAATTTATATTTCTTTTTTTTCCTTGTTCAGTATAATGTAAAACCAACACTAAAAGCAGAAATGCATTACATGCTATTGGAGCAAAATGTTTGAAGATTCTCATGTTGGGACGAACAAATCAAAACAGCCTTGTGCTGGAAATTTTATGTGCAGGGCAAATATTTTTTAATTTGTAATGTAGTGACCATTAGAAAATGATCAGTCAATTTCTGGGAAAAATAAAGTTCTCTTCTTACTATAATGCATAGGAGTTTACACTGTTTTCTGTATATTCTCTTTCATAACTAGGCTTCATCTTGTCATCAAAAGGTCATTGGTTTAATTACCACCTGACATTTTAAGCATTTGAACCAAATTTTAATTACATTGTCAAGTAGATCCAGAAGCAAGACTTAGGGCCACTATAAATGGAAGAACTGAGTAATTACTAATTCTACCCATTTAAAATTCCTTATTATTATTCTACTAAGTGTCTTTCCCACTAAGGGGAGGGAGGGAGAGTGCTTGTCAAGCCTGTGTTCCTGTCCACTGCCATCTCTTCTGAATCACTACACAGTCTCATGCCATGTCTTCTTGTGTCTTCTCCTCATTCTCCAGTTCCCCTACTCTCATGGTCTAAAATATCTCAGACAACCAACAGGTCTTCTGTCTACATGTCCAGGACATCTCAGTTTGTTCTCAGTCTGGTCAGGCTGCAGTTGGAGTACTGTGTCCAGTTCTGGATGCTGCACTTCAGGAGGGATGTGGACAGCATTGAGAGGGTCCAAAGGAGGGCCACTCACATGATCAGGGAGCAGCAGGGTAGGCCCTATGAGGAGAGGCTATGGGACCTGAACCCGTCACACAGACGGGGAGGATCACCTCCTTGGACCTGTTTGTGATGCATCTGTGGATGCATGACAAGCCTTCATGACCGTGCCCTCACATTAGCGGCCCATGTTCATCTTGAAATTAATAATGACTCCAAGATCCTTTTCTGCCTCTGTGCTGATGAGAAGGGAGTTCCCCAGCCTGTAGGTATGCTGGTAGTTCTTCCTCCCCAGGTGCAGTACTTTGCACTTGTCAGTATTGAAACCCATCCTATTCTCATCCGCCCACCCTTTTCCAGGGCCTCATCTCATGAGAAATGTTATTTGTGTAACTGCTTCTTGTTACCCCTACACTGTGAACATGTGAGTATTTTTGCATAAACTGAGCATACACTGTAGGCTATGCATTGGCTGCAAGCATACCCGTTGTGAATATGTAAGTTATAGAAATAATGCTAAATGCCAGAGAAAGATCCTCCCCAACAGCTGAGTAGTTAACAATCTTAAAGAAAGCAGAAAACATGTTTTTAGGCTCTAGAGAAGGGGGTTGGACCTGCATCTCCCTTGGCTTCTCAGCATAGTGCTCCAAGTACCGTACCACAGTGGGTCCCTTGGGCAAACAAGAGTTAATTATATGGGGCATGAGGAACCATACCATTGATGTAGGAGCAGTTTACTCATAAGCAGGGATCCTGGTTTTCTCTGAATGAAAAAAAAAAAATCCCGTTTTTGTTTATAAAAAAGTAACCCCAAATCCACGTTTCTGTGATTTAAATGAAACACCTCTAATATATAGATACACAGTGGTGTTTCATTTTAATCATGGAAAAATGTGGATTTGGGGTTACTTTTTTATAAACAAAAACGGGATTTTTTTTTTTTCATTCAGAGAAAACCAGGATCCCTGATCATGAGCAAACTACTCACAAGTAAATGCTTCTGGGCAGGCAACTACACATGCAGGCAAGCAGGAGCAATTTGCTGCTAATGGCAGCAAACTACTGCCACTTTCTGGGGCCCTGCAATGGACCTCTGCACTGCTGAGGAGCCTGGCCAGGCCTACAATGCAGGGGGGCTCTGTTCCCCACCCCAACCCCAGCTCCAGACATGGCAAACTTTGCTGATGCCAAGACACTCATGTCTGGGGCAAAGGGGAAGGGAGTCCTGCTGTCATGTGGGCCCAGCCAAGCTCTCCCCAAGACCCCAGCAGGGATAGCTGGGGGGGGGGGGAGACACACACAGCAGCGATGGCTCTCTCCTCCCCCCCAGCCACTGCTAAGTGTTACGAGCTGGTGGGAGGAAGGGGGGTGGGGGGCTGCTGGGGAGAGGAGCAGTTTGGCAACCTTCTGTAAGGCTGCTGGAGTGCCCATGCCTATTGGCCTGAGCCAGTGCAGTCAAGCTCCAAGCCTCCCACCCAATAGGTAAATGCCTGTTGAGTTCAGTGGTATTCTAACTCATGGAGCTTTGTGTAAAGCACCTTGAGTTACACAACACAGCCAGTGTTGCTACATGTGTATAAGTGTCCAAACCACCACATCTAAAAAATTAGCTTTTAAAGCCCACCTGAAGCCACGTGTCTAATTCTTAGGCATTGTAAAATCTAAATTGAAGGTTCTAAAGGGAGCAAGCAACACATTGCCATTAAGCATATGTGCTCAATTTTGGGGGAACAGTGTAGGAAAAACATGCACTCAAACATTCTGGGAATCATTCTCCCCTCTTGTCTCTTTCTTTGCTTTGATCTTTCTTTGCTTTTTTCTTTAGGGCGGGGGAAGCTGTGGTAGGGCGGGGGAAGCTGTGGACCACCAAACCATGTGGCACCCACAAGGACAGCCCAGCCTGAAGAAAGAGAACATTGGGAACTTGCAAGCTGCGGCGTGGCCAGCACTACGGCACAGGTAAGAAACGAGAAGGTAAGAAATAAGGGGCCCCTTGGGACTCGGAGCCGGGGGGCAGCAAAGGCACCTGTTGCAGGGCTCAAGTGCCTATATACTAATGCTAGGAGCATGGGAAACAAGCAGGATGAACTAGTGCTCCTGCTTGCACAAAACACCTATGACTTAGTAGGGCTAACGGAAACCTGGTGGGATTCGTCCCACGACTGGGCGGTACATATTGAGGGCTATAGATTGTACAGAAAGGACAGGGTGGGGAAAAAAGGGGGAGGAGTTGCGCTCTATGTCAATGAGCAATATACATCGACCCTCATCAAGACGGAATCCAAGGATGAGGAAATAGAAGAATTGTGGGTTAGGCTACATGGGGGGCAAGGAGAAAGGGATTTGGTGGTAGGGGTCTGCTACAGACCCCCACATCAAGGGGAAGAAATAGATGCAGGGCTCCTGAGGCAGCTCTCAGAGACCATAAAATCTAAAGAGATGGTAGTCATGGGGGACCTAAACTACCCAGACATCTGCTGGGATACACAGACGGCAAAGTCCCACCACTCACGCAGGTTTCTAACCTGTGTACAGGACCTCCACCTGACACAGGAGGTACATGGTCCCACTAGGGGGAATGCCATAGTGGATCTGGTATTGGCAATGGGGGATGACATGGTAGGGGACCTGCAGATCGGTAGCCATCTGGGGGACAGTGATCACCTAATAATAGAATTCACCATAAGACGTCGAGTGGGTAAGGTAACTAGTAGGGTGAAAGTGCTAGACTTTAGGAAAGCTGATTT
>NW_005842144.1:40699-68578 GCF_000455745.1 Alligator sinensis
ACTCTTTCCTGCATATGCCGGGGGTTGGACTCGATGATCTATTGAGGTCCCTTCCAACCCTAACATCTATGAATCTATGAATCTATTATCTAATCGTTGGCATTGGAAACTGGAAGCAGGATGCAGAAGGACTGTGAACAGACTTTGTGATATGCTATTCAGTAGTTGAATAAGTTGTGAATACATGACTGGGAGTTGCAGTGTAGGTGGAAGCTCAACTCCAATCTCTGTTTCTTAGCAGCGATTTTGAGACTGGCACAGGCTGTGCTTAAGAGAATAAGCAAAAGGATTTTAGATGTGGATAGTTAGTGGTTTGAGGTTAGAAGGGAAAACCTAAAAGTAGGAAGGTGCCAAAATGAAGAAACTGATAAGGAACTTTCTTCCTATATCTCCATAACCACAGGCATCTTTTGAAATAGCCACCCACTTCAACAACTATTAACTGAAGCCTCCATCTATTCAGGTCTTAAAAGGCTTAAAAGTCATAAACTGTTTATATACAAAGGCCACAAGCTCATAGAAGGGACTGGGGATGCTGAACCAAACCTACAGGCAACAACAGAGTGGGCCGACCTCTGGGAAAAATCAGACCTATTTTCACAGTGAATATTCTCACATCAGACCTATTCTCTCACCTATACCAAGACTAGATGAGACCCTATTGGGCACAACCTTGACATAGAAATATGGGTTATGCTGAACAAGCTGAGAACTAGATATAGATGCTTTGAAACAATACTTCAAAAGATGAACATCTTGGACAACACCCTGCGTGAATGAGGTGTCCAACAATCAACACAGCACTTAATCAAAAGCTGGGATCTTTACAAATGCCCAGATGGGGCAGATGGAATCCACACATGGAGCAATAATACCAGACAGTGCCTCATAGATTTGGAAGTTGATTTCTGATGCCATACAAGAGAGACAGAGAGACTTCTTTCAATTAAACATACCCTTGTACTTATAAATATGCCCCAAAAAGTAACAGCATGATAATTTCATAGCCATGCAATAAAAAACTGGACTATATTTAATCTGAGAAAACTCAAGAGATAATTGACAATTCAGTAAATATGTTCTGGTATCTTCAGTGAAAGTATTATTCCACAAACTTTATGAGCAAATTTATGAGTTAATCCACAATTTATTAGTACCTCCAAATCAACAGAAGTAGACATATTTAAAATTATTTTTAAATTTATCAAAGCAATACCATTCATCATAGGAATAGCTTGAGGCATTCCCTGATTCTCACTGTATACCTGAAAAAGTGAATGTAATAATTCATTAGAGGTGATAAACTAGTCCACCTATTAGATGCCTTGATAGACTTAGGCACCTAAGCAAGACCTTATTCCTGAAAAATTGGTGGGGGGGCAGAGGGAGGGAGGGAGGGAGGGATCCTCCCTGTCTTCCCCCCACCACCCCTCACTTCTCTTCACTGTTAGTTGAAACTCAAGACTATGATAATGGCACATTACAAAAAGTAGACAGGTTCATGGTTTTTCAGGGACTAAACAAGGGTAAAGTAGGATCACACTCAAATATCTAATAGGTGAAATAGAATTTGGCCCCTCTGCATCCATCTTGCTTTAACTTACTGTGGGAGTAGGCATTTAGGGCATTTTTACATGAGCTCCAGGAGTGTCTACTCCCACAGTATGGAGAAGCAAGATGGATGTGATGAAAGAAATCACAAAAAGCTGCCTTTGAAGACTGGCATTACAACACCTGAGAAAGTTGGCTAAAATAAGTTATGATGGCATTTTCTTATCATGGATAAAATTAACTCTCTTGTTATCTGACAAATATCAGGAACACAAAATCAAAATTCAACAGAACATGTACATGCAAAATTCACTATAAGCAGATTTTTGAGGGCATCATTCTTCAGCCAAGTACTGAAGCACTGCATTTGCCCCTCATCATTTGCCTCTGAGAGCGGTTGTCAGAACTATCAGTAATATTATTTACAAGGTTTTGTGAGACAGGCAAAGTTACAAAGGACTGGAAAGGGGCTGGCATAGTGTCCATCTTTAGAAAAGTAAAAAGAAGGACCCAGGGCATGGCATTATAAACCAGTCAGTTTGACTTCAGTCTCCAGAAAGCTACTGGGGCAATTGTAAGGAGGAAGAAAGGAAGGAGGAAAGACTAATCATGAGCAGCCATCATGAATGTTAAGAGCAAATTATGCCATACAAACCTGATCTTCTTCTTTGATGAAGTAATTAGGTAATTTGGTGAAAGGTATGCAGTGGACAATAGTATACTTGGACTTTAGCAAGGTTTTTGATAAAGCCACGCATGGCATTCTCTTGAGTAAACTGTGGAAATGTGGGCTAGATAAAATTAGTAGAAAGGTAGATACACACTTAGCTCAATAACTGCAAGCAAAAGGTAAATATAAATGGATCAATATTTCAAGTAGGGGTCTCTCCTAGGTCCAATGTTGTTTAAAATGTTCTGGCATGATTTGGATGCCAGAATAAAGAGGTTCCTGATCAAGTCTGTCGATGACACAAAACTAGGAAGGATAGCAAACACTTTGTGCAAGGACACAAGTAACAAGCCGGATGTTTCATATGTCTTTGAAATGCTTTAAAAGGCAGCCGCACAAACATACATGAATGTTCAAACAATACCTGTTGGAATGAAGTACTATTCATAGGTTTCAATTCTTATGTGGGCACACTGACAGGGAACCCATAGGTCCTTCAGAATCCCACAGTGCCCCAGTCTCGCTGCTCCTCCATGGCAGAGGAAGGGAGAGAAGGGTGAACAGTCCGGCAAGCAGCCTGCCAGACTATCCAACCTCCAGGTCCCGTTTTGGTGCATAGGGTAATGCCAGGCCCCAGGGGTGCTACCAGGTGCCTGATGGAATATTCCAATCCTGGCCAAGACTCTGCTTGACCTCTACCACCAAAACCTTGCTTACCATCACCAAAGCCATTCTGTCAAGAGTTGATCTTCTCACAGCATTCAGTTCCATCAAGGGAAAGAAGAGAGGCTCAGTGCTTGGGAGCTGAATCCCAGCAACGGGGACTTCTCATTGCCATGACAGACCCCATGATTTCTCACTCTTCTGTCTTCACACCAGACCCCTGGTGACCCCTTCATTCTAGACATGAAGCAATGACTTTAAATTACAGAAAAAATAGATTCAGATTACTTCTCAGGCAAAACTTCCTCATTGTTGGAACAGTACCGTAGTGGAGTGGACTCCTAAGGACGTTATCACATTGATAAGTCTCAGCCAGGAATGAATTAGGGACAACATTCCTGCAGAGAAGAGGATATAAACCAATGGCTTGAATTTCCAGCAAAGTAAATTTAGATTGGATAGCTGGAAAGACTTCTTCACTGCTGGAACGGTGAGGAGTGGAATAGACCAATAAGGGAAGTTGTGGACTCTGCACCACTGGAGGTGTTCAAGAAGAGATGGGACAGCCACTGGTTTGGGATGATCTAGGCATAGCTATGCCTATGTTGTACCATGGGTATTTCCCATGCTTCTGGGCTTTTCCAGTTGCTCCTGCTCCCCCCTCCCCCTTTTCTGCAATTTGTGTCAGGGTGTTTTTAAGCTTTCCTCAGAGTCATTGTATATTGGCTATAGCCAAGGCTGCAGACTTTGTCTAGGGTGTACCAGTGCTCCTGCTAAGAGAAAAGTGAGAGTTTCCTGGGAAGATGATCTTGCCCCTCCACTCAGAGCCACTCTGACTGCCATATTCGGAGTCAGGAAGGAATTTTACCCCATGGTAAAATTGGTACGGATTGGTACAGACTGTAGTCATATTAGTACAGACTGTAGCAGTTTTTGCCTTCCCCTGTAGCAGGGGGCATGTCCCTCTTCTCCAGGACCAATAATATTGATTGAATAATATTGAGCATATATTGACAACATATAATGGAAGCAGGAAATTGGTTGGCATGGTTCCCTTGTTTTACCTGTGGCACATTGGGTGTTAGGTCTGTGTTGTCATGGTTGACAGTAGTCTTATGTATATATGAGTTTAGATTATGGTTGTATGGATGGTCTGGATAGGAATGGTCCTGCCTGAGGAGGGGTCTGAAATTGAGACCTCTGGAGGTCCCTTCCAGCCCTACTTCTATATTGTTCTATGACATTTGTGTATGGGTTTCTACCAGATCCAATACAATCCTATGGTTGTATGATTGTATGAACACTCTGTTCAGATAGATTCCATATATTTGCTCATCTTCACATGCCTTTGATGCAGCACCTAGTACGTATTTATTTGTTAGATGTATATGCTGCCATTCCAAGTAAAGGCTCAGGGCAGCTTCCAGGAAGAAGAAAAATAACTTATAAAAGCAGGTAAGGTATTAAAATATGATATAAAACAAAAAAAGTCCTTAAACTATAACTCAGCTTATCTTTGCTTGCTAAATGTCTGCCAAATAAGGAAGTCTTTCAGTGTTTCCGGAAGATGTCCAGGCTCAGGCTCTGGTGGGTCTCAAGAGTGAGGGAGTTTCAAAGCTGAGGGCAACTGCTAAGAGTAAACTCCCATGTGGTCTCACCAGGGAAACTTGGCACATGGATGGAGTTTTCTCTTGGCTGCTCCTAGCAATAGTGATTGGGCATAAGAGAGAAGGCAGTACATAGGGCCCAGAGCATTTAGACATTATTGGTTAAAGCCAGCACCTTGAATTGTGCCCAGTAAGTTATTGGAATCTAGTGAGGCCTGTGGAGCAATGGAGTTGTGCTTCTACCCCTATCAGACCTACCATGTGGTATTACTACCACAACATTATTCATGAGCATAAATCAGAGAGCCTTTGTAGTGAACACCCCCCTCTTTTCATCATAAAATGAGACCGCACTTAGAGTTGGCTTAAAGGTTGCATTTCTGTCTTGAGGTCAATGGAACAGTAGTATATATTCTCCTTTACCCTGTTCCCCTTGACTAAGCACCTTGAGATAAATATATATATTTTTTACTTTACATTCCTAATATGCTTTCCCATAGCCATATAACCACAGTTTTGGATACTTACATGGAGTTTCCCCACTGTGGTGAAACAGACTCCACTTGTGCACCCACCTGTTGGAAGGAAGAGGGAGCAGAAAGCTCATATACATTTTGACTCCATAGCCATATGATTAGCGCATTTTTCCAGGGAGCGGGGGAGACCAAGAATCTACATGTTATCTCTCCCCTTCACAGGATGTTAAAGCTATAACTCTTGTTTCCCAGGGTGTGTGTCTAGATTACTGTGCAGTGGTTACTGCACAAGTAAAAAGGGTTGAACAGTGGATCTTTTTACTTGTCAATTTATGCTCAATATCCTAATCCTAAAACATTAGTTCTAGCCATAGTTACTATTTAGTTCTGTGCCAAAATATTATTTTGGTTTTTATGACTCTACTACCCAATTGCCCACCAAGAATGATGGGGGCTGGGGCCATTCTCCCTCTCCCCCCCACTACTTTAGACCATCTCCCTGCCCTCCCCTGTATCCTGCCGCCTTCCCTCCCTGCTGGCTATTGTTGGGGGTGGGGAGGGGGGGTGCCGGCCCCTGGCTCCAAGGAGCAGACCCACTCCATCACCTCCGTTATGGTGGTTCTCTAGTCCCTGGCATGCCCCTCTCTCTCCAAAGAGCAGGGGAGGGGGGTGAGGCCAGCTCTGCTGGCTTCGCTCCACACCCCTCCAGCTCCTCTGTCCCCACTGTGATGGTGACACTCCATTGTCTGTCCTTGTCTGCGTAGGGTACTCTGATTGACTGCCAAGACAGCTAATCAGAGTGCAAATAAAGCATTACAGACAGACAGACAGACGTAGGCTTTTATATCCCCCCGCAGATCTGGCCCCACTCTCCCACCCCCCAGCCACTCTGGATCCTACCCCCCTTCACCCCACTTCCCACCGCTCCAGGTCCAGCTGTGCTCTGTGCCCCATCCCTGCTGCTCCAGGTCCGGCTCTGCTCCACCCCCCTTCCCCACCACTCTGGGTCCAGCCCCAATCCACCACCCCACTCTGTGTCTGCCTGGCCTGCATCTGCCTCCCTCCCTACCCACCTGCCACCTCCCCTTCCCTGCAGGCTGTTCTGGTGGGCATCAGGGCTAGGCAACCCCAGCATGATCCCCCTTTGCCCTTAGGCAGGGAGGTGGGGCAGCTGGTGCATGTTTGCCACTGTCACAATCTTCCCTGGCAACTTGGGCACATGCAGCCCAGGCTGCACAGCCAATCATCACCCGCCCTGTCCGTGGTGTATGTGCAGTTGCCCAAAAGCATTGCAGATAGACAGACAGACAGACAGACAGACAAAGTCGTTTATTATATTAGAATTATTACTAATGTATAGTAATTTTTCCCCTCCCCTGAATGGTTTAGTTAATGGAGTGAGTATGACTGAATCTTTTTTGTAAGGTTTGGGGTTAAAATTTCCAGATGTGTGAAACCATAATGCAGGAGTTGGCAATTTACAGCCCTTTGGATTCAACATACAGACATGGGGCTTGGACGCATCCAGCAGCAGGGAGCAGCTTCCTTGGGCACTCTGCTCATGCTGCTTGGGAGATAAATGGTAGTGGAGGCTGGCTCCTAGCGCCAACAGCCCAAAAAGAATGCCATAATGCCTATCCCTGCCATAATGTATTGCTTAAGTTAAACATGATGATAAACCTCCTTGTATCATACAGCCATTATGTTCACAAACAGATAGTGACAGATATTGTTAGGAAATCAGGATGTGGGTGATTTTGTCTAGTGGTTAGATGCCTAAACCACTGGTGCAGTTCCAACTGGTTCCCCGGGCAGCCGGGAGTACAGAGGGGTCAGGCATCAGAATTAAATTCAGGAGCTGTAATCAAACCAGGCCAGGATCAGAAGATATAGCCAGAGATAGGATAAGCCCAGATTTAACCAGGTTCTAGAGTCAAACCCAGAACTAAAGGTCAAACCAGAATCAAACAGCCAAGAACCACAGTCAGGGAATGTGGAGGGTCTTACTAGAATTAGAAGCCCGAGTAGAAGCCAGGAGTCAGAGCCTGAAAACCAACAAGAAAACACACATAAGGGCAGGAACAAGAACTTTCACCTTTCTCCAGACAAGGAGGCAGAAGGTGAGGCCTGCTGTCTGCAGCTTCATGGGATGGGCTGCCCCAATTGCTTCGCTCAGCCCAACTGAAACCAAGGCACTGCTCAGAGCTTGTTGCAGATGGCATTTGTTCCAGGGATGACTTGCTCTGCATTCTTGATTGGCACCTGCTGGGTGCAGGCTTCTGACCTGGTCTCCTTATAGATACAGCCAGGAAAAAAGGTCTATTCTTAAATATATTTATTTTTAAATATTCTTCCAAATAGGAGATACTATACTCAATTCTCAGTACTTGGTAGTGCCATTTCCACAGTTTTATTTCCTATATAGGCAATAATTTCCAAAAATAAATAGCAAACCACTGTTAATGTGAGAGTAGCAACTACAATTAGATATTCTCAAATGTAAATTTCTTATCAATATTTCAGATGACTATCCCTGGCTATGTTTTTTAAAAAGGTTGTATTTGAAATTCAAATCAAAGATAAGTTAGCTGCCTTTGCCTGCAAATCTCTAATAAACAATAGCAAATTTAATATGTTATTGTCAAATAGAATTACAAAAACACAGGCTATATTGTCTGCATGTTCAGAGGTAAATGTAAAGTAACATATAGTGATATGTTTATTATTTACCAAGAAATCAAAATTATTCCTCTAAAAGTATATTTCTTTCACCTTATTTTACAGTTTGTCGTTTTCCATTACCGATGCTGTAACAAGGATCTAATCTAACACAGTTGACTATTTTGTGGAAAGCCTTTATTAAAAGCTGCTGCAAAATAACAGCTATTTCCTTGACAGGAAATAGAACAAACCATACCTAATCCAACCAATCTTTCAGCAAAGCTATTAAAAATATCTACCACCGCTGAATAACCACCCTCCACCCCCCACTGCTCCTGAAACTACCTACTCAAAATCTTCCAAAACTGTCTGGACACTCACCTTGCTGGGGTCATCTGACCCCAGCAGACTTTCCGGCTCAAGCGCAGGTAGTCTGGACCTGATGATCTCATGAGGTCCTTTCCAGCCCCTAACATCTATGAATCTATGAACAAATTGGAAAGGAAAAATATAGAAATGGATAGATAGGAAAAAATAAGCACACAAATATATATAAATCAAAACAAAATATATGTATACAATTGTAACTACTAGTGACGATTGACTTGTCCAATCTGCACCTTAAACTGATGTACGTAACTACTGCTTTATCTTCCACCTATCTTTTCTGTCTACCGGGAGAATCAAATGGCTCCAGGTGCTAGGCTGACCACCTAACACCCGACCAGGGCCCCCAGGATTTTGATTCACTCTTGATGATTGAAAGAAACCAACTCAAATTTAATTGAAGAGGTTTTATTAAAATGAGTAAATAAATAAGAAATAAAATGATGAAATCATATCATTATACTAAACGAGCAATACTTTTGTTAAATTAAATATATATATATATATATTACCAAAACAAGGTCAAACAAATATTTTAGTAGCTACACTTGAGTGGTATTAAATAATCAAACAGCCAAATCAGCAGATTAACACAACAAATAAACAACCCTCATAAATTCAAAACAGGAATCTGAGGTGCCTGGCTATTTGATTATAAGCTATAACGGAAGGATTTTACCAAATACAGAGAAATTAGAATTTGGTTCTTATAGTATTTTAATATTTAATAAACTAAATTATTACCTAATGTTTGAAGACTCAACCTTAGAGCCAAATATAAAAGCTTCCTCTTTTCATTCAGTCCTTGTTTCATCACAAAGGTTTTCTAACCACCTCCCTGCCCTACCCCACCAAAGATGTAAGAATATAGCTATTAACAGAACACTCTGGTAAGTGGAAGTTTAACAGCTCTTGCTTGGTAGTTTACAGATGACAGCTTAATGCTTCTTAAGATTCGCAAGACAATGTGCACATTAATGAGCATCTTTAATGAATGTCTATTTGGGTCTTCATTTTAAGGTTATTTAAACTTGGAGAACTTCCTTTGCTGGCACTCTCCCCTCGGGGATATAGAAGGTGCACGTGCATCTAAAAGGTAAGGCTATATTTATGCTGGTGGAATTAAGATTGGTTTTACACACTTATTTAAATTACAACAGGATCCACAACAAATGGCCAAACACTTTATTCCAGCATAACAGATTCTAGGCAGCCATGGCGGTTCCTTGGAAGTGGGAACAGAGGAGATGGTAACAGCCTGCTCGCATTGTGCAAACACCTACCTCAGGGTAAGCCAAGGACAAGTGGTAACTGTATCAGTCTAATGGCTGTGTGCGCAACCCCTAGCCATGAGCCAGATGTGGCCCCCAGCACTGTGTCATCCAGCCCATAAAGTGACCCTCTAGTTTGTGGGGACCCCCATGGGCTGTGACCTGGTGTGCTAAATTAGGCATACAGGGCAGCAGGGGGCCCAATTCTGGCATGTGGGACCAGATGGGGGCAGCACAGTACCCTGAGACCTGACCGAGCATATAGGGTTGGGTGGGGGGTGCTGTGGGGCTCCAGAGCCCCATCCCAGCATGTGGGATTGGACAGGACTGGCATGACCCCCAGAGCCTGATCTTAGCACATGGTGCCATGCGGAGGTTGCATAGGACGCTGGGGCCTGATCCTGGCCAGCAGAAATGGTATGCATCCCTGGGCCTAATCCTACAGGGAGGGGGCAGCACAGCGCTCTAGGGCCTAATCCTGGTTCTTGGGGTCCAATCAATCCCAGAGACTGATCTTGCACTAATCTTCTGGTCCATGAGCCACTAATGTACACTAGAAGATTCCTCATCAGTAGTTCTAAAGCAGACGGGGTTTTGCAACCTTACTACAGGGAGTTACGTCATCTGTCCATTTCTTGTTTCAATTATACCTTTATAAACATGTGTGTTCGGGCCCAAAGTTGAACAGTTGATGAGCAGGTATCATTTCTGTCTGGCAAACAAGACAACTCAGTTTTCTTTATATTTAGGAACTGGAAGATAAGTAAAACAACTTCAGTTTAGAAGACACTGTTTTAACAGAAGAAGTGTTACTAACTACTTATCAAAATAAAGCCCACATATTATGGACTAAAGATTACATAAAATGCATATTGCTTCTGCATTGTTTCTCTCACAGCAAGTCATGTATTCAACTAAGCATTGATTGCCTGAGGATTTGAGACCAGCTTTCAGTCATGGCCCAATATAAAGGCAAATGTAAGGGATAAAAGGAATTCCCTGTCCTGTGAAACTCCTAGCCATAAGTTATCATTAAGGTCAAGAACTCTATAGATCCAAAAAAGATAAGCAGCTCTATGAATAATGAGAATGCTCAAACAGCACATTAGATTAAATAAAAATTCATAAGGCATCTAAACTTTCGTGCAGCAGAATATGAACTAATTATAAACTAATAAGAAGAATCAAGAAGAAACTTTTTTTTAATGGAGAAGTCAATCCATAATTGTTCACTACAGTTTTTCATGCATTATCCTGTAAAATAAATGGTGCTGAACCCTTTCAGGACAAGACAATGGGGAAGTCAGTTGCTTTTATCCAAGATTGAACCTCTTGCTGTTTTGTGAATTATGCAGGCCATGGCAAGCTTTTTGTTTTGTACTAGCAGGAAAAGTATCTCTAAATATAAGATATTTTTCTTACATACAATCTAGAAAATCTTCAGGCTCCACTGTACTCCACTCCTCATTCCTTGTTCCTTTTTCTCTCTCTCAAAAGATAAATGTGTGTCAGCATGACTATGTACACTTCTATACATGAAAAATGGTTGCCTCACTTTGTCTCTCCCACCCTCTTCCGCCTTGACAAAATAAACCACCCATGGATAATGTCTACCCAGTTTCTGCTTCTGCCCACTAATCTGCATATAAGAAACTTCATGCTTCCTCTGGGTGCACCTACATGAGATGCTTTACTGTGAAGTAGCGTAGTTTAGTCGGC
Source organism: Alligator sinensis (assembly GCF_000455745.1). Taxonomy (NCBI): domain Eukaryota; kingdom Metazoa; phylum Chordata; order Crocodylia; family Alligatoridae; genus Alligator; species Alligator sinensis. The sequence continues at coordinate 51,705 of NW_005842144.1, forward strand.
AGTAAGCATGTGCAGTAGAGCTGTGCGAAGCTTTGGTCCCTGATTCAACTTGGCAGAGATTCAACCCGATTTGGTGGCCAAATCTCCAAATACGAATTGAATCAGAGGACTCTTTAATCTCTCTAAATCGAATCAGAACCCTCCGAATTGATTTGAAAAGATTCAGAGATTTGAACATAGAGACAGCTTTAAATGTTTCTTCTACATATCTCTAGGTAGTAGGGGCTCATGAGTGCTGTGATGCAGGGGCACACGAAGTGTCCCACAGAAGCACAAGGGGCTCCCCAGCACACTTGGCAGCAGATCCAGAAGTGGACCAGAAGCACTTCCACTCTACTTTGGGGTCTGATGGGGAGCGAGCAGGGGGCTCCCCTGCACACCCCCTGGCTCAGCAACTGGTGCCTCCTGGGTCTGGGGGAGCACCTGGGTCCCTCTGCAGCTGATTGTTGGGGGGATACAGGGGGCCCCCCTGCACATTCCCCAGCAGACCCGGAAGTGGATTGGAAGTATTTCCAGTCCGCTTCCGGATTCGCCGCTGAGCACATGGAGGCCCCCCCCACATTCCAGTGGGATGCTCCATCCACCTCAGCATTGCAGCAATCACGAGCCATGCCTGTTACCTCAAGGCATGTAGAAAAAACTTTTCAAGTTGTGTATATGTCCTAATTGCTGATTATCTGAATCAGCATCAAATCTTCAGATTTGGATTTGGCTGAATCGAATCAGAGACAGTGATCCAAATCAACAAATTGAATCACTGTCCCTGATTCGGGCCGAATCTGAATCGAATAGGGCCTGCTTTGCACACCCCTAATGTGCATCTACATGTACACATACTTACTGCACAGTAAACCTGCAAATGCAAGTATCAAATTTACTTGTGATTAATAACTACACATTAATGCTACTGTAGATCCCTGACCAGGAGCAAATCTGCTCCTGGTCAGCCAGCCAGCAGGGGGCAGGAGATTGCTCCCTGCCCCCAGGAGTTGCCTGCTGCCAGGGCAGGCTTTGCCACCAGAGCTTGGGCGGGGACTATGTCCCCATGCCCCAGCAGCAGGGAGCTCCAAGCCTCCTGCTCTGAGATTGTGATTGGGGAGTTGGGGCTGGGAGCGCCATATCTCCCACCCCCAGTTTTGCCATAATGATTGAGGAGCAGTGGGGCTGAGAGGTCCTTATAAGAATCTCCCAGCACTTGCCCCATGACCGCAGAGATGGTGCTGGGAGCTCCTTGCTGGGAGGGGCTGGGGATCCTGTCCCCCCCCCACCCCAACCAGCTCCACAATTGCAGAACTGAGGAGGGAACAAGCTCTTCAGCCCCCACCATGCAATCATGGGGTGGGGGCTGGGAATTGTTCCAGTCAGGGACATGTCCCAGTCCCATGGACTAATCAGATGATTAAGGTTCAGGGCTTGGAAAGAGCTGCAAAGTGGGGCAGGTCCCAACCCCTGTCCTGATGCACCATTGGGGAAGCTAGCCCCACCCAACCAGCTCTTTCCATGTCCCCTGCCCAGATCAGGGAGCCAGGGATGGGAGTGCTGAGCTCCCGGGGTTGGGGAACATTATCCCTGTCCTGGCAGCAGGCAGGCCTGGGAGAGGGAGGGAGCAATGTTCCAGCCCTGGCCAGGAGACATCCATTTCCTGGCCCAGTGCGCCTTGGCAGACCCAGGGCTAGCACCCAGGGGGAGCTTAGAGCTTCCCCTGATGGCAGCAGGGGCCCATTATAGGGCCCCAGGAAGCGAGAGCAGTTTGCTGCAATTAGCAGCAAATCTGCTCCCATTTCCCTACTCTGCTTCCACTTCCCTACATGTGTAGATGCCTGCCCGGGAGGGTTTACTTGTGAGTAGTTTACTTGCAAATAAACTGCTCGTGGATCTAATGCACGTGTAGGCACACTCTTAGTCACCCTTTGCATGGCCCAAACTCCATTGGCTTGAGGTTACTATAGTGAAATAATTGTCTTTACTGGTTTTAAACAGGCAGGGAGTTGCCCAGGTTCTCCACTGTTGGAGTAAAGTCAGAAAACTTTCAAGCAATATGGAATGACCTTAGGACCCCCCACAAAATGTTCCAAGATAGCAACAGATCTTAATGGGTCAATATCTACCCTGTGATCTCAAGGGCTGATTGCACCTCATGTCATCATATCCAAGCTATTTTTAATGTATTTGTCCTGGATGCCAAAAGCAGTGAAGGTTCTAGCACCTGGAACTTCAGCATGAGCTGTAGAAGCCCATTGGGGACCCTGGATACTTATACAGGTGGGTAGATCTCGATGGAGTTTATACCACATTCTGTTAGAGAATTACTGCTGGAGAAATGCAATGTACTAATGTATCCTAAACTGCAAGGACATCTAAGGAATCAACTCATACGGTGCATTATTTTCTTCTCTGTGACCAGTTGGGATGAAATCAAGCTGGTCTGAAGCTTGAGCTAGACAAGCCAAAGGTGATGCTGGTGGATTGCCTTTGACTCTGCAATTGCTTTTCATTCTTAAAAGGTGTTAATATCCCTCATCACCTCTTCTACATGAAAAGACAGATGCAATCATTTGATTAAAATTTGGATCCTGTCATAGCCCTATGTGACTCTGTTCTCCAAAATACATTACTGTAATCTGTGCCAGAGAGCACGCTTAAAGACTGGTCTGCAGCTGGTTGTGTGAGCTACATGGAACATATTACATCAGTCCTCTGAAGATAACATTGACCCCCTATTTTTTCCAAGTACAGTTCAAACTACAGATTTTACTTTGTTAATATCCACATAGCTTAGATCCTAGTTACTGGGAAAACCTCCTTTCTGTCCATATGCTACAATGGTGGATGAACTTGCATGGGGCAATTTATTGCTGTGTTTATTTAATTATTTCTAGAAACATCTCAGGCTGGTATATGATACATTTAAGTAAACCAGTCCTTATATGTAAGTCACTTTCCCCAGGAATTGCTCATTGGCTGAGATGCCTGTTCTTTAAGTTTTGGTGTAATGCTTATTTTTTCTACCAGGACTTTACCTTAGTGGGGAATGGTCAGAAAAGGAAAGGGTTTTGTATATATGTAATTAAAAGTTGGATGAATATGATCCAATTCTGAAATAACTCCGTAAATTATGCACATGATATATATAAATATTCCATGCGACCCCATATGCAGAGACTTCATGTTGGGTATGAAAGAGAAGACAGATTAGCTTGGAATTATTTCTGTACCCTAGATGTACCTGTTAGGCATGATGGAAAGAAAAACTAGGCCCTCCCCTAGATGAACACTGAAATTGATTCTTATTTCTCTCCTAGTAGCTAAAAGGGTAATCCTCAGACATTGGAAATAGCACATCTCTCCAAACTATCAGTAAAAGATACAAGAAATGACAAATTTAGCTTTAATAGAAAAGCTTACTTTGGGGAGAACAAGTAACTAAGGAACATATGTACACATTTCATAGCATATGGGCTTCTTGCCTTCATAGTAATTAATATAATATCACAAGTTCATTTATATTTTCTCTTTTTTTCTCTTAAAATGAGCATAAAAGAAGCTGCTAAGGACACGATTTATACTTCCTAGCATTATATATAAAGAATATCTGAAACATCTTTGAAATTGGAAAGACAAAATACTTTAAAAAAAAGTACACTAAATTCCCATAAACAAAAATTTAATAAGAGGTGAGCTATAATTACCTCAAAGTACAACCCTCTTATCCCAAAATATATAACCAGGGAAGTGGTAGGTCCCAGCCCCTATCTGGAACTCACACATCCCTTTGTTCTCTGCCAACAAGACACATCAGACTGCCTTTAAAAAGTGACTATTACCTCCAATGAATTCAGAAACCTATCACCCTTCCCATATTTACCTGATTGGCCCTGAATTAAAATCCTTATCCAGAATGCAAGATTGTGCATCTAGGTCGCATCTATTTTCCAAAGTATTTTCTAATGTGAGAAATATTCATGAGGTAGGAACTAATGAGATGATAGTCACAGGGAAACTTCTCTATACAGAGAAGCTGAAAAGATTATCACTTTCTAAACTAAGCAAAAATTGAAGAAGAAGGATATGGAGCTGATAAAAAATATCCAGACTGATAAAAGTCCCTCTGAGAAATGAAAATGTATCAAAAACATTTTCATGGAAAAATATATTCTTTTTTATCTGTTTTTAGACTGCATTCTAAATTTGTAAAACAAAATTATTTTTGTCTTAGAACGTTCCTATCAGTTTTTGACATTTTTATTTCTAAGTTCTGAAATTCTGACTTCCAGACATTTAAAATGTTAGTTATATCTCTTCCCTGTTTTTCCATGATACTCTCAATTCTTCACATCTCCCCAAATTTTAGTAAAATACTAGAATGGCAAAAGGAAAAATGAAACAGTGATGCCTTAAAAAAACTGGAGCAGTTTCATGGAAAAAACAAACAGACCACTAAATGAAAGAAAATGTGGATGGGGCAGGGTATTAAATAACTGTCCACCACAATTTCTTGCTCTTCATCTTAAGCACCAGGTGTTGGCTATTGTCAGGTTGGACATGGTCCATTTAGTTTCTGGCATGGTTATTGCAAAATTCTTGCATAACAATAGTATAGCAGGGGACACAGACACTGTTACTTGGCAGGGGAGGACAGGGACCTGTGGCAGGGAGCCAGGAGATGCAGCAGACTCAGCTGGCCATGTGGGGCCACAGCTGCAGGAGGGCAGGCTGGCCCTGGCTTGCCAGGGAAGACCCTATGCAGAGCTGGGGAAGGCACATGACCAAAATGGGGTGTGGTTTCCAAGCATATAAACCCAGAGCCTAGGCCAGGGCAGGCAGTCTGGTGCTGCATGCTGTGGGGTGAGTAGCTCCTGAAGGAGATGCCTGCAGCAGATAAATGAGCAGGCACCTAAATTATTTCCTGGAGCCACCCAGGAGGAGCTAACGGAAGCTGATAGCTTGAGTAAGGCAATAACCCAGAGTTGGGTAGGCTTTTAGTTGGGAACAGTGTCTGGTATTTATGTTATAATTTAACCTGTATTCCAGAGGACTGCATTGTGGCCACGGGGGAGGTCTGAAGGCCGCAGGGGGTGCCTGGTAGGGCACCTGGCATTAGGTAGTTTAGCCAAGGTCAAGGACCAGAAGGCTAAGGGATGGAGAGGCAAGCAACCCAGCTCAGGGTCAAGGATTAGTGGGCTAATGACTGGAGAGGCAAGCAGCCTGGCCCAGGATTAAGGACCAGAGGGGTGATGATAGAGATGATGAGGGAAGCTCAGCCTGGGATCAGGCACCCTGAGGGCTATGGGCTGGCCCAGAGTGAGAGAGACAGAGGCCAGGGGCCCATAGGCACAGAGAACTGACAGGGCTGAGACCAAGACAGCTGGGCCCAAATTAGTGGGTCAGGGCTGGAGGGCTGCAGCTATAGGAAAAAGAGTCTAAAGCCAAGAGGATTGAGGCCTCTACAAGGGACAGAACAGTGTACAGAGTAACATCCGCAAGACATGGGTGTGGCTGTAGGGGGAGAAGGAGGCCATGAATGGCAAATAGGACCTAGGAAACTGAGGACTGGAAGAAGGAGGCCATGAGTGGCAAATAGGACCTAGGAAACTGAGGACTGAAAGATGGAGAGAGAGCACCCCAGGCTCACCAGTCTCTGAAAGCAGTCTCCCCTCATCATGTTTTTACAACAAGACATTGCAGGTGAGAAATCAGGGTATGGACCTTGGAAAGTGTGGGCAAGAGTTAGGTAGGGTTGAGGTGACCACTGGGAGCATCATGGCAACCCCTGACACCTCACCTGTTACAGACGGGTTATTCAATATTCACATTACATGTGTTAACTCAGTCTGAGTACCCATATGTTAATCAACTGCTTATGAAAAAGAGAAAGTAAAGAAAGAAAATGTCCTCTACACTGCAGTTTCACAGTAATGGACCTGAGAACTACACCTTGCAATAATGGTGTTGATCACATTGTCATATTTTTGTATAAGCAAAAACCCAGAATGCTCTTATAGGAAAGGAAATGTGGCGTTCCATCTTGTCATTTTTCCTGTACCATGGCAATGGGCAATTCTAGTACTCTGTCATTAACAACCTAGTGGCATTTAATTCTACCTTTTTGATGTGCCCCAGGTCTACAGTTGTATTGCAGCCCTTTTAGCCAAATACAGAATAAAACTGAAATTGTTTCAACTCATCCTGAATAAAAATGAAAATGATGTATTGTTGGTAAAGGGAAATATTTAGAGGACTGCTGTCAGCAAGTTCATTGAATGCATTCAGGACTACAATGCTAATGTTTGCATATATGAATTCAGTATTCATGGATCCTGAATATTCTCCAATATTTGTCTAAAACTGACTATTATTGCAAGGATTCCTGCCTTATAAAATATTCTCAAAAAGGAAATGCATGGGGAATTAAAATGCTATTGCAGGAAATTCAGTTATTTTGAGTGAATGCCCAATCAATGCCATTGTCATAGTCATGTCAGTGGCTCAAGTCATTTGTAAGCAGTGTTATAACAACCTCAGAGGAAACAGGAACATTCATCATCACTTTTCATCAGATCATTTACCTGTTTTAATTCCACTGGCTGACATGTACACTAACTTTCACGAGAACAACCACTCTGTAACAACAAGACAGGCCAACTATTTTAGCCATCCGTTTTGGAAATAATAGCTTGTATTAAATACATTATGTTTATCTCAACTTAGAGGTCATGAAGAGGGGTTTGGGTTTGGACTATACTAACATCCTGCATTTGCCCGTATTGCTAAACTGAAAGGAACAGTTATATCCAACTTCCACAGAAGGATGCTCCTGTTGTTGTCCTAGTTTGGAAAAAGGAGAAGATTGAGAGCCCCTAGATTCAGAGAAAAATGAAGTACACTTGAAGAACACTTGAAGCTAGAAGAGGAATATGAAATGGGAGAATATAATCACCCATACTGGAAACTGGCCAAGCCTGAGATTAGCAATACTTCTATGAATGTCCACTTACTTCTGAGACACTTCAACCTTAAAGACTTATAAGGTTGAGGCAGAGAGATATAAATGCATCCATAGCTAATTTCACAGACATATTGAGCTGAACAGATTAAACCCAAAGACAAATTAGGGAGTTTCACAAAACAGAGTTGTGTTTTCTTCTTATATTGGTTATATATTCATATATCATAGAACCATAGAAAATGAGAGTAAGAAAGGACCTCAGGACGTTATCTAGTCCAACCCCATGATCAAAGAAGGACTATGCCCAACTATATCACCCAAGCCAAGGCTTTGTCTACTCAGGTCTTAAAACCTCCAAAAATGGAGAGTCTACAACCTCTGTGGGTAATCTGTTCCAGTGCTTTACAACCCTACCAGTGAGAAAGCAAGCATGTCTACGTGTGCATTTATGCTGGCCTAGATTTACTGCACCATAAGTGGGAACAGGCCACTGTCTATACGTGCAGGTGTGAAAGCATATTAATGTTGTGTGTGGACTGACTTGGGACTAACTTTAGTCCCGAGTCAGCCCACACGCACACAGTGTTATTGTGCAGTAAGGTATCTACATGAGCATAAATTTGATACCTGAATGATGCAGGTATCAAATTTACACTCAAATTGGCATAAGTTGCCATATTTACTGTGTAGTACAGGCGTGCACATGTTGACACGTGCCTGCACTGCACAGTAATTTTGGTTACTGCACAGTAAATGCACGTGTATCAACTTGCTCAGTGTTTCCAAATTTCTAACTGGAATGTCCCTTGCTGCAGCTTGAGACCATCGCTCCTTGTTCTGCCATCTGCCACCACTGAGAACAGTATATCTCTGTCCTTTTTGGAGCCACCCTTCAAGTAGCTAAGGCTGCTATTAAATCACCTCTCAATCTTCTCTTCTCCACACTAAGCCCAGTTCCCATAGCTTCTCCTCATAAGTCTTGTGCCCCAGCCCCCTAACCATTTTTGCTTCCCTCTGCTGGACTCTTTCCAATTTTTCTACATCCTTTCGGGAGTGGAGAGGCCCAAAACTGGACACAGGACTTGCATCTGTGACCTCATAAATGGTGAATATAGGGGAATCATCACTTTCCTCGATCTGCTGGCAATGTGCCTACAAATACAGCCGAAAATGCTATTAGCCATCTTGGCAACAAGGGCACATGGTTGGTTTATATTCAGCTTCTCATCCACCGTAACCCCTAGGTCCTTGTTTACAGAGCTGCTGCTTAGCCAGTCAATACCCACCCTGTACTGGAGCATGGGATTGTTCTGTTCTAAGTGCAGGCCTTATTGAGCCTCATGAGTTTTCTTTTGGTCCAATCTCAAATTTGCTGAGGTCTCTCTGAATCCTAGCCCTACACTCCATGCTGACTATGAAAGCTATGAAAGCTTGGATCAGTGCCTCTTGCACAAAAAATGCAAGAGAGTGGCTGGGGCAAGACTGGGTTGTGGTAACAAGCCTGCCACAAAGAAAATCAAACTCCACTAATGGCTTGAAACCCATCAGGCGTAACAGAAAATGGAGTGCTCGTGGTACCAAATACCAGACCCATGCCATAAGTTAATAACAATCATGATAACAGTCCTCAACCTTCTACCACACCTGAGCCTGAAAAAATAAGTGATGGTTAAAAGTATTGGCAGAGACTTGACACACTTATCACATGTATGTAACAAGACTGAGAGAGCAAGCCAGAAAGCCAAATGGCCTGGGGAGAAACCTACAAACTGCATCTATGTTTCAATTGAGTTAAGTGTCACTAAAGGAAACAAAAGAACTAAAATATCCACTTCAAAGCAAAGCCTGTAAGAGACAAGGAAAACCAAAGTGCATTGAAAATATGACTGTAAATATATCCTAGTTAACACATTTCCCCTTTTATTAAGACCTATTTCCCAAAGCAAACATACAATAACTGTCTAAAGTTTTACAAACGTTGAAGAAGTTTATTATGCTAAATTAGTCTACATGACTGTATCTAACCTACTTCACACCTATTGTCTGATCCTCACTGCCTTGCATTTGCATTCATTAATAAGGCATATGTCTCAAAATAGGCAGTCAATTTCTAAATGTTTAGTATAATAAGCCAGTGTATTTAACCTGAAACTCACACCTATGGTCTCTGCTTTTCACTATCTCCAGAAGCAATTTGATTCAGCTATTTACTTATCCATTGCTATAACAACTGAAAAATAATATTCTGTGATCCCATTTGATTCCAAGATCACTTTGGAAACTTCACAAACAGGATATCATAGTAATATGTTAATTCCGTCCTTGCCCACCTTGTTCAGACTTTGATTAACCAACTATCAAGAAGGACTGCTTTGAAGCTATACAATTCAAACAGTATAAAAAGCAAGAGAGACCTGCCAGCAAGGTGTGTGTAGTCCAGGGAAGATCAAGAAGCCATCCTGACACCCAGGCGCAAGGGAAGGATGGATGCTGTGAGACTGTAGAACTTCTTCCTGCCTGCGTTGGGTAAAGATCTCTGTGTAGCTAAGCTAATACAAGGACTGCAATAGCTCTTGTATTGCATATTAAGGAAAAGTCTTTTGTTTTTCTGTAATTTAGTATTTGGTTTGTTGGTAGTTATTAAAACAAACCTTTCCCATCAACCGAGTGTTGTGTCAATTCTTAAACTGCTAGGTTTAAAACCCCATTTTAAGTGTAACACTCCAGTGTATCTAATCATAGAAAAAAAATTAATCATAGAAAATTAGGGTTGGAAGGAACCTCAGGAGGTCATCTAGTCCAACCCCCAGCTTGGTGTCCTCTGCAAATTTGCTGAGGATGTACTCCATTCCATCTTGTTGATGAAGGTGTTGAACAAAACCAGCTCCAGGACCAACCTCTGAGGTACTCCACCTGACACCAGCTGCCAGCTGGACATCAAGCCATTGATTACTAACCTCTGAGACCAACAATCCAGCCAGTTTTCTATCCACCTTGCAGTCCATTCATCCAAACCTTAGCTTGCTTGCAAGAATGTTGTAGAAGACCGTAGCAAAAGTCAAGGCTGTATCTAAAGTCAAAGCTTCTGATCTGATAAAAGAAGGCCTCCCCTGTTGCCCCCTCCTGCTTGTACTTCCTTCAGGTCTCCTGCTTCCCCACTTACCAGAGCCTTGGTCTCCATCCCCTAGTGAACCTAATTTAAAGTCCTCCTCACCAGATAGCAAGCCTATCTGTGAAAATGCTCTTCCCTCTCTTTGTCAGGTGGATCCTGTCTCTTCCTAGCATTCGTTGGAACAATAACCTGTAGTTGAAGAATCCAAAGCCCTGATGGCAACATGTGCAGCCATGTATTGATCTGCAGGATGTGTCCACTCAAGCCTGGGCCCTTTCTCATGACAGGAAGAGTCAAGGAGAACACCACCTGAGCCCCGGTCCCCTTCGCCCTTGCACCCGGTGCCCTGTAGTCATTTTTGATCTGTTCGGGGTCAACCATGGGAGTATCATGGGTGCAGTATTGTGGATGAGCAGCACAGGGTAGTCAGAAGGCCAAATATGTCTTGGTAATCCTTCCATGACAACTTGCATCTGGGTTCTGGGCAAACAACAGATCTCCTGAGACAACAGGTCAGGCCAACAGATGATACTTCTGTCCCTCGCAGAAGGGCATCTCCAGCCATCATCACCCATCATTTCTTCTTGGTGGCAGGGATCTCAATCCTTCAGGCAGCCTTGGGGCTGCCTAGCTCAGCTTCTTTCAGCAACAGAACATGCTCCTCCTTCTCTGTTGCTATGGCTCCATATCTGTTCTCCAGGCAAAGCACTGAAGGTAAACATGAAGATTTCTGTTTGCTGCCAGAGGTCACAAGCTCCCAGTTTCCACCTGCCTGAGAATCCATGTTCCCTGCTCTAGCACTGCCTCTGGTGGTCCTTCCTCCACAGTCCTAGAAGTCTCCTCCAGCAGTGAATCGATGAAGTCCTCATGGTGGAGGATGCTTTAGAGCCTCACCTTCTCCCCTGTAGCTCTCTTGCCTGCTGTTTGAAGGACAACACGAGGAAACACGGTTCACATCACAGGCAGTCCCCGCCTGGCTGTCACTAGAAGGAACCTGCAAGCTGTAACCTCTACAGCCCCAAACCGGGACCTGGGTGGAAGCCTCAATGCTGAGCGGTCCTATCTGGACAGATACCTCACAGTGCAAGCAGAGGAAGAGCTGGCAGTGGCAGTGGCTCTGGCATTGCTACATCTTCCAGCCATTTCTCTGAGTCTCTTAATCTGCTGCCTCTCTCTTCCTGCCCTTCTCTCCAAGCAGACCTTCCCTAGCAATCTCCCCTGTACTTTGGCCTGTTCACTGCTCCTTGGTCCCAAAAGGTTCCCTTTTCCCTGCTAACCTGCTTCCTTTCACCACGCTTACAATCAAGGAAGGTGAGAGAGGGTTTCCAGGCAAACTCCCCAGCAAACTCCTCCTCACTCTGGACTCTAGTTAAACAAGAGGCTTAAGTATTGATCTAACTGCTGAGTGTTAGCTACTTGCTCTAAATATATGTAAGCTAGTTACTCTTAATTACTGAAAGAGATTACCTTAAAGGTTCCCCTTCAAAGAGGAAGGTGGTAAACTCAACTGCAAATTGCCCTGTTGCTTGCTCCCTGGCCACTCAGGGAGGCTCCTTTTATACTCTCCTGTGCCTGGAGTGGCTCTGCCCCCTTGTTAGGGCCTTTGTTAGTCACAGGCATACCTCACCTAGCAATCACCCAGCTAGCAGCTCTCCTCCCTGCTCAGAGCAAATGTCCAAACACATGGCCCTCCAAACAAACACTTACCAAGCCAAACACATAGACAACCCTGGCTCATTAATCTTCCCAAAGCAGGACTTGGTGCCTGGTGTGCACGTGCGCATGCGCGCACACACATACACACACACACATACATTTCTGAAGGCTACAGAATTCTTGCTTAGTCTGAAAAAACAGATGTGTTTAGACCCTGAAACTTTATGTAGTTTCAATGAACGAAGAATTTAAGGAAGGGGAAGATAATTCTCAAAAATCTTCCCAGGACTCCAAAAACACATTTCTCTTTGCAAAATTGCCCTAGAGACAAACAATCAAGCATCACTTCGCACTTCTGGCCTGGTACTCTTAGTGCTTTGAATTTAGCCCACACAGTGAAAATGGTCTTTTGCCTTTTCAGCCTTTCCACAGTTCATCAACTGACTATTATGACATAGTTCCCCCTGCAAGGAAATGTGCTGGGGAATTTGGTACAGTAAAGATGGAACCTCTAGACAGTCGTTCAAACAGCCTTCCTGAAGACCAAGTCTTTTACTTTACTAGCAAATTGCCAGGCATCCCAAGGGGATCAATTTAACAACAGTGATCATCAAGCCTGTTATCTCTACCCTCTCCCTGGAACTTTAAAAAGCTCTCTCCTCTCTTCTTCCATGAAGCTCTTTAGCTTTCGAGTGTCTGGGCTTAACAAGCTGAGCTCAACATGCCTGTGGAATTAGCTGTCAATGTATTTCTTCATTTGTCTCCTAACCAGCTTCTGCCTTTGCCCTTATTATGGCATTCACGATTAACCATTATCTCTTTACATCAAAAATACATGGGAAGAAATATGACAAAATAATGGTTTTGTTTTCTAAAATTTCCCCTAAAGACTCAGGATTTTAACCCACATTTCCTCATCTTCCCTTACAAAGTTTATTAAAAAGTTTCTTACAGTCTGGATCACTACAGTTATTTGCTTATTCTTCCTTTTTTCTGAGAAGCCTCTCAATATATAAACACACACACAAAGATATACACACATACAAGGATATCAGCCTTCTAGGTCTTAAAGGTTGGGCATATAAAACCTAAAATAGCTCACCTATAATTAAGAAACTGAAAACTAAACTAGATCTCACTTCACTAAGGCCACAGCAGGTGGGCCAGCAAGCTAGTCACTTCTATCTTTTTTTCTGGAGTGTGATAAACCCTCTAATCTTTTCGGCCTATGGGGACTATTCCTGCCTACTTCAGTCAAAGCAATCTCTCATCTAGCTGCTTTTAACATCACCAAGGTTAGATGGGTTTTCAGTCATGCACTGTATCAAGCGTTTTTATGCATTTGCCTGTCTGGATTTTATGCACTGAAGTATCACCTTGTAGCATTGTCCTTATCCCTTTTTGAAAAAAAAACAAAAAACATAAGGAACCCTCGGGCATATGAAATTCAGTTGAGTAGCACACATATAATGCACGCTGAAGATTGGAGGCAGAAGCTGCCTTATTTTACTAGCAAAATCATCTCAGTAGTACAAAAGTAGCACACTCCCAGATGTAAGGATAAGAGACCTTCCTCCAGGCTATGGATTATAGCTCATGTATTTGGGTTACATTAGCATTTCACACTGTACAGGCTTGAATCAGCCATAAATTACACCTTTCACTCAGGATGAAGGGTCTGCAGTGACAGAAAGTTTTCCCAGAGTCACATATCCAGACTCCTTTGCCAGCCCCTAAGCTACCACTGCTTCTAAAGTACAAGATGCAGGCCAAAGGTGTGAAAACTTCAGGCAGTTTCTGGCAACTTCAGGCAATTTCTGTTGGGAGATAGATCACAGATCACAAGTTAAATTTAAATCACTTCCTTTTGCATAAATCAAACCATAAGCCTCCACAAACCACATCTTTTCAAAGTGTTCTACACATTTTGCTCTGCACTCTTACTATGAGGATCAAGCAAACCTTAACAATTTGGAAAGCAATTGCCTCAGTCTTGGTATGTTGTCTGGAGCAGCACTTAGCTATTGTGAGCTTTTTGGTGTTATGTCCATTCTTGTTCTTCTAGAGGGGAAACGTGTGCTATAAAAATTAGATTAAATCCCTAAAATATAACAGATTTGAGTACACTAATCCCCAATTATACAGGCTTCATACTGCTAAGATATATCTAGCACACTGGACCAGAATCTCTAGGGAATCCATTCACAACTGTCTTTTTCCAGACAGTAAAAAGCTTACCACCTCACTTAGTGCAAGGTCAGTCTCATCCATGTTACATCATCTCCTGGCAGCTCTTTAGTGCTTCTGCCTAAGTTCCCAGTCTTACAAAGAAATGAAAACAATGATTACTGTCACCATGTAGGGCCCAATAAAGACAGTTTGAAAAACAGGAGATCATCTGAGATTGAAGTCTGTACTTCTGGGTCCAGCAATTCAGTCCTCCTGGTACGAGACTAACTAGGTGCCTTCAAGCATTTAGGTCTCTGCCATGATGATCTCCATCCAAATGCTTGCCGACTACATGAGATCTGGAAGGGGCCTCAGGAGGTTACCTACACCTTCTTCCTTGCTTTGAAACAGGATCAAAGAGAACCAGGCTACCCTTGACAGATGTTTGTCTAATCTGTTCTTAAAAACTTCCAGTGGCAGGGATTTCACACTCTCCCCCTAACCTGCTAATTGTATTACAGCGTAACCTCATAAATCTGGCATGCTAGGAACCAAGCATCTGCCAGAAATTTGAAAACACTGGATTTTCGAAACCAGCATGGCGGCCAAGTGCAGAGCGGGTAAGGAGGAGAGGGTAGCAGCAGCTGGTCCCCGAGCAGTGGCCACACATGGAGCAGTGGCATGGGATGGTGAATGGCGGTGGCAGCCGTCATGTGCAAGCTTCCCCTTCTGTGTCTGGGAGGGCAGGGGGAGCGGCGGCCTGTCCTGGAGCGGCAGGGGGAAGTGCCAGTTTTTTAATAATTCTGGATTTTTTATATCAGATTTATGAGGTTATACTATACTAGAAAAAAGTTTTGTAATATCTAACTGAATCTTCCTTGCTGTAGTTTGAACCTATTACTATGTTCATGAGAACAGCTGACACCTGCCCATTGTTAACAACCTTTTCCATTAGAGATGCTTAGAAATTTTCAAATGAAAAAGTGTTTTTTTGAAAAAATGCCACTGTTATGTCAGAACATCCTGTTGGAAACATCTTGGGTTCAGTGAACTTCCGGCAAATCCAAGGCAAGGTTCCAGGGAAATCTGCCTAGATTTCTGATTCATCTGCCCTGGGATAGGCACCCCAAGATACCCAGCCCTAAGGTAGAGGCACTTGGCAAGGCTGCTCTGGGAACTGTAGAAGCTGCAGGGTCACTGTTCCTGGAGCATGTGTGCCTGAAGGATTTGTTTGCAATTTGCTAAAATCTGTGGATCATCCACCTCAGGACTAATGCCACCGGAGGCCAGATGCCTATAGGTCAGAGCCTTAGAAGCTCTAGGGCAGGGATGGGTAAGCCCTGGGATGCATGCCATTTAATGGCATGTGGAGACATTTTCCTTGGCATGCCATGGGTGTGCTAAGAAAGTGTTTAAAGCAATTCATTTTAAGTTGCTGGTCTGGGTTCTTTGGAGCAGCCATAGGTCCCAGCACCATGGCAGGCACCAGGGGTAGGGTCAGGAGAACACAGGAAGGGACACTGTCTGCATTCTGCTGACCCTGATCCCTGTCCCTGGGCTGCAGCCTTCAGCCTGGCCCCTGGAAGGAGCCGTGGGTGGGCAAGGCCAGGCCTGGGAAGGTGCCGCAGAGAACTGCTGTGCTGGAAGCTCCTGGCCAGCTCAGCCCTGAGCACCATCTGCAGCAGCTGTTCCTGGGACCTGGGGGAAGTGTGTCCTGCCATGTACCCCCTTCTCCGATTTTGTTTTTGTGGCATTCCAGCAGTCCAATGCATTACAAGGTAGACTGTGGGGGTTTTGGCACTCCAGCCAAAAATGTTGCCTACCCCTGTTCTAGGATCTGAGACTAGAGGCAAATGAATCTGCCCAAGATCTAGGGAAGCTGACAAACCCTGCAGCTGATCAGTGAACTTGCCCTTTTTCCTATTAGCAGTGAAACTACCAAGAACATTAATTTTATGGAGCAACTGCAAGGCCTGTGGAGCTTCTGATCTGTCAGAAAATTCAAGAAGTTTTAGTCCAATTAAAAATATTTAAAAATGAAAATCCCCAACAACAGGAAGCTCTGGGGTTTGGCCAGCTATTTTTTAAACTATTTCCATGCTTACCCTTCTGTGTTTTCCTGTCTAGGCTGAAAAAAAAATCTTAATGCTTTCAATCTTTCCTCATATGTCATACTTTCAAAACCTCTTGTTATCTTTGTTGTTCTCCTCTAGACTCTCCATAGATTCTCTACACTTTTCCTAAGAAAGAGATGTGCATGGTGCAGGGAACTTGAGTTTTTATTTCCGTCATCAGAGGCCTCACTAGTGTTGAGTAAGTGGAATAGTTACCTGCTGCACGTTGCATATGAAAATCCTGCTATAGTCCTGAATGAATTGTATTCTCTGCAACAAAGAATTATAGAAAAATAGGGCTGGAAGGGGCTTTGGGAAATCATCTAGAACAACTCCTGTTCAAGGTAAGATCATCCATATCTAAACCATACCAGCATCATTCATATTTAGTTTGTTATCTACTTTAACCCTAATCCTTTTCTGTATAGTTAATGCCTATGCGATTACTCCCTATGCTATAGCCGTGCACTTTATTTTTTCCTTCTTAGGTATAATACTTTCCTGTACTGAAATTAATCTTATTGAACTCAGATAATATTCCAATTTATCAAGATTATTTTGGATTCTACTCTTATCCTCCAAAATGACTGCCACCCCTCCCAGCTTGATGTCATCCAGACTTTCATAGATTTCATAGATTTCATAGACATCAGGGCTGGAAGGGACCTCGGAAGATCATTGAGTCCAGCCCCTGCCCAAAGGGCAGGAAGTCAGCTGGGGTCATAGGATCCCAGCAAGATAAGCATCCAGTTTCATCTTGAAGGTGTTCAATGAAGGCGCTTGAACCACCTCCGGTGGCAGGCTGTTCGGACAGTAAAGAAATTCTTCCTTATGTCCAGCCTGAAACGATCTTGAAGTAGTTTGTGACCATTCAACC
>NW_005842144.1:68763-80858 GCF_000455745.1 Alligator sinensis
ACGTCCCGGGATTTGCTTGAGAAGCATCTATGGATGCAAGCCAGCGTTTTGGTCGCTTTACTAGCCGCCGCATCGCATTGCAGGCTCATGTTCATCTTGTGGTCAATGATGACCCCCAAGTCTCTTTCTTCCACAGTGCTAGCCAACATAGCACTGCCGAGCCTATAAGGATGCTGCGGGTTTTTTTCCCAAGGTGGAGAACCTTGCATTTATCGGCGTTGAACACCATCAGATTCTCGTCCGCCCACTTGCTGAGCCTGTCCAGGTCAGCCTGGATAACCTGCCTGTATAAGTGTATTCTCTTCCACCATCCAAGTCATTAATCGCAACATTAAATGGTACTGGGCCCAAGAGAAAACAACACTGTGGCACTCTACATGAAATAACCACCCAGCAAGCTATTGAGCATGATTTTTTTTTCAATCAGGTGCGTGCTAATCTTGTACTGATTTCACCTATTTGTATTAACTTGGTTTGCTTATGAGTACATGTGACACTGCAGTAAAAGTATTAATAAACTCAAGAGGTATCATTTTCTATTGCTTCATCCATATCCAATACACTATTTGTCTCTCACAAAAGGAGATTAGGCTGGTTTGACATAGTTTATTCTTGACAAATCCCTATTGGCTGTCTATTTTGACATTTTTACTCTATAGGACTCTGATTTAAACAGGGGACTACTTATAGCTGTGCTCTAGGTTGTTTCCCCTAAAAAAAATTCTGTGCACCTAGAAATTGAATTCTATGCAGAATTCAGAAAAAAAATAGATCTCTGTCTTGGATTTCCATATCTAGAATGGAAACTCTTATAAACTGCAGCTAACTCACTATTCAGGGGTATATAAACCATCTAATAAGTAGTGCAGAAGAGAGATGTGTGTCTGGAATCATACCTCTTTTCTGGAATCAAGAAGCATTTTTGTTATTCCCTGCAGCCTTGGGTTAGCACTTTCTTTTAATATGGGATTCACAATCCCAGCTGCCCATCTGGACTTAATTGCCTTGCGTTGATGTCTTACTGGATGATAATCAAGGAGAAGATCCCGCTTTTTCATTTGCCAGGTAGCCTAGTGGTTTGGATACGTGCCTGTCAAGTGACAGGCCTAGGTTCTGGATCTTATTCAGAGTGAGGGGATTTGAACCTACATCTCCCACCTCACCTCAGAGCCACTTGGCAGAATGGAAGGCATGAGCCTGCATCCAGAAGGAGAATAAACCAAAGGGAGTCTAACTCCATAGCCAGTAAAGTGGGGCATCTCCCTGGAAGACAGATGCATCCTAACCCATAAGCATCTAATGTAAAATGCACAAGAAGTGGTAGAGGCAAACAAAGTACTTGCCTAGTGGTTTGGACACACTTTAGCTCTGGACCTTGCATCTCTGCACTGTTTGTGAACTTTACATTCAACAGGGTTTTTTTGTTAAACAGTAATAGTGAAAGAAAACAGAAATAAGTTTGGCAGCATGGACCAGATCAGGCCTTCCCACCTGCCATGGAAGGCCCTAACTACTAGGCTACAATGCCAGGTTGCCTTTTGCTTCTGACTCCTGCATTCATGGATTCCCACAGCACTGAATTCAGGAGGAGGTTCATTTCAAAGTGTGACAGTCATAGAACCAAGATTTTCACATGATGTAATCAGAAGCCTGCTGGGCAAATGTGGGCAGTAGTACCACAACTTTGAGCTGAAGTCAGTACTATCAAAGTGCATTAATCATATCTTTTAACCACCTAACAGCTGGGGACTCTCTGGGGTTGTACATTCAGTTTTGTGCACTGTGAATAACCAATGTGGATTATGCAGGAGCTTAGGCTAGAGTAAGGCATGGACGTGGCTAGTCTAGGTCAGTTTTGAGTGTGCATGTAAGCCTAGATGGTGCCATTTGGGGAGCTGTGAATTGCAAAAATTGCATTTATGCATCTAATAAGTTTCACGTGTCAGATTAGATAAAGCATTTTTAGTCACTCTTTGGGACTTAGCCCCCCTCTACATATTACAGTTATTGCATAATTAACTGGCTTATTGTGCAATTAAATGAGGCCAGCTACCCATGCAAAGTACCTATCATGCTATTAAAAGCTCTAGCCAGCTATAATTTGAGACCTTGAAAATGTGTACTAACTTTCTAGCTGGTTGCTATACAGCTTTAATTTTCAAGTGTCTACCTGTGCTTGCTGCTGCCCAGGAGACTCAGGCTGCCTGTGGCCAGGCAGGGTGTCCCCAGTTCCCTGCATATCTTCCCCCAGCTTGGTGCTGTCCAGGAGGCCCTAGGCCCTGATCCAGCCGTGCAGGGTATCCCTGGCTCTATGCACAGGTAGGGGGAACTGGGAGGAGGAATCCCTTCCCTTCTCCACAGCTTGGGGAGACCCCAGGGATCCTGAGGGATAACTCCTTAGTAAAGTCATCTAAGGGCCTTGTTACATAGTCATACTGGGCAGTTCCTGGAGCTCTTAACCCCTGGATTGTTTGCATATTAACACCTCAAAGTGATTTCAAGCACTCATTTTACAGCTCAAAGTTACACCACTCCAGGGCGGGATTATTTCTGATCCGCTTTCCCCAGCTGCTATTCCATTAAGGTGTGGTCACTTTCTAGAGATCTGCCACACAAGCTGAAGTCCTCCAGTATCCCAGGATCTCTCACATCTCCACCCATAGAGCAGGGATAGAAGCCTGTCCTGGTTTACCAGCCCTCTAGTGGCAATGCACAGCTACAGCTCCTAGTCCTGCTCATCTAGTACAGTGGTTTTCAACCTGTGATCTCTGGACCCCTGGGGGTCAGCAGACTATAAGGAGGACCCACAAAAGATGACTATGATCAATCAAAAGTATGTGAAAGCCCATACTTATCATTCAAAATTTCCAAAGAAGTCTGCAAATGACAAAAGGTTGAAAACTGCTCTAGTGGCAAGGCACAGCTGTGCAAGTGGGTATCAGAGGTTTCTAGACTAGGGGTGTGACTGCCTCCAACTCCAAACTAGCACTAACACCAATCAACATTTGTGTGGCTGAAAGACAAGGCCCTCAGTCTTTCAATGGTGCTGCTGAGCAGTCAGACCTCCTCAAGCCGGTCAGCAACAGCAGTACAAGCTGTTGTTCCTTTTTTCCTCCTCCTCACAGCCTCCCAATGCAGGTATAATAGCATCTTCATTGCACGAGGAAAGCAATGCTGTGATTGGAGTGACCTCTAGAGCCACCCTTAGACACCTAAGGACGTTTATGCACCTAATCAAACAACTTGAATTTGGCTTTTGCTAACCAGAATTTAGGAGTATATTTAACTCCAGAAATTTGCCATAACTCTTTGTACTGAGTGCTCCTTTGAGGGACGGATTTTTTCATGGACTGGAGCCCATTCTAAGAAGAGGTGCAGGATTTCATCTAAGTATAACAAATTGCAAGACTGAAGGCTAGGTTGGTAACTGTTTTTCCCACCATAATAAACAGTATCTTTCTTACATGTTTTTGAGATAGCTTAAGTTTAGATTCCCCTCAGAAGGAATGGAGAAAAACACTGCAGAAAGATTGCAAAGGAAACCCTAAACTCCAGTTTTCCATGACTGTAAGATACACACTGTGAAGAAAAAGAAAAATCTGGCCCTCACTTAACTGCTGAGCTGCTGAAACCATGTTCCTAGAATCATAGATAATTACAATTATCCTTCTCTTAGGGACATTGGAGTTGCCAGTTTTCTGCAATGAAAAATAAATAAATAATTCAGAGCAGATGTTGACTACTCATTCTGGTTTAGTAGAGAGCTTTAGGCAGAGCTGTCAGCCTTAAACTTGAAAACACTGATAGAACCTGAAAACATTTCTTCTTTTTTCATTTCAAAGGTAGCAAAAGACTAACCTACATGTTTATTACTGGGGATGCAGTCCAGTGTGAAAAAGATACTTGTCAGGTCAGTTTGAATCAGGAATGTAAAGTAGTACCAGTTTAGTAACCGGTAAAAGTAGGCAAGTGCTTCTGGGTGATAATGTAGGTATGTTGTCATTAATTATTAGCAGAACCAGGCACTGACTGTTCTGCTTCTGGCACCTCTGAACCATTATTTTTCATCCTCTGTCCAAACTGTAATGTAAAAGTGACACTACCTTAAAAGTTTTCTTCCACAGCTTCTGGCTAACAAAGATTATTGGTGCATTAGGTGTCTACATGATGTGACATTCTTCTAAATAGCATGCATTTACGGGGACATGCTTATTTTTGCCAAGATAAACAGTCTAAGATCACTTCTGAGACATGTTGCCTTTCCTTAAAAATAAATGCTGACAATTGGTTTTACTGTATTAATTATCACTTTGCCCATTTATCACTTTTTAGGCTTTCTGCCTTCCTAGATGTATGCAGATAAATTCTTCTTCACCCATTCATTATCCATGTAACCTGAATCATTACTCTCCCCACTGTTAGGATAAGGAAAAGGCAAACCAATGAATAAGTCTGCATTAAATAAAAACTACCTTAAATTTTTGCTTAAGGTTTAAAGCTTAATTTTAGCACATCTCTGAACTTCCTTGTTGTTGTGAAAATTGCAGATAGAAAAAAATCTAACTAGTATGAGGTTATTTTGGAGACATTTCTAGACTCAAAAGCAAAAATGTCCAGAAATCATCTTTTGGGCAAATTTTATACACTGAAGGTAGAACAGGAAGTTAAAAGGAGAGAATTATTTTCAAGAATGTTTAATTTTGACATATTGGGGAAAATGAATGAGAGAAGGGTTGAAGAAAAACTAAAACTAAAACTCTAAGACTAAACGCAGGGTCTGAGACCTGTTATTATTCTATAGGGCTCAGACCCTACGGATGAATCATAGGAAGTCAGGGTGGAAAGGGAC
Organism: Alligator sinensis; assembly: GCF_000455745.1. Classification (NCBI taxonomy): domain Eukaryota; kingdom Metazoa; phylum Chordata; order Crocodylia; family Alligatoridae; genus Alligator; species Alligator sinensis. The sequence continues at coordinate 73,613 of NW_005842144.1, forward strand.
CTCAGGAGGTCATCTAGTCCAACCCCCTGCTCAAAGCATCCTCAACTAGATCATCCTTGCTAAGGCTTTGTCTAGCCAGGTCTTACAAACTTTAAAGGATGGAGAATCCACAGCCTCTCTGGGTAACCTGTTCCAGCATTGTACTACCATCCTAGTGAGAAAGTTCTTCCTAATATCTAATGAGACACAACATGAATAGATTCCATGATATCATTAATAATAGATATATTTCATATAAATCATCATAAATCATAATAAATAGATATATTTGTTGCAACCCAGATAACCAAGGGATGGATGCAACTTCGTCCAAGATGATGTACAGAAACATGCCTACAAAGGCCAGCTTGAACATATAACAGACTTTGCAAGCACCACTAATTATGTCTACATTACTAGATTAAATGTTTTTCCTCTGTGCTACTGTTCTGATAGAAAGGACTTTTTTTTTTTCAGATGGAATCTAAATGCACTTTGTTGAAGGTCAAACTTATCCACGCTACAATGGTGATTGAGTTAAGCCAAAAAAAATAAGAGTGAGTGGAGTATTTTCAGTGAAAGAACTTAGCTGGTCAGAGTCAGTCTTAAAGTGACCGTATTGAAGTCTGAATATATTTCCTAATATTTGATTTCTGCTAGTAATATTTTTTTTCAAGTAGTAGCCTACCACTGAGAAGACAGTAGTGGAGATAATATACAGAAAGACTTGAAAAGGACAGTATAAAAACACCCTCATTCTCACGCTGGAAATAAGGGAGCCTGTCATAATACTGCTTGTTAGTGCTTTTAATATGGCATCTTTAATTGTGCTATTGTGCTTAAACGTAACAGGTCAGATTCTATCCCACCTATTACTGCAGTTCAAACATATACATGTTACATTGACAATTGATTTAAATAGACCAGGAATAAAGCTTATTTAATCAAGAAGTATAATTCACATTTCTTCTTGGATGTTTTTGCATGTATTTATGTATTTATCTGGAATTCTCCCACGCTGCCTATCATCAAAGGGCCAGATTTTATTCCACCTGGAAAATAATAACACTGACAATTATTTACAAACCACAACTGTCCCAGATCACACTGTGCAAGACAGCTGTAATAGGCAGTAATAGTCAGGAAAGCGCTATCCTATCTGATGACAATGTGAAGCACGCCACAGAAGTCACAAAAGTCAAGGTGATCCGGCACCTTAAGATAGCAAGTGGGGTACTACCAGTAGTAGTGTCCAAGAATGGAGTTATATTAAAATCAACTGTCAAGGTTGGAAAAAGAACATTCCCTTACTCAAAAGTTTCAACTTTTAGAGATAGGAGGGATTACCTTGAAAGATCGTGAGGCAAGCCTGGGTTGGCTACTGATACACCACACTGGTGCATGCCAGGAACCGACAATATTATAACTATTATTACAAATAAGTGACAGATAGAGGGAGAACAAGGAAACAAAGGAATAAAATCCATCAGCATGCTAGGTCATAGCCCCAGCACAGTAGCTGTCACAATGGGTCACCTTTCCCATCGCCATGCATACATTGCAGTCATTTACACCAGTGCAAAATATATGCAAAGTGAATGGAAAAAAAACAAACTCCTGATTCATAATAGCAGTGTCTTGTACCTACTCTAAGCTACTATAAATCACTCCATAACGTATGAAGCAACAGAGACATGCCCACAGCTTTTTATTATTATTTTTTAAGCAGCAACTCTTTTTAGTTGACTTGTAAAAAGCTTCAGGAAATGCCCAATGCAGAACTGGGTTTCTCCGACAATTCCTCAAACGGGCGAGATTGATTTTGTTCCATTTTTTTCATTTAAAGGATTGTTGCAGGCTGTGCTTCTTTGCCAACTTTCAGCCTGCAGTGAATTTTAATGACTGAATCATAAACCCCTTGAAAAGTGGGGTATGCAATAGAAATACTGATGGAATCTTAAGTAGAGGGAGTGCTATGTTATGTTGCCATAATAATAAACAGTAATAATAACATTAATAAAAGTAAGTGTTTTCATACATCCATAAAAGACTATAAATACGATCACACTGCAATTATTTAATATCCCAAAATATTGCATTTCACAGTTTTGAAGGTATTATTGCATTTATGGATTCCTTGCAGAAGACTTTGACTTCCATGTGCTGCATGCTTACCACCATCAGCGGAAGCTCACACAAGCATGGACCTTGCATTTACAGATGAGTAGAAAGAGCTTTTGGTAGTAAAACTTTTCAGAGGCCCAGCACTATATTTTTATTAATGTATACTATAATGAGGGAACTGAAAAGTTCAAAGTTTCAGCATGTCTGAAGAATCCCAAAGTACAAATCAATGTTAGCAACCTATTTAATAAATTATCAACCTAAAAAATAATCAGTTAAGTTTCATTATCAAAAGGGCAATTTCTTATAAAGAAGCATGCCCATGTCCCCAGGCCATAAAAATTACTCATTGGGTTCCCACTGAGAGGAAGTTTCAATTAAGATTTAATGTTAATATCTATGCTCATACCTTCTGCTATGTATTTTTTGGTAACGGCTCTTTAACCCTAGCTGTCACAGCTAAAAAAGGATTTCCTCCCTCCAGTAAATTGGTTAGAAAAAAAAAGAGGTGTATTGAGCAATCTATAAATATACAATGTTCCACATTTGTTATACTCTATAATCAGATGCAACAGCTTCAAATTTGCATATCAATGCATAATTCTAACTTAAAAAAAAATCTGCCATTTTCCCCACATGCTCTAGCAAGTTTTTAATTAAATGAATTTCACTCACCTTGTTGCTAAATTTCTTAGATTCATTTTATATTGTGATTTGATTTTTAGTGAAGGGTTTTTTTTTTCTTTACTGTAAAAGGTCAGTTGCTAAACAAAGTGTTTAATAACATATGCAAGGTGAATGCAAATAGATCAATAATCAAATAGATTATTGATTCACAATAAAAAACACTTTGTGAGGTTTTTGTATTTCTTTGCCACAAATGGTAGGTCCTATCCTAAGCTTGGGCCTGGTGGGTTGCCATTGCTATATTAACCTCCATGAAACTGCTGATTTACACCATTTGCAGGTTTGTCTAATAATGTTAAAAATACTTATTGCCAATATTCTTTTATAAGCTAATAATTTGTAGTGTCCACAATTCTATCTAAGTATAATGAAAAAGAAAAGTAACGAGTTCAATCCTTGGTAAATCACTGGAACATCTTTAAAAACTTGAAATATACCTGAAAGAGCTTGAAAACCTGGGTATACGCACACAAAACATATATGAGCAGACCAAAATCTAAGGATCAAATTACGAAAGTACAGCCTAACCTCAGATTGACATGAATGGCAAACTTCCTGTAGGCATCCATGAAACAGGATCACACTAATAATGAAAGACACGTATTTATTAGCACCATAAAATTTGGCTTTATCAGGCTCTCATGAATGTACTAAAATCTTGTGGAAATGTCATACATTTTGGTTAGATATAGACATCCAGAAAGCCCAAGGCGGAATCCATCTAAGTTACATAGTTTTCTGTAAGCTGTGTAGTTTAGACTGGTAGTGAACAGAATGCATTCACCCTTTGGTGGTGGCTGGGGGATGGAGGAAATGGGAGCAAATCCTAGACTGGCTTCTAACATTTTTAAACATGTACCAAACTTCTGTTCTGTTATGGGTATTGACTGGTTCCCAATTACTAGTATAGCAGGCTTACCTTTTGGAGCTTGGGTTGAGTCCCAGGCTTGAAATCTTGCTGTTTTGATTGGTGGAGCCCATCCACCAATCAGGAGGCAGCAAAAGGACTTAAGTCACACCACTTTCCTGAGGGAAGGGGGAGAGGAGTTCCCCCTCCACCCCATGGACCTGTTTGAAGACTGCAACACTCAGGTCTGGAAGACTTCAGGGGCAGATCCTTGGAGCGTATAAGAGAAGCTGCGTGCCCAGCATGAGGAGAACACAGCCGGGACAGAGAAGAGAGAAGAGCGGGGCTTAGAAGAGCTGAGGAGAGCTGCTTACCAGGGTGAAGCAGTAGCCCAGAAGTGCCCCTGAAGACTTCTATCAGCGGGGAACGGCGGACGGCTCCAGCAGCTAGGCTCTCAGTGTGCAGCATGGCACACGACATCCAGACCCTGGGAGCTGCATGAGGTGGCTCAGGTCTGCAACCTTTGGCGTGCGGCCAGAGACATGGTGCACAGGATGGTGCATAGAGTAGGACCTTTGGAGCGCTTGGGCAGCTCAGGTCCTCAACCCCTAGAACGAGGCTGGGAACTCAGTGCAGGAGGTGCTTCATGGATGGTCCAGGAGTGGACTGAGCCTGGTGCTGCAGGAGGCAGCCCAGGCCTCCGACCCATAGCAAAAGGTTGAGTCTAGAGAGCCAGATGGTCCTTGGGTTACTGAGCCAGCAGACGGGGCCAAGCCAGAGGCCCCAGAAGCCCTGCATAGCGGAGCCCTGTTCCAGGGGACAGTGACCCCCCGCAAAGCCCACTGCAGGCAAGAGAGCAGCCGGGCACAGAGGACGAGGGCCACCCTCCAGGCCTGGGAGCTGTGAGTTGCAGGGAAAAGAGGATTCCCACAGAGGAGTCCCTCCCTGGTTAGTTAAGGGCTCCTGAAAGGGGAGGTCCCACTGAGAGGGCCCCACTAAAGTTACCAGCTTCCTTGCAGGGCTTGGGAAAAGCCCAAGGGCATTTGGGTTTCCCCTTGGGATTGAGTTTATGTTTGGGTTTTATCTGTTTCAGATCAGATACTTACCTGTGACTTACCTGTATCTGGAGCACTGGTATACGGTTTTATGTTATTTACCCATAGGGTATTGTTTATGTTACTGATTTAAATATCTTATAAATATATATATACATTGTACATATGCTTATATCCATGTTCCTTTTCCTTGTGATAACTATATACACATTTATTGACATTAACTTAAGTCCCCTGACTGTCCTGGCCTGGTTGTATAGGGACAGAGGGAAACTAAGCAGTCTGCAGTTCACACCCCACAGCACACCTGCCAGCTAACAATCTCCTTCAATTGAAGAAGGGGAGTATATACCCAAGTTACCTGGGCTACACTTCTACCAGTAAAAGTGTAATATCTATACCTGGATATTGCATGAAGTTTTGGCTCTCAACTATGTGCCAGAGCAGCTCTGATGGAAGCAATCTATCAGGCTTCACTGTCCCTGGTTCCTGCTGTAGGGTAGAGGATGCCTCAGTTAATAGGATCTTAGTTTTCATTGTTTTATTTTGTTTCTTTCACAAACTGCTCGACAGATGAAAGTATGAATTCTCTTTGGCCCCATCCTTAGTTAGCCTTGTCATGCCCTGGCTTTTTCATGCTAAATTCTGATCCTAGATAGCACCAGGAACCTCAAGGACGGTGCCATGACCTAAGTCCCCTTTCTGAATACAGAGGATTTGTGACTCATGTATATAGTACACTTTCATTACTAGACCAAGCATGGGAGAGAGAATAATTCATCAGCAGTATCCTCCCTTTGTCTTGTATGCCATATAAGGTTTTACCATATGCCAAAAGACATTAAAGATGCTGCACACTGCCCAGACCTGAAAAAAAAAAGGCAGGAGAACAATGCCCACCTGCCACCAGCTCTCAGTAGTATTTAGAGAAAACACAAAGGAAAAAGAGTTTTGCTTTCAAATGATTTGCAATGATTTTTAAGGAATTATTACTGCAGCCCCAAACATTAGGTGACAGCTGCTTGAGCAAAAATACGACTGGCTTTCATATTTAATTATTTGCTGTTTAAATTTTAAAAAATGACAACAACAAAACAATTATGGCAGGCCTATTTTAACAGGAGGCCCATTGGCCCAGGCAGCTACCCAGAAGAATAGCATGGCAGTAGTTGAATGCACACACCATCTCTTTTCAGTCCTGCAGAAGAAGCTAATGCATAATCATTCAGCGACTGTTGCTCCCTCCTTGTGGCTACTCTCCTTTCTTAGTGGCCCTATTGTTTCCAAGATGAAACACATGGTGACATACAACAACACTCACCCAGGACTCAGACACAACAGACAGGCTGCTGTCTTTGGCTAGGGACAGAAGTTACACATAAACCTGTTTAAGTGATCAGAAAGTGGCTTAAACCTGTAACAGAACAGAAACTCAGTGCACATAAATCAATTTCAAAATGGCTGAAACTGATTTACAATGAACCTGGTTGAAAGTAAACCAGTTTATGAAACTTCTGTCCCAGACCCCCTGCTGGTTCAAGTTAAATCACAGTCCTCCAGCAACCCAGCATGCTTGGCAGCCTTGGACTGGCCTGCACTGTCTGCTCCATAGTGCAGGGCTGGCCCCACCCCTCTGCACCCTAGCTGGAGCAGTGAGGGCTGACTGAAAAGGCAGGGCAGATGGAGAGGCAAGTCCGGCTGTGGCTGAATTCCAGTCTATAGGAGAAGACTGCCCCTCCCCCACACAAATCCTATCCAGGGTCTGGGGCCAGGGAGGAGGGTTAGTCATCCCTTCCCCCACTTAAACTTATAGCTGGATGTGACTGTGGACTACAAAGGAAGAAGGAAGAAGGAAGTGATGAACAACCCTGCAGAGTCTTGCTGTTGTAATTCTGGACTACAAATCCCAGAGACCTCAGAGGCAGCAGGAACAGGAAATGAACACACTTGTGTTTCAATTTAATCTCTGTGGTTTAGACTAACCTGCAAAGACTGAATCCATTCCGCCTCAGGCTTTTTGACCGTCTGTACCTAGCCTTTCACACCTGCTCAATCTGCCCTCCCCATCTCCTCCTCCTATGGTAATGCTATGGCCCCATTCAAGATGATAGGAATGTGGAGGTGAGCATATCTGGACACGTCCACCACTGCCTCTGTTCTGTACCTGGGACCAATACTTAGAAGCACAGCCCATCCACCCACTCATGGCCTCTTCCTGTGCACTAAATCCTAGAAATCAGGTAATGCAGCTGCTTTAGAGCATCTGTGGGCATATATTGGTAAATTGGAGAGCTGTTCAGGGCCATTCTTCAGTGCTGTTCTGAAGTGACCACACTACACTACCTAATTTGCAGGGTTTGGCTGTGTGGAGCAGGTGTTAGTGGGTGGGTGTGCTTCCCAGAAGTGCTTCCAGGCTCAACATGGTACCAGTGGGGACAAGCCCCATGTATTCTAGGTAATGACAGTGGTGGTACCTCAACATACGGCTCCTGATCTCCCCTTGATATATGTTTCTAGGATATCCCATGTCATTTCTTAGCCTGTCTGTCTCTTT
>NW_005842144.1:80889-122409 GCF_000455745.1 Alligator sinensis
GATTTCTATGAATCAGTATACATCTGAAGTAACATCCAGTGGCTAATCTGTAATCTCCATCTGTTTTTGTAGTTATATTTTAGTTTGCTTTGTTTCCTGTGACTGCCTTCCACACCACAATCTCACAAAGATATCCTCATAACTTTTCTGGAACAAATACTCATTCAGATAAATATTTGTGAGAGTTTTTATGTGAGATTTCTTTTCTGCTCATGTTCGTGCAAAGAGAATTGGCTCACCCGAATATACATGAAAATCAAATATTTAACTGTTGCAAACACTGCCAGAGCCAATTTTGTTTAAAATGTGTGCAAATATTCATGACAAATGTTTTGTGCTATTCACCCAGCTCTGAATAATTAACAATGCTTAAATTGCAACACATGTAACAAAACCTATTAGTTCTAATAAGTCAGTACAGTGGAATTAATCAGGTTTCCATTTAAGCAAATGTATTACAAACTAAATTGTTTCATAAGCTGTCAAATTCATATGAGCATAAATGTTTGCATTTATTTTAGCAACCAAATACTGGGATGGAAAGATGATGTAATTCAGGCGCTGGATGGGGATTCATTAGATCTTGGTTCATATTTTGGCTTTGCTGCAGGCACCTTTTATGACCTTGGGGGAAAAAAAAATCACTTACCTGGTATGAAAGAAACCCAAGACTTGCAGGTCCAGATTTCATTGAAATTGAGTAGAGCTTCGCCACCTCAGTTTCTTCAAAAAATTTTAGCTTTTATCTTTCTATGCTTCTTTCCCCATCTTCATTCCCAAAGTGAATGGCATGATCCTTTTTCTCCAAGGTTCAGGGATTTACAGAGATGTATGCACTTTCCCAGGCAGGCTAGGATCACAAGAAAGTGGAAGCTGTCTCTCAGAACACCAGCGTGGCTGGGGAAAGACCTAAAATCTGTATAAGTGAAGCCTACGTATCCAACTTTGGATGGCTAAGTAGCATTTAACTGCCTAACAGGTGGAGTTGGATTTGGGCCTACATATCAAGGCAAGGGAATGAATTTTATGAAGGGAACTATTAAGGGAACAAACATAGTACCAGATGGTAAGGAGAAGTCCATCCGGGTCAGTACATTACAGCCAAGACACAAGCTTGCTTCTTGGCAATTGTCTGTGAGCAGTTCTATGGCAATTAATTTAGGTTTAAACTCATCCTAGAAAGCTGCTCACTGGAATTATTATTCCCAGCATATCTGTTTTACCTAAAAGTGTATATGTCCTTGAGCACTTTAAACATAAGCAGCAGTTTCCTTCCTTCCACTTAGGGAGTTTATACAAGCAGGATATCAAGGGGCAAAGTAAAGCCTATGGCTTCTTAGAAGGCTGGACTAGATGACCTTGTGATTCCCTTTCAGCCCTACTTTCTTATGATCCTAATTGCTGGGCAAATGACTAAACGTCCTAATCTGTTCCTTCCTAACAATTCATGCTTATTGAAACAGCTCTGAAGTGACCATGAATGCTTGCAAATTCCTATAAGGCTACATTTTAACAATGTCTAAAAGTTTTCTACTTCTGAAAATAATATATACTGCTAGTATTCAAATGCCACAAGTATGGGAGTTACAGATCTATATCATGCTTTGTTTCTCTTTATAATTTTGGCTACAGGTTAAAGTTTCAATTGTATTATGTTTTCTTTTGTTTATTTCAATGTGCCATCAGAAAGATTTAAATTCAACACAGTGTTAACTAATTTGTTTTTCATTAAGTTCTTTATTAACAAAGAAATCCCTTGATTATTATACTTCTCTGACTTTCTGATAATCTCCCCTGCAACCAGTCACATAATGCCTGCATATATTTCAATGAAATGTTGTTGAGCTAAAAGAGGTTATGGGGCCTGTAATTATTTTCAAAATAAATACTCAAGTAATAAGACATTTTAAATACCGTAAGTGAAATGGAAATATAACTGTCCTCCAAAGACCTTTGAGATTGTTTGTAACTGTAGGTTTTCAAACTTTTGGCAACCTTGTCTTTGACTTTCATTCCAGCTTCTAATATTAATTCTGTTTAGCTTTGAGTAACAGCCCCTAATTTACATTTACAGTTTTACAGTACTTTTCCTGTGTGTACATCCCATTATACTTAACACATTCAAATGACCACAAGCTATTCAGTCTTGATGGGCAAGACTAAGCACGTTGATGAGTCCTCAAACCAGACTTCCTTTCAATTACAAAAATAAATTAGCTGCACCTAACAACACAAACCTGGAAAATGGATATAGCAAAGAAGAGAGGACCTACAAGCAAGGCTGTGAGTGATGATAATCTATCCCATAATTAAAAATAGAATTCAGTATTAAGACAGTAGTTGCTTCATTTGCAATCAATAAAATGACAGTGAACTCATTACAACTCTGCAGTAGGAGGCCTTTCATGTATGTGCCACAACAGACTTCACATATATAAGTTAATTAGCCTAAAACAACCCTTAAAGATACATACTTCTTACAATAAAGCATTTTTTAGAGGGGCAAACTGAGTTACTGGAATAGGTAACTGATTTACCCAAAGGGACAAATTAACGCTAGACTCAAGAATAAAGCTCAAGTCTCCTGATTCCTATTCAGTCCATGACACCATGCTCTTTTACTAGTTAAAACCCTACAACAAAATACATTATTGCCCTCATTGCCTCGTTCAGCATCATTTATTCTATATTTGAACAGTCGATCCAAGCAAGTCATACTCCATCTGCCCAGATGGCTTTTATACCTCCAGTCATGTATTCATCCCAATATGCAATATGGTTGTATATCTAAGACCAAAGCTAGTCCTAAATGTAATAGCAGCAGATGCCCATCTCAGAACCAGTATAGTTACATGGCCTGAGGAGACAGAGTACATCACACTAAGGGATCTGTAATCCTGCTTTGTTCCACATAACCCAGATCCATTGTAATTCACTGTAGCCTACATCCTATCCCATCTAAGGTGCTAAGTGGATGTAGGTTCATTACCAGGGATCCTGTTTTTCGCTGATTAAAAAAAAAAAGCAAAAGTTTCTGATTAAAAAAAACCAAACAACAACACAAAACCAAAATCCACATTTTCCCATGCTTAAAATGCAATGCCACTATATAATGGCATTTTGTTTTCATTGTGGAAAAATGTGGATTTGGGTTTGTTTGTTTGTTTTTAATCAGAAAGTTCTGGGATTTTTTTTTGTCAGGTGGCTCTGTGGCACTCTGTGGGCCCTGAGGGATACCGTCATGCCCCCTGTGGGCCACCCTAGTCCTGCCTCTAGTCCAGGTGCTCTGTATAACCACCCCTTTCTATCTCACCTATCACAGCTTCATGGTCCTTTTAAGCTGATTGGAAAGCTGTCCCCGATTCCTGGGGTGACCCTTAGTGCCCAGCAGACTCACTCCATCTCTGCCCTCTGTACCCTCTGTTTTTTGTGGGCAGGTTGTGCCCCAGTCAGAACTACTCATACCCTGTGGACACAATTTAAACTTGGCAGCCACAACTTGTGACCCTAGTGGCTCTAATCATGGCCTCTGTCCTCCCCTACATTCATGCCCATGCCTCATAGGTGGCACTCGGTTGCTCTTCACTCCCCTTATAGATTCCAACCTTCTTTGCCTGAACCTGCAGGTTACTCTGGCTGTAGGCCTCTGGCCTGGGCCCACTTGCTCTGGGCCAGCTTCTTGGCCCCATCTTTCTCTTTCCTGGGGCTCAGACTCTAACCCTCTTGGTGGCAACTGGTCTCAGCTCCCTTTTTTCCTCTCTTTCTCTGTCTATAGTGCCCTGCCCCTGTCAGGTTCAAACCTGGAGTGCATCTCCAGTGCCCCTGCATGGTTTCCTAACCATACTTACAACCACTCTCTATCTCTTTAGCAGTTAGTATCGTTCCCATAGCAAAAACAAAAGACACCACCCATTGGAGTACTTGCATAACAAAGAATAAGTTGAACTCCAAGTCATCCTCATCTTAGGCAAACTTCAAACAAAAAAGGAGGCTTCTCCACCTGCATACCAGGGCTCCCTTTAACTCCACTCCAGGCTCTACAGTGGCATGCGTTGGAGGTCCACACCCTTCCTCAGCCAGGTCTAGCCTGTTGACCGAAGAGTGAACCTGTTATACTGGTAAATCCCTCCTCTTCTGGCCAATCTGGCCTACCACGCAGTACAAGCCCAATATCTCATTGGTCCATTCAGTCCTGAATGGCTCCAGGGCACCCATAGCTGGGCTGTTGGGGACTGATAAAAACCCTGTCTCCTCTTCCTGTATTGTTTTGTCTCTGTTTCCCTCCCTTTGAGCCACAAAGATTTTACTGTTAAAGGGCCCATTGCAAGCTCTGCTTCCCCCCCTACCTATTGGGGTACTCCTTTCAGGCCCTACTTGTCCCCCACCTTTCTCCCAGTAACCTTGTAAGGGTGTCCTGTTATAGGGTACTCTTCCACCTCCTTGATGCTTTCTTATAATTCAGTCTTAAGGCTAAGATGATGAAATGTTACATAGTAGATGCATTAAGGGATTTTTAGAACTTGAACAGAAGTGCCTAAATTCACTTGAAACACCTAATACATGGAATAGGATCTGGCCACATAACTATAGAAAAAGTGAGAGCAAAGGAAGTGGTAGCTTGAGTAAGGCAGAAAGAGCAAGGCAGAAAGAGTAGGCCATGTGTTTGGGAGCACAAGAAAATTGAATGCTATGGAATCAGACAAAGGGGAAGTGGATAAAAACTCTTGGACATCAGAGATGCATTGAGGTAGAGAGGCAAATCCTGCACAATCTTGCTAAAAGAAGCACTAACCTAGGCAAACTATTGTATATTTATGATTGGCACAAGAACTGCTGCTCTAAAATAGGTATATATTTTTCAGCCAAAAACAAATGTTAAGACATAAATAACTAATGTATAAAATAATGAGGCCATGAATCTTTTGAGTTGAAGTTGCATTTCTTTCTCCATAGGCGTGCCATAAATTGGTCACTTGTGGTAGCCTAATAAAGAGACATACTTGATTTTAAGCTAAGTCTGGTCACATGGTTATTGCAACAAGGACTGAGCAGAGGAACAAGGCTGAAGGTTAAAAGTGAAGTGATTCTCAAATATATGAATTCTTCAGCCAGAAATACAGCGGCTTCCAGGTACAGAATTCCACCACGTTTTCTCCGTAGAACCCTCCTACCAAATGCATTTTGCATTGGGTTTCTCCATTAAAGCCAATAGATAAAATCAAGAATACAAATGTTACTATTAAAATGGTTTTATTGTTAACTTCCATAAATTATTCTTTCCCTTTGGAGCAACTTTGCTTAGATCAAGAAGGTGTGTACTCATTTTCTAACTTAATTCCAGTAGACACAAGGTCATTTTAAGCCAGAAAGCTCTCAGTACAAATTAAAGGTATGGGACTCTTCAGCACAAGTACAAACACAAGCAGAAAATTAACCAATTTTAACCATTGTTTACTTTATTTTCTTTTAAACTTTTTTTGGGTGACTCTGAGAACTACCCTTTTTAAATTGCAAACTATTAAATTTGCCACTAAACTGGGAGAAATGTTAATGGGATTCACATGTCCTCTCTCTCCCTCTCCCTTCATATTTTTTAATCAATAAGAGAACTGCTTTTCAAAGGTTAATGTAATTTTAAAAAGGAACAGAAAAAAGGAGAACAATCAAAGTAGACTGCTGCCTCACACTTATTATATTTGGTTAAAACAAGTATCTGGTAAAATTCATAATAGAAAAATTTGTGGATGGTTCATAAACATGCTTACTTTTCTCCAATATATTTAATAGCCATTAAAAATGAACAGTTATGTTTGATCATTTTAAATATTCTTCTGCCCATGAAGAATCAAGCCTTTTAATATAATGCATCCTCAAGTATACTTTCAAGCCTAACTTGAATTTGCACGCACTACCACAGTAATCCTATCTGTTTCTACCCATAGATAGACAAATCTCCTGTTCATGGTGAGACAAAAGGTTGTGTCCCAGGACAGATCATCTCCTGTTCAGGTGTCCTATCCCCCCTAGGTATCCTGGAACAAGCCTAAAATTTGTTGTCTCAAAACATTTGATAACAGTTTGCCCTGGGACATTGCAAAGGGCGTCTGAATGCTCATACCCAGCAATATGCCAAGACAATGGACCAAGATATCCCACAGGCAACTGCATTCACATTGGTTGTGGTCCCTTTTCACCCCAGAGCATGTGTTTGAAAGGATGGAGGAGGAAACCGTATGGGGACGCATCCCAGTACAAGTGAACCTCCAACAAAAATGACTCCTGTTTCTAGTCTGTCTGTCCATCCAACTAGACCCGATCACATTTTTTTGTAGAAAAATATCATTTACGCAAGTAGGGGAGTAGAACATAGTCACTGGAATTACAATTAGCAATGGGTACAGAATTGGCTGATAAATCTATTGAATTTTTTTCTTTTTTTAAATCCTGGAAACACCTTTAGTGCTAAAGAAAAGAAAACTAGCATGTTAAATGAGCCTGATGCTTTTAGTTACTAAGCAGGCTGATATTATCTGTGCTATATAATAGGTTAATAACATAACTGTTAATCACTGTTGGGGTTAATGCAGGTCACAAAAGGCAATGCATCTGCAGACCAAAAAAAATAAACATTTGCAGAGACTGATCTCTGCCCGAATTTAGAGTGTGTAAATAATCCCTTATCCTTGTAATCACTGAAATTCACCAAGGGATGCCAAGAGGAATGAAATGGGAATGGGAACTAAACTAATCTACTGATATGACTCTGATTTGAGGGAGGGTAGGGAGCTGGAGCAGAATTGTAAAGTACTATAGTTCTGAGCAGAGCTCTGAAGACGTATCAAGCAGATTTAGGCAAGACCTCAAAAAATTAGCAGCATTTCTGTTCCTTAGCATGAAATCACTCTCTGCATTTTCCAGGGTAAATAGTGGTTCTGATAACCTGTTTATGTCCCTTTCATTTCATTACAGTTTATTTCCTTCAGTTCTCTGTTTCTATTTAATATTCATTACATCCAACGCCTTGCATTTCCAGCCTCTCAATGTTCCCCTCTTCTCTACTATTTTATTTTATTTTTTCTAAACATCTCTCATTAAAATAATTTTCATGAGAAAATGTTTTTAGCTGGATGATCCTAACAGGACATCAGACACACTGTCCTAGCACAGCTTATCTTGGCACCGTACAGAACAAACAATGACTGCAGAAGGCTCAGGCTAAGAAACAGCTCACACAATATTGAATCATCACAACATCAGTTCATTTTACAATGACAAGGAATCTTAAGATAAGGGTTTAAAACTTCCTTAAAGCCAAACAATGTAGGTACCTGTTTCAATGAAATGGGAAGCTTATTTCTAAGTCTTTTATAATCCTACTCATTTCTCATGATCTCCTTTTCCTTCATCTTTCAATCTCTTTCAACAACCTCGTATATGAGAACACAATAAAGATGCTCTGATGTCCCTCTCGGTAAATAACGGCAAAATGAGGGCAGTGTGTATGTGTGTAGTTTATTCCCTCTGATGAGTTATATCAAAACATATTTTGATAGAAATGCATTATTAAAACCATTGATCTGTTATCGCCCACATAATATTAACTTTGTACTTACCGACACAATAATTTCTCCAGGTTCTACTTCTTAACAACACAAATCTGAGGGAGAAACTCAATCTAAGCATTGAGGTTTATTAATAGAAAATACGTGGAGAACAGACAAACATGGGGTTATTTTTCAATGTAAAGTTTGTCATCCATTTTTAATTTAGGGCCAGCTTGTGATCCCTTTTCTCACACTGCAGGAATTGAATCAATGGAATGAGTTAAACAATAATGTTTTATTTAGTAAAACCAATCACATCACAGGCTGGAGCTTAAGCTATTCAATTCATTCAGGGCTAGGTTTTTTATTTTTCCTTTGTTTCTTATGTGTGGCTCATTTGTGCCGCCTTACTTATGCTGCATAGTACCTTCTTATAAAGAAGGCAATGAAATCTATGGGCTCCTATAGACATGCGGGGAGCTGGCTCTGGAAATCTAGCGCACTAGAGCAGACTCGATTAACCTGTCTGTTGGACTACTCGATAAATTGAGTCTGCTGGAGCATGGAAATAAATGCACTCCAGAAGCCTCCCCCATCGTGTATCAGCATTGCTGTGCTGAAAAATGGCAGCAGGGTACATTGAACTAAGTTCGTTCAATAAGCTTTAGTTCAAAGCGCGCCACCACCATTTTTCAACATGGGGGATGCTGATACATGTGATGCTCGGGTACTTTAAATTAGCTCAGCTCGCTATTTAAAGCGCTCCCCGCCCCACGCCTCTGGGAGCACGTGTAAAAATTCCCTATGGGGCCTCCTTGGGTTGAAGACCTACTGCCATCATCTTTCCCTGCATTACTAGGGGAGGGCTGGGCCCCTGCACAGGCATCATGGCCAAATGGAGGGTGAAGGACCCAACCAGCCTGCAGGCTTCTTGGTGGGGAATGCCACCCTGGGGAATCACTAAGGAGTGCCCTTTGGTGTTGCTCTTCAGTAGTCACTGAGACAGGGAAAGAGGGTTTTTCTTTATTTTACTTTTTTTTTTTAAGATTCTTTCGTCTTTAATATTTTGTTTGTTTAGGAGAGGAGAAGGAGTTAGGTATGGGTTTTTTGTGGGGGGAGAACAGTGTAACAGCCACAGCCTCTCTGTAGAAGAGGGGGTGCAGGCCTGGAAGGGACAGTGAGGGAAGGTTGAGGGATGTCCAGTGGGGGGGGGGAGGCAGGGGAGAGGGAGGATGGGAGTGGGAGAATTAGGAAGAGATTCTTTATATCTGGATATAAACAGAGTTGAGAAGCATGCTTGGTATTAGCTGGGTGGTTTGCTTGTATGGGGGTTTAGGAAGGAAAGTTGTAGTCGACGGATGTGGGCAGCTAGAGTTCTCAAGTTTGGGGCTTTGTTTGGGGAATTCTGTCCATGGGGTTGTCTGGTAAGTGTAAGCTGCTCTGAGCCTTTTGGGTAGGGCAGGTTATAAATCTAATAATAATTTTAAAAATCAACTAAATAAATCTTGGTCTTTAAGATGCTGCATTTCTAAAATCCAGTCATATAGCCCTAGGAGAGAGAACCAATTTGACCTTCTGTGGTCAATGGGGAGACTTAGGTCACTCTGGAAACAAATCCAGTTAGACCAAGTTTATGTGTTACAATGCTGATACAGAAGTGATATAGAGCAATGGTTCTCAAACTTCTTTATTCATGGACGACTTGAAAATTGCTGAGGGTCTCGGTGGACCACTTAATCTTTGTCATCAGAAAAAATAAATCAAGTGCAGGTATTGTACAGATATTCTCGATTGTTCTGCAACCTTTCTGCGGACCACCTGAATGGAGCTTGCAGACCAATGGTGGTCTGTGGACAAGTTTGGGAACCTCTGATAGAGAGAGTAGAGACAGGAAAGGCACTTCAGAAAGCCTAGAAGTGCCTTAAGCTAGCCAATAGGAAACATTAGGTAAAGGGATATGCCTGAATCTATTCCATTGCAGAGTTTAGGAACCAGAGTTAGGCAGCTCAGTAGACATCTTCAGTCTGACTTGCAATCCAGAATATGTCACCGCGCTTCGGAGGTTAAATGCCTACAACTGGTGGTGGTGGTATAAGGGTGCTCACCTTTTGTGACCTAAACCTGGGGTTGAAGCACTTGCCCAGGGACTGGGATACCTAGATTCTAGGTACTCCTCCCTCCTCAGTTCTTGCATTGTATGTGTATGCTCAAAGCATGTCTAACAGATCAGGTTCCTCAAAGTACAGACTGGATAGCAACAGAGCTATAGCGAGGCATCTGATTGATCAAACTGAATCATTTTTTTGAACGCAGGCAAGAACTAGATTCTAGGCAGATAGGGAAATTTACATTAAGTGAGAGTGGTGCTGCCTGAACTTAGATGACTACTGAGTTTTGTGGCTTGTGGAACGTGGCTAAGCTGGATTGCTCTATAGAAATGAAGCATTTACAGGGGGTTCTATTCCTGGATGCATAGCCTGTGTGCATGGACTATGTAGGTGAACAGATTAAGCATGTGCTGTAGCAGCCATAGCATGTCATATAATGGTTCTACGTGCCTGAAAATTGAATCAGTCAAAACCTGTGACCACTAGACTTAGCTTCAGAAGTTGAAAATTGCAGTATTTCTCCATTGTCCCTGTAGTTGATTGGTCCGGTACACTTACCAGGCACGCTGAAGGCATAGATTAAAGCCTACACCCCCATGCCCAGAAAAAGGTTGAACCAGAGCATCTCTCACTTTCTAGCATAGCACTCTAACCTGGTACCATGGTTAATTAGTCTTTTATCCAGCACACCTTCTGAAGCTTTTCCGTAATCTGTGGACAAATGGATGGAAGACAGTACAGGAGGGAAGCCGTACCTCTGGGAAAATAATATTTTTTTTTACATTCTTCCTTTCAAAAGACAGGTGTTTCTTATAATCCAAAGCATGTTATATGTGAGAAAATATAGTAATGAAATGCTTCATAATGCATGTGCATAAAAGAGTTGGAGTAAGGTTATATGGAGAACCTTAAATCTGGATTTCCTTAATTTTGGAGTACTTGGCTTTGCAAACTTTTCTTTTAGCATATTTATTTGGATACCAGCTGAAAAATGGCAAGTCTTATTTTTCTTCCAGTTTCCTTTCTCAGGGTCCTTCTCCCAGTCTCCATACCCAGAAAGATTTGACAGACCCAGCCACATAACCTCTTCCAGTATCAGTTCCTTTTGTTCTCAATTCCATTCTGTTTCTCCAGATATTCTCACTTCAGCCCTTAATCCTCAACTTCTTTTCCACAGTGCTCAGCAAGTACTAATTCCCATTATCCCAACTTCTCATCCAGGCTTTCTTATTTCTCACCTTGACCTCCCATTACCTCCTCCACCCACATTCCTCATGCCCACAGGCTCCCAATCCTAATCGCTGCCCCCCTTCCTCAGTACACAGACACAGATGAAAAAGCATCCTTTAACAAAGAATTGAAAAGCTCATGTGACTTCAGTCAATTCAGTCATTTCAGTCTCAGTTCTTCAGAGCAGAGAAGAATATCAAGATCTGTACTAAAACTAAAAATAAACTACTGTGGGGGTTGTGCGTGTGCGTGTTTTAAGTGTGACAGTCAGCAATGAGCCTGAAAAGTATCTGTGCTTGGTTACATGACTGTAAACCTCACATATGTCCAGCGATATCAGTTGAGTTGCATTTGATTTAATCTTACTGTACATGTGGTAGAATCACCAGAGAATCAGCTTTTTAATTGGAAATCTTCTGGAGACTAAAGTCTGACTAGAATTTTTAATGTAAATTATCCTTTTTCAATCAGACTTGAAAGTGAGTGATCATTTCCTCCATAATTTGGATTAAAATAAAGACATTAAATTAAATGACATAATTGTTAATATATTGCCTACATTACTGTAAGTGCTGCTGATTCTCCAGCTGTGAAGTCAGTATTTAAACATGAGGCTGCTTCAAAGGGCACAGAGCTGACATAGGGATCATAAAAATCATGAATAATATCCAAAATATTGGGTATTATTGGAAATTGGTCACAGTAATCAAACTTTTCTCAAGACAACATTTGGAAATAGCATGAGGCTGAGCCAAAGCCCACTGAAGTCAATGTGAAGCTTTCAGCTGATGTCACTGAGTTTGCACCATCTCTATGTTGTAGTACAAGCAGAGGCTCTGATCCTGCCCTGAGCTCCATATAACTGATCCTCTGTTCCTCTATGGAGCTCATTAAAGATCAGGAGGATTCTAACGTAGATCTAGGGATGTAGGCTCAAAAAGACATCTACAACATTCTCTTTCTCCATATCATTTGGAAGGCAAATTAACAGCAAAAAATCTCAACATTGACATACATTTCAGCTCAGTTTTCCTTTCATACAACTCTGTAACAGTCCAATAATTCCCCTGGGACATTTTAGCCATGTGCATCTTTTCACTACATTTGCCAGTTGCAGTTCTACAATGGGACTGAAACAAAGCAATAGACACAATGCCCTTTACAATCTCTACAGTGATCCATTTATGTGCTATTATGCGGGTCTTTATTTGGATTGGCCCCTGGGACCCGTACTAGCTTTGTCTGAAAAAGCGTAGACAGACTTTCAGAAGAAGGTCCTAACTCCAATCATGATCATACCATAAAAATAAATGATACAACAATTTATCTGAAGCAGATGTTGACATAAAATCACCATTATGCACAGATGGAAACAAAACAGCCTCTTTTTAACTATCAGCCCTGCAATTGGTCAAATACTGTGCTGGAAAAGTCATTCAAAGTAGAATCTGGATGGTCCTTGGCCCTTGTGGAAAGTCAAGGAATATAAAGTTCTCCCTCTGTGAAGAAAATTATAACTAGGTATTAATAAAGGGTTGGTTGGTCAGCGTGTCTTCTTATTAGTCAGTGTTTCAAATCCATCACACTTTAATTACCGGGTATGTTGCATGTGTGTGGAGACTGGTTTGTTTTGTTTTGTTTTTTAAAGCGGCTGATAAAAGACAACTCAAGTTAGAAACGGGAAACCAGACTGGGGATTCATTGAAGTTATTTTTGTGAAAGACCCTATAGCAAAAGTAGAATATGATTAATTGGTCTGTGGAGTCAGTATAGTGAAGAAAAGAAAACAGGGGCGATATGGAACAATGGGAGTATAAAAATGATTGCTCAGAAGCCTGTAGCTAAAGAAAAATGGTGATAATAGATTGTAAAAAGTCAATAGACGGTTAAAGAGTAAGAAGGTGTTGAGTGAAAAATGAAGAGTTGTTGGTCACACAGAAGTCTTACTTCCAGTTTAAGAATAACTATAGAGGGACTCACGGTAGTTTAATCTATTTCTCAGTCAGAACAGTGATACCTACAATACAGCACCCTTTGAAGGGGTATGTAATTGTGAACCCTAAAGATAATGAGAATCCCAGAATAGTGGAAGAAAAAAATTCAGTTTGGGTAAAATAAAACCCCAAACCCTAATAAATCCAAATTGTGCCTGTAAAGTTTTAAGACAGATGTTGATGGGAGGTGTATTATTCCTTCCTACAGATCTTAGGACTTCCATATGGGATTCAAGGATGAAGTGGCAAAATAGAAAAATATCCATTTATATCTATTGGCCAAGCGGGCTAAAAAAATAAAATAAAAGTTTGTTTTGATGAAACCTTTAGGCTAGATATGAATAACCAAGAGTGCAGATTAACTTCTGATATTTGGATTTTGTACCTGAGTTGGTCTCAGCCTTCTGAACAACATACATTTTTAGTGAATAGACAAATATATCAATAAAAGATTAGGCATTTTAGAGAGAAAAAGAGGAGTCCAAATAAACAAAGATGCGCTGTATTTTTTCTAGACAATAGTGAAGGAAGATAACTGTCTATAGCTGGGTGGGAATTGGTATTCCAGTCCCAAATAACTTTATATAAAGCCTTGGAAAAAAAATTCCCATCATAAATAGGGATATAAAGACAAAATCTTAAAATTTTTCACATATTAAAAATTGGAGTTGGGGTGGGGCAGGGGAGGTGCCTCCAGGTATTGTCCCCCAGGGTATAGTCAAAAGAGTTACAGTAGGAGGTGGCAAGACTCTGAAGCATCCTCCACCCTGAGGACTCAAACAATTCAATGCTAGAGGAGACCTCTAGGACTACAGAGGAAGGACCACCAGAAGTGGGACTAGAGAAGGAAGACAAACTCCCAGGAAAGTGGAACGTAGGAGGAAAAATATTGAGCTTTAGCAACAAAGGAGAAGGAGTATGGTATGCTGGTGGAAGAGGCCAGGCAAGGCATCCCCAAGGTTGGGAGGATTAAAGCCACTGCCACCAAGAGGTTGTGATGGATGGGTGGTTATCGTTGGAGACTCCCTTCTGCAAGGGAGAGAGGCATACATCTGCCAGCCTGACCTGTTGTCTTGGGAGGTCTGCTGCTTGCTTGGAGCCCGGGTGCAAGATGTCACAGAAGGATTACTGAGACTCATCCAGTCCTCTGACTACTACCCCATGCTGCTCATCCACATGGGCACCAGTGATACTGCCAGGAGTGACCCTGAGCAGATCAAAAGTAACTACAGGCCTCTGGCTGCAATGGTGAAGGGGACAGGAGCTCAGTTAGTGTTCTCCCTGATCCTTTTGGTCAAGGGAAAGGGCCTAGGCAGGAGTGGACACATGCTGCAGATCAATGCATGGCTGTGCAGATTGTGTTGCCAACAGGGCTTTGGCTTCCTCAACCACAGGATGTTGTTCCAAGAAGGATTGCTAGGAACAGATGGGATCCACCTGAGAAAGAGAGTAAAGAGGGATAACCTAGTGAGGAGGGCTTTAAACTAGGTTTGCGGGGGGATAGAGACCGAACCCCTGAGTACAAAGTCTTGTCCTTAGGGTGGAACAATTCCATGCACTGGTATGGGCTGGGGACTGACTGGATAAGCAGCAGCTCTGCAGAAAAGGACCTGGGGATTAAAGTGGACAGTAAATTGAAGATAAACCAACAGTGTGCCCTTGTTGCAAAGAAGACTAATAGCATACAGGGCTGCATTAGTAGGAGTGTTGCCAGCAGATTGATGGAAGTGATTATTTCCCTCTATTCAGCACTGGTGGGCATCCTGTGTCCAGTTTTGCCCCTCTCCCCCAACTACAGAAAGCATGTGGACAAAATGGAGAGAGTCTAGTGGAGGGTAGCAAGAATGGTTAGAGTGCTAAGGCACATGGGGAGAGGCTGAGGGAACTGGGCTTATTCAGTTTGGAGGAGAGAAAGGATTTAATAGCAGTTTTTAGCTACCTTATGGGTGGTTCCAAAGAGGACAGAGCTGGGCTGTTCTCAGTTGTGGCAGCTGATAGAACAAGTTGTTCAGGTTGCAGAAAAGTAAGTTAAGGTTAGATATTAGAGAAACTCTCTCCCTATGAGGGTAGTAAAGAACTGCAACAGGTTACCAAGAGAGGCTGTGGAATCTCTGTCCTTGGAGGTTATTAAGAACTGGTTAGACAAAGCCTTAGGTGGGATGATATAGATAGGCATGGTCCTGCTTTGAGAAGAGGTTTAGATCAGAAGACCTCCTGAGATCGTTTCCAACCTGAATTTTCCATGATTCTAGCAGTCATTTAGAAATAAAAGAATAAATGTAGTCATTTAGAAACAAACAAACAACCTTCCTCCCCCCACCCCCCCAACCTTCTTATGGCCAAAATCTTAGAGTTGGACATTTTGACCATTTTGAAAGTTTTGCCATTTCTTTTTTTCAAATTGTACAGTGGTTTGAAACCTGATCACCAGAGGCATAACTGACCAGTTCTGCACCTTGGGTGGTGCAAGAGTATCAGCCAGAGGTTTGGAGCTAGGGGAGAAGGTTCCACCTCCTATTTTGCTGTCAAGTAGTCTTTTAAACACCACTTTTAAGTGGCAAA
This sequence comes from Alligator sinensis, assembly GCF_000455745.1. Taxonomy (NCBI): domain Eukaryota; kingdom Metazoa; phylum Chordata; order Crocodylia; family Alligatoridae; genus Alligator; species Alligator sinensis. The sequence continues at coordinate 96,328 of NW_005842144.1, forward strand.
AAAGGAAGTGACAACCCCCTGCACCCACAGCAACAAACTTATAACAGTTTTCCTGTGCCATGCACTGCCACCACCCAGGGCACCATGTGTTAACACTGCTGTTTCAACCTCTCCACAGCCACAGCTGGAGCTAGAGCCAATGCAGGGAATGTGCAAGGTGCTGGAGGGGAACGAGGGATGGATAGTGAAGTTACCTCCACATACCCCCACTTCTGCCTTCCATTCAAGCACCCCTCTTAGGCAGCTGCCAGGGATCATGTCCTACTTATCCACCTATTATTACCTAATAATAGGTAATATTAATTATTACCTATTAATATTAATATTACCTGTTAATATTAATTAATAAGTAATATTACACTAATATTACCTATTAGTGTAATAATATTATTACACTATTCTGAAAACTGGCATTTTCCAGGGGAAAATGTTTCATTAAAAATTCCAGAGTAGTTTTAGTAAAAAGGGTTATACTGAAAGACTAGGAATAAAATGAGCAATGGACAAGAAAAGGGAAAACCTCCAGCTGAAAAAAGTGAGATAACAGTAAAACTTGCAATGAAATATACTTTGGACACAGGTATTTGGTTTTAAATTTAACTTGGATGAGCTGACCCTTCTATTGTATGATGTAGGTGGTTGTAAAAGAGAAAGGAAATGAGTTAGTCACTAAGTCATGGCCACCTCAGCCTAAAAGGCACATCAGACCAGCAGAGTTGTCATCCCAGCTTTTCTAGCCAATACTATACAAAGTGTCATTGCATATTTTTCATGGTTGTCAGGAAAGCAATGTCATTCATCCTGACATAATCTCTACCAGCATTGGCAACGGACATATCTTTGGCAGTGGACCTGCTGAAACTCCATGGTGCAGGGAAGAGCAAGAGAAGTGCAGAGAAGTAATCTCTGGAATATGTGGCTCTCTTCCTTTCCACATCCATACCCTGAAACTCAGCTCCGTGGCAGCATCTTCCTGTTCAATAATAAAGCTGTTGGTACAAAATTCATAGAAATCAACTGAAATTTTCTCCTGAAAAATATTCTTTTTTTCAGAGCCTACTAATTAGTCTTGGTTCAGTTATAATACTTCCGTAACAGAAGAGTCAGTTGTCTTTGTCTCTACTTATTGTCATATGAATCAAGAAAAAAGGAAAAGATCAAATCATTATTCTGAGCAGTAAGGGTAAAAAATGGCTGGCTAGATTTAATGAGAGTCTACATTGCACAAGTCTACCTGCTAAATTCAAGAAGCAGACAAGCAAAAGCACTACAAAGTCCATCTATAGTTGGGGCGGGGGAAGGGGGCAGGGGGAGGAGAGGAGCGGGGACCCAGAGTCCTAGCACTTTAAATCCTTTTGCTCTGAAGGCTCATTTGCATGCAAAGGATGAGTCACCAAAATATGTTACAGCACTTGTTAGTTACAGGGTGTCCTCATTGATAAGCAAATTGCGTATAACTGCCTCTCGGTAGCTAAAATCAGCATTCTCACTTCATAATCTGGAGGAATGTGTGTAGTGGAAAGAAATTTTGATCGGTCTGAAATGGAAACAAAGGAGAGGATAATGTCTACACTTTTGCCACTCTCACTTGTCCCCTGTGCAGACAAAGCCATCTGGGACAGAGGTTGTCCTACTTGCTGAACAGTACCAAGTACAGTAGGGTCCTGTACTTTGGGTCCTTAGGTACTATCTAAAAGAAAGATACTAATACTAATACCAGCTTCTCCTCATCTTCAAAAATGGAAATTAACCTTCTCCCCAGTATCTGTGATAATGTCCATTGGCTACCTAGGCAATATCTTCTAATGTTTGCAAAGGGCAATATGACCATACTGGAAAACAAGCTGAAAGAGACAAGAATACACCTGTAAATCTATGGTAACTATGATTTTTGGATTAGTTTAATCTCAAAAGAGAAATCACTAATTGCAAAGACCAATTCTAATTAATGTCAGGACTTTATGCATTGCAAAACCAAAAGGTCTCACTGCTTTAAAATAAGCGTGCAAATAGAATTAATACATCTCAGATGGTAAGAATTTCTTTGGTCTCAGCTGCCACTAGCAGTAGCCAATCAGGATAACACGTTATGCTTGATGTATTAAAAGAGAAGTGTTGAAAGCAAAATCATACTGCTCCTGGAAAATGTTTTAACTACTGTTATTTCAAATAATGTCTGAGATTGACATCCACTGAAAGAGATTATTGTAAATATTATTTTATTTCTCTTTTTCATTTCACTGTTTGTTTAACAAGACTTTGTATTATGGCTGGTCAGGATTTTTTCATCAGATGTGATTTTTCTAAAGATTTTTTTCCAGCTATAAAAGTATTTTTGCAAAGAAGTATCTGCTTCCCATATTCTTTTGGTTTTCCTGAGTGTTTGTTTGCTTGCTTGAAAACCAAATAAATGTTATAAATATGTGATTTTTGGCCTATATTTTTGGTGTTTTAATTTCCCCTAATAATAAAATTTTAATGTGGAATTTTTGACTAGCTCTTCTCTGTATACAAGTATCTGTGTATACTGGCATCTCCTGTGTAGTCGCTCACTCAGTTTCTGTCTTCCTCCACCTCTTTCATTTGCTTTTCACACAGCGACAGGGGAGAAAAATACATTTTTAAAAAGATGAGAAAGGTGAATTTAAAAATATGTAATTGTCAGGGTGTCTTGAGGTAAATGAAGCAGCAGAAACAACATTTAACTTCCTTTTTAAGAAAAAAGTAACTAGATTTCCAGTTTAGTTTCCTGCTCATACTTGAAATGACTGGCATTTAGTTTTAGAATGACAAAATCCTATACAATTGTTGCGTTGTGGGCTCAGTGCAGAGAACATCTGAATGTGTGATACATGGCACTGCATACCACACAGCCACGCTCATCTGGATGGGGCCATTGTGTTTTTTCTCCAGTCAACCTCTTGGGGACTTACACAGAGTAGTGCATCCGTCTTGGCAAGCCCACTCTACCATACAGTAGGCCTGTGTGGCTAGTATTCACTTCAGATTTGGCCGATTGAGGGGACAGTGATTTGATTTGGTGATTTGAATCATTGTCCCGAATCGATTTGGCCGAATCTGATTCAGAGATTCATCCACCGCCAAAATGGCCGAATCTCTGAATTAAACAGGCCCCATCCCCAAACAGCAGTCCACCTCCCCTCCCCACCCTCCCCAACCCCATGGCTGCCCCACCTGGCCCCAGCATCCTGACTCTTAAAAAAAAATACAAAAAAACCCTGCACCCACTGGCTGCTGCCAGGTGGGGGGTGATCTCAGCTGCCTCCCACTGCCCCGCACTACGTGGGGGGGCTCTGCCAGGAACCCCCAGAAGCCCTGACAGCTGCTGCAGCATAAAGCAAGTGTGGGTTTTTTGTTTTTTTTTTAAGAGATGGGATGCTGGGGCTGGGTGGGGCAGCCATTGACGGGTCTGGGAGAGCGGGCAGGGTTCAGGGAGCCCTCAGGGGGGCTGGGGGAGCAGGCAGGGGATGGGGCCTGGCAGGGGTCCCCCCATGGTCCCCTCTCCCCTCCTTCAGCCCGGTATTTACTGGTACGGAGCCTGGGTCTAGCTCCCTGCGGGGACTGCCTGAATCACTGAATCTCCAAATGTTTCTCTGAATCTTTTCTGAATCGATTCAGAGGCTTCAAATCAATTCAGACCTTTTTATTGGTTTCCTGATTCGATTTGGATTCAGAGATTCAGTTGCTGAATCGGACCGAGTCTCCTCCAAATTGAGTCAGCACCCAAAGCTTCTCACAGCGCTACTATACAACATATTTGGCTATAGTGTAGTTTTCTGACTGTGCTCAGAAAGCAAATGTGGGCAAGCATAGCTACACTGTTGGACATAAAATCTAAAATCTGGGTCAGGACCAAAATGACACTTATCTATCTGTATTTTTAGAATGGTACGAAGGATTATAATTGGGAGTAGTGGAATGAAATAAATAATGTTTGAATGATTATGGGGAAAATATTCCTAAAACTGAGATCTATTGAATAAAAGTAGCTTCTTGAGTGAAGAAACCTTGTCACTACAGACAGCTAGGGTGATAAGATTTCCATTATATCTCATAATCATGCCTGGAACTTAAGCTTCTACCTTGGTTCTTTCCTCATATTTATAGGGTGAGGCTGATCTCACACAGTCAGAAATCTCACTTACATAGAAATCACAAAAGCCAATGTAAATCATGTCAATGGAGAAACCGTACCTATGGTTTTATTCCCTGATCTATCACTGGTTTGATGTTAGGTAGTTCATCTAACCTCTTTGAACCTCAGTTTATATATATGTTAACAGGTATACCTACTTTATTTATAAATGACTAATACCAGGAGATGTTATATAACTCTCTCATAGTTGAAAACCTTATGGAGATCCTCAGAAAAGGTCTATATGAATTCAAAGTATTACACTTGAAGCTTGCTAAATTTGCACCCTTTAGCCTCCTGTCCAAATGTTGTTAGTCTTTCCTTACCTCTCAGCAATGGTTTAACAGAAAACCTCTGTGATTTAATCTCACAGTACTAATGTATTGATTACTATAACATATTTGCAAAAATAGAGCCATTGCTTTCCCCACACCGGCACTATGGCTCAATTAGGATCTGCTCCCTGATCCGACAATCATGTCCTGTGCCATGGACATGTAACGTTGCAGGAGACATGATTGCAGGGATTGTGCATCAGATCCCATTGTGCATTTAACTGAAAGTCTGCCAGGGGCCTTAGTGAGTGAATGAACAAAAACAATGCCACAATTTCATACATTGCACTTTGCTAATGCATTTTGAAAATTTGTATTAATTTTTATTTATAATTTCCCTACTATTTTTTTCAAATATGTTATAGTGATCAATAAAAAATACATTAGCATTGTGAGATTAAATCACAGAGGCTTTCTGCTAAACCATTGCTGGAGGCAAGGAAAGGCCAACAGCACTTGGACAGGAGGATAAAGGGTGTGCAAATTTAGCAAGCTTCATGTGTAATACTTTGAATTCAAATAGACCTTTCAGCTGATTAGTGCTCCTAGTCTTGGGAGCACATCAGAGCCAAAGGGTTTCATGCACGTCCAAGGCTGGGAGTGGCAGTCAGTTGCTTTGTGCTCCCAGCCTTGGAGTTGCAAGGAAGCCCTTGACGCTGTTGTGCCCTTGAGGCTGGGAGCTCTCATCAAATGCTGCTGCCAGGCTCCAGCGTGCTTCAGAGTCAAAGGCTCTCACATACCCCCAAGACTGGGAGTACAGATCAGCTGACTGCCACTCTGCCCTCCAAGGTGCATGGGAGCCCTTGACTCTGATGCACCTCTGAGGTTGGGAGTGGCTCCTAAGACCAGGAACCTTGATCAGCTGATGACTGGCCACACATTTGATTTAAAATACATTGGAAACCATCCATAAAGTTATTACGCATATTTTGTGTAATACCTTTGTGGCTTATTCCTTGTTTTATCACACTAATAATTGCATTACCATGTGGCCAAGTTACTACTTAAGATGTGATTAACTGGTTAATCATGTCTTAAATGTAATGTCTTCCAGGGGCCTAAGTTCATAGATTAAATAGATTTCATAGACACTAGGGCTGGAAGGGACCCCAGAGGATCATCGAGTCCAGCCCCCCTTGCCCCAGGGGCAGGAAGTCAGCAGGGGTCATAGGATCCCAGCAAGATAAACATTCAAATGTCTCTTGAAGGTGTTCAAAGTAGGTGTTTGAACCACCTCCGGCAGCAGTCTATTCTAAACCTTGGGAGCTCGGACAGTAAAGAAGTTCTTCCTTATGTCCAGCCTGAAATGGTCATGGAGACGTTTGTGACCGTTTGACTTTGTTATCCCTTGGGGCGCTCTGGTGAACAAACGTTCCCCCAGATCCTGGTGAGCACCCCTAACAAACTTTTGGGGGCCACCAGATTGCCCCTGAGCTTGCGTTTTTCCAGGCTGAAGAGTCCCATGGCTCTCAGCCTCTCTTCATAAGGTCTGTTTTCCTGACCTCTGGTCATTTGCATGGCTCCTCTCTGCACTCTCTCAAGCTTCTCTACATCCATTTTGTATTGTGGAGCCCAAAAAGTTTTTAAAAATCTATTTTTTGCAGTTGGTTTTCTTCTCATGCTGATCCAACTTATTGCAGGATCTTACCATGTATTTATAACTGGGGCAGTTTAAGCATTACTGCATGCTATTGGGTTTACAATTCATTTGATAGCCAGTGGGAAAAAAAATCCCTTCTCACCTGTCTGACTGCATGTTTAGCATATTTATGTTCCATTTTACAGCAAATGCTTCTAATTCTAAAGATTAGTTTTAGCAATTTATGGGATTCGTAGTATTATCTGTGACAGAGATTTAGCCTCCTTATCCACCCTCAGATCAGTCAAAGGTCTGAAGGCTAGGGAGAAAAGTAAAGTGCCTTTTAAAGCACTATCATTGCTAAAAGCTATATTTGTTTTGGATGGGATGTGTCATATATCTCATGTGCAGCACTGCCTGTCTGATACATCTTGTCACATTACTTCTTCTGTCGTAAGCCACATTATGTAAGGTCAGGCCACTTTAGCTAACAATAAGACACGTACGACTAGAACAGCAGTGAACTGCTTGCCAGGGTTTCAGTCTTTATACTTTACCCTTTAGTCTTGAGCAAATCAAGAATTGCAGCACTGAACTATTAAGCCTCCTACAGAAAGGAAAGTAAATTACCAACTGCTGTATGGACAATAGTCAATAGACCTTTTGAAAACTGATTTAGAGCCCATTATTGCCTTCTTTCCATAGTCCGACCTCACATTAGAGACTAATGAAAGTCTGTACAAACTAGGGGAAGATACAATGACTCCTCCAAGGAAATTAGAGTGCAAGGGCCCAATCCTGTATTCAAGATATAAAGCATTAAACCCCAGACTGAATTACCCTCTAGACAGGATTTTGTTCCTCATTCGCCTTTCATTTAAACAGGTGTAAATCAGAAAGAATTCCACTGGAATCAGTGATATTACATAAGCATAGCTGAGAAAAGAATCAGGCTTGTGTCTCTTCTTGATATTTGTATAGCGAGCACCACACAGACGATGCTCAATAAATACAAAATAATAACAAAAAAGAAACCACCAAGTAATACTCAGAACAGAAGAAATCACTGTGTCAAGATTTCATTAAGAGAACAGATTATGTGAATAAATGTCAAGAGGATGCAGGAAGGTACTGCATCTATATATATATTTCACTTATGAATGCGGTAGTGCTGAATAAAAAGCCTGTTCTTTGTGCTTTAGTATCTATATTAATTTCCAACAGGACAATTGGAAAACTGAATGTGCATCTTTTTTCTTAATTTTCAAGAGTCCTAATTCTGTCATGAGCTCTCTGGTATGAATCTTCAGAAATGGTTGTGTTGGCAGCTAACCTGGATACAAGGACATTGGCATTAATCTTTCATTCCCAGGGAGCAAACAGATAGCATATCTTTGCCATATCAACTGCAGGAAACTCACTGCAAAAGACAAAGCAAGGCCTATAAAACCACTTGGGCTCCTTCTAAAGATACATGTTGAAGGGGCTAGCATAATGTCTGCAATTTAGGGGTACTTTGACTTTTTTTATGCAAAACTGAGAGAAAAAAACAACACAAAGTATAGCTCCATTCTTTTGATTTAAATCTGTAAATGCCCGTTGAGGGCATTTGAATAGAATAATGGAAAAATAGGGCTGGAATGACCTGAGGAGGTCATTTAGTCCAACTCCCTGTTCAGAGAAGGATCATCCCTGTCTAAGCCATTTAATCCAACTGTTTGTCCAGTCTGATGTTAAGAACTTGCCAGGATAGAGATTCCAGAATATCTCTAAATAATCTGTGCCAGGGTGTAACTACCCTGGGGTTAGTGAGAAAGTTATTCCTTATATATACAACCTAAATTTCCTTTGTTGAAATTTAAGACTATTACTTCTTGTCCTGTTCCATAAGACAATAGTCTGTCACAATCCTTTTTATAACCACCTTTCATACTTTAAGACTAGTATCAAGTACCCCTTCCAAGCAAAATAATCCCATTTCTTCCAACCTTTTCTCATAAATCATTATTGCTAGATCTCTAATCATTGTTGTTGCTCTTTACTGGACTCTTTCCAATTTGTCTCCTTAATTCTTGAAGTGCAGTGCCCAAAACTGGACAGTTTTGACCTACCTCGATTCACTCTCTGTGAATATTTGAATGGCAGAATTTTCTTCACAGGAAACTTTATTGAAATACAACTAATCAGTTCCCTCTGTTAATTTAACAGGTGATCCACACCTCCCTTGGTTTCTTTTTATGGCCAACATCCTTCTAGAACCTCTTTTGGTGTTTTTACCCTCCCTTGCCAGGTGCAGCTCATTCTTTATCATTGCCTTCCTGACTGTGTCCCTGTAGGTTCTTGCTATTTCCTGCTATGGTTCCATTATGGCATGCCCGTTTTTTCAGTGCCTGTATATTTTCCTTTTGCATTTGAGGTATCCTACAAGCTCCTCAAGAGGAGATGTGTAAAAATAGTAGAAGGAAGGAGAGACAGTTCCATCTAGTACAGCAATTAGTCCCACAATGCATATGGCTCTGTTAGGTAAGGTTGATTTGAGTAAACTAGAAAGTTGGCCTTGCTTGGATACTGAAGCACTACAAGATGGCTTTTGGTTTAATAGACAAGGCACAAGAATACGACATAATACCTTCAGATTTTCCATGGGTTATGCTTCTGATGGTATCTTGTATACTCTACAACTCACCAAGGAACGAAAAAAGAATATAGCACAATGAAAAAGGCTTTTGATGCCTATTTCATAAGCAGATATAATATCATGTACTAAAGGGCCTAATTTAATGGGCAGTTCTGGGAACAAGGGGAAACCACTGAACCTTTTATTATTACACTTCACCATCTTGCTGAAACTTGAAATATGCAGTGTTAAAAGAAAAACTAAGAGACAGGAGAGATGTTGACATTTATCAGCACAAATCCATTTAGACCCCAATCTCACACTTACAAAAAGTATAGCAAAAGTGAGGATGCATGAAATCATAAAGAAAAAGGAATATGATTTACTTGGGTAGCAGTATAGGAGAAACCACATCAGACAATACTGTCACAGTAAAGAGAGAATGCACGCAGATAAAAGAAACAGTTTGACAAAATTTACAATGCAAGAACACTGCATACATGAGAGTGTGGAAGACCGAAGAACATTAATGGAAGAATGGAAAAGTTGTGGAAGTGGAATGAATAATAATATATTGACTAATATATAATAGTATATAGTAATAGAAGTAATAATACACCTTTGGAGTAATAGAAGCAAGAAAGAAAATGCCATGTTGGTAATGGTCTAGCTAAGGCAGCAGAATCTAAGAGTGATCACAAGAAAGGACATTTTGTTTTAGTATGCGGTTCACCAAGGATAATAGAAATGACTAGGATAGGAATGCTGTCCTTGGATGAGAAGAGTCCATATCTCTTGGAACCATACCCTCAAAAGTACTGACAATACCATGGCACACAAAAGCTTGGATCTTAAACTCTAATTTTAAAATTGAAACTAAAACAACATTCACTATACTTCCAAAATAAGGATACAGTCTCTCCCAGGATAGAAGGCTGCAAATAAGATTTTATGACGTGACACAGGCCATATCCTTGGAAGAATGGAGAAGGGAAAGAGATTTGTTCAAGAAATTATCTGCATAATACAAGAACTAACAACTCACCTAAAGGGATTGCCAACAATACAAAGACAACACCTTAATGAGATACTGGAATGCATTCTCTACCAAAAGCAAACTGCACAGGAATTATAATACATCACACAGGATTATAAAAGCAGTTGAGAGCACAAAATAACACTGGGGACACTGACATTTTTTTGGCTCTCTGTTCCCTTTCTAGGGAAAATAAAATTTAGAGATACTGGTAGAGATGTTTATTTTCCAGATAGAAGAATCCATGGACTGGTGAAGTGTTAGCTGTAGTACTAAAGTCCAGTGAAAAAATCTGTGTCTTTGTGGATCTTATACAATGTAAAAAAAGAGTTGGCAGAGAAAGGTGCGTGAATTCTGCAGTTGACACTTATGCAAATATCAACACTTAACTATTTGCAAAGTCAGAGGCTACAGTAAGCTTTGGCAAATCCCATTTCCTAAAGTATCTATACCAGGGGTCAGCAACCCCGGGCACATGTGCCAGAGCATGGCATGCAAGGCCATTTTGCTCAGCGTGCCGCTGCCAGCCTGGGCTCTGGGCAGCTGCTGCCAACCAGGGAGCCTGGGCAAGCAGCTAGCTTTGCAAGCAGCCCAGGCTCCATGGCTAGCAGCAGCTGCCCAGAGCCTGGGCTGGTTGCAGCTGGGAGGCTGCAAACAGCTGTGCCTGGCTCTGGAGGCCCGGCATCAGCTCCGTAACACTGGTAGCTGCACATGAACCTCAGAGCGGATGGCAGGTGCCCAGAGCCCAGGCTGGCTACAAAGAGCTGCACCAGGCTCCAGAGCCCTGGCATCAGCTCCATGCTGGTGGCAACTGCACACACACCTCAGAGCAGATGGCAGGGGAGGGGCGGGGGTTGTGCTGCCTTAGGCAGATTCCCTGCTGTCCACTCTGAGGCATGTATGCAGCCACTGATACGGAGCTGATGCCAGGGCTCCAGAGCAGGGGTGGTGCCAGCCTCTTCCCAGTGTGGGGGCTGGGCTGGGCTGGGCTGCAAGGCTGCACCCCTCCCAGCACCAGCACCACCGCTGCTGATGGTCGCCCACCCTGTGCAGCCTGGCTTGCTCCTGTCCACTCCAAGTGCAGCCCCAGCCCAGCCCACTCCACCAGGAAGAGGCTGGCACCGCCCCTCCCAGAACCGCCATACCTTTGTGGGCTCACAGTCTGGGTGAGCGGTAGTGGCACTGGGAGGGGTGGCTATAAGGGGGTTAAAGAAAATTTTGGGCCGGCAATAGGCACCTTAAGCCTACCCCTACCGCTGCCCCTGCAGCTGGATGATGGGCAGGCTCCAGACTGGGGCCTCAGTGGGCCACACTGCAACCTGGAGTGCCGGTTGCCTGGGGAAGCATAGGACTTTGTTCTATTGCCCAGCAGCCTGGTCACACGCACATGCACACGTATGTATGTCTGTGTGTGTGTTTTGTGTGCGTGTATGTGTGTGCATGCATCTGTGTGTGTGGTTGTGTATCTGTGTGTGTGCATGTGCACCTGTGTGTCTGGTTCTGTGATTTTCTGTCTGAATGTGAGTTTCTGGTTCTGTGCGTGTGTGTGCACATCTGTGCACACTTGTGTCTGGTTCAGGGCATATGTGTGTGCATGTGTCTGTTCTTTGTGTGTCTGTTTCTCATGTTTGCACATGCGTGTCTGGTTCTCTCTCTTCTCTCCTCTCCTTTCTTCCCTCTTTTTTCTTTTTCTTCTCTTTTTCTCTTTTTTTTCTTTCTCTTTCCCTCCTTTTCTCTCTTTTTTCTCTCTCCCCTTTTTCTCTTCTTTCTCTTTTTTTCTCTTTCATCACAACATGCTTAACAAAAAAAAATACAGAACAACAAAGTATATGAAGTTTTATTTATTGTCACCAGGTTTAGAATTTTTAGAAAACCTGGTATTTACTGTAAAAAAAAGCAACATTTATGATTATCAACTATATTAATATGTAGTGCATCCTGCCATGAACCCCCTGCCCTGATTTTGTTTTTCTGGCATGCCGTCACTCCAGCACCTTACAAGGTAGACATTGTGGGGTTTTTTGGCAGCCTACCCCGATCTATACCATTAACCATTTTCATAACTCCATTTGGAAGATCCTATCGAAGTAAATTTGTCATTTAGACAATGCCTTTGTGTATGGCAGAGATAAAAATGAACATTACAACTGACTGGGTACAACTTAAGACATATTCAACAAGTTTACCTCACTTGGAACAAGAAATGTGCTGTTAGAAAGGAGCAGACAAACATTGCAAGAAATATAACAAAGAGGAAATTCACTCAGACTCTCACTGAAGGCACTACTCACTGGGCACATCTGATCATGAGATGCTTTACTGCACCGCTGCCTAGTTTACTGAACAGTAAGGACATGTATCTACATGTGTGTATGCTTACTGTGCAGTAAAAATCCCTAATTCTGATGAATTTTCTACCTGCAAATGAAGGTAGCAAATTTAAGCATGATTAGTAACTGTGCAGTAGTGCATGTGTAGAAGCGACCCAGCAGCAAATTTGCTGCCGGGTCTACCTAGCTACTAGGGGGCCAGCCTGAGGCCAGACCCAGGGCTGCAACCTAGGAGCCTCTCCTGTCCCAGGGCTGGGCTGTCACTCTGGCATCCCCTGGCTGCAGGCTTTGAGGCACAGTGGGCACAGACAAGGTTGCCGTGTGCTGTCTCTCTGCTTGCCATGCTGCTCCTAAATAAACAAAGAATGAGGCTGCCCAGAGAGCAGGGCTGCCTTTTAAAGAGGGCTGCAAAGCAGGTGCCAACTGCAGCTGGAGCCTGGAGCTCCCCCAGGTGGCCACAGGTGTGCACTGCAGGGCTTCAAGGACCTGGGAGCAAATTTTCTCCCTAATCCCTGTATGTGTAGACACCAACTCCAAATGCCTTACTGCTCAGTAGCTTACTGCACAGTAAACCTAGGCTGGACTAAATGCATGTGTAGACGTGCCCACTTTAACCATACCTCAAAATATTTATCCTTTAAAAAGATCCTGGGGTTTGTATGCTAAACCATTTAGGCATTTTTTTTTCATATATCTAAAGATTGTGTATCTAACCAAAATATGTAGAAATCTTTTTAATGGTCATGTATAGGGGACAGAGAGGTAGTTGGCTGTGTTACAGGAGAAGCACACAATAAAATGCATTTATTAAAATAAAAAATGATTAGCATTGCCACAATACTCCATAGCAGTAGACACTTCTAAACATGGTTTCAGATCAGTGCTGACAAAAACAGCTGGACCAAATAGACCCGTGACATTCAAATAAAAAAAGTCCCTTACATGCAAAGGGGTAAAATGTTAAATTGAAAGAGAAGGCTCTAGCAGTTGCTTGGGCCATCAGTGGCTCAGTACATATTTATTCATTTCAGATTTTACCATAAAACAGACCACAAGTCTTTAGTTGTTTTAGAGGGTTCAGAACCATTGGATGACCACAAGATGGCCTTCTACCTAGAATTGAATGACAGGGTGTGATTCATTTTTTTTTTTAATTGTTCACATACTGGTGAAACCACTGATAGCTGAGGACACAAAGCCCCAGTAAGACAGCCCTCAAAAGAAGAAGACATGTTCCAGAGAAGGATATTAAGTCTACATTGATCTTATCCAGGCAACAATCCTAGTGTCTGTCACCTGTTATCAGCAAATTAGGGAGGCACAGCCAGACACTAATTCAATGTCAGAATTCAATACCTACTTGGAAACCTTGTTTTAATGCTGCCAGATATGGTAGACTGGAAGGAATCAGCTTCCAGCACATGTAATAACATATTAGAATCATAGAATCATCAAAAATTAGGGTTGGAAGGGACCTCAGGAAGTCATCTAGTCCCTGCTCAAAGCAGGACCATCTTCAACTAGATCATTCCAGCCAAGTCTTTATCTGTCTGGGTCTTAAACACCTCCAAGAATAGATTTCACAAATTCTCTCAGTAACATGTTCCAGTGCTTTACTGCCCTCCTCATGAGAAAGTTTTTCCTAATATCTAGCCTAAAATTTCCCTGCTGCAACTTGAGACCTTGTTCTGCTCCTTGTTCTGTCATATGCCAACATAAGGAACAGTCTAGCTCCATCCTCTTCAGAACTACCATTCAGGTAGGTGAAGGCTACTATTAAAACCTCTCTCAGTCTTCTCTTCTCTAGACTAAATAAACCCAGTTCCCTCAGCCTCTCCTTAGAAGGCATTTGCCCCATTCCCCTAACCATTTTTACTGCCCTCTGCTGGACTCTGCCAGTGGTGAATAGAGGGAAATAATCACTTCTTCCCTCAGTCTGCTGGCAGTGTTCCTAAGAATGCAGCCCAGTATGCTGTTAGCCTTCTTGGCAACAAGGGCACACTCTTGGCTCGTATTCACCTTATTGTCCTCTGTAACCCCCAGGTCCTTTTCTGCAGGACCAACAATAATTTTCACATGGCTGATGTTCTGATTCATAAATAATAGAATATTTTTTATCAGTATAGTACTTCAGATATTCAGATGAGGCTTACAAATGTATAAAGAAAGGAAGAGTATGAGCAGAAGGATCTGTATGATGGTTTGAGCTGATAAATTAGGAATATAGGAGGATGGTGACAGTCATGCAACAGGGAAAAAATCACTACAACCGTTAATCTTTGCAAATGTACCTGATAGACCTTGGCAGCAGGTTAGTAACGGATTTGTCTTCCTGGAAAAGACATATATTATTGTAGTCAATTACTTCTTAGGTATATTGACTTAGCTCTCCTTACACAGACTTCCTCAGTACGCATCATCCAGAAGGTAAATGTGTTCCTGAAATCTTTATATCAGCTAAAGGATCTCAAGTTACTACTGAACCAGTCTTAACATTTACAAAATACTTTCATTTTCAACTGAGTAGACAACAGTATTTACCCTAAAAATGGGGTCATACACAGACCAGTGCAAACTTAAAAAAAAAAGTTTCTGAAAAAAAAAAGTGAGTAGACTCTCATATAGCTCTCCTGGAATACTGGTCAACATCACTTACATCTGGACTATCTCCAGCTGAACTGCTTATTGGGAGAAGATTAATGACACCTCTCCCTCTGGAATTTGAACAGCTTAAATCTGACTGATCTAGCCTGGAGGAATATTGAAAATGAGATGCTGCAATAAAAATTTATTGTCAACAGAATATTCAGCATGGAACAAAACTGCTACCTGAACTGAGATGAGGAAACAACACTGTACTGAAGAGTTATCACATATTTGGAACTGTTCAAATTTGGTAGAAATTTCCAGAACCTACCTAATGGAGATTCCAAAAGGACTTCCCTGAAGGACACAGGACAATCTTCAATTTTTACTAGCACAGTAAGAGATGGATACCCCCTCTCTTAGAAAACTCTATAGGAAAATTCAGCAGAAATTGTGGGGCTTATTAGGTCCCTCCAAAGTCATGTTCTTTAAAGTGCTCTTTAGGATCCTTTAAATGGATGAGTACCATTCAGGATCAGTTAAACGGACTAGATAAGGAAGTAGGGGAAACAGGATTAATAAAGGAAGATAGTAAACAAAGGGAATTCCTATAACATGCTGTAGAGTTTCTAGTTGTAGCTCAAAGCACGGGTCAGTTTATGTCAGTGCACATATTAGAAAACTGCTGCAGTTATTTCTTTTTACTGTTAAAGAGAAAAGACTCCAAGCAATTCATTTGAAACACAAATCTACTTTGCAATGACAGACAAAGCCATCAACCCACTGCCAGCTGGCTCTAGTATCCACAGGAGAATCTCTTAGAGTTCAAGCTGCATCACATTTTAATGGGGGTAATGTCCCCCCCCCCCCCCCCCCGCTATGACTATTTCTTTTGTAAAGAGTAATATATCTTAGTTACTCCCATGGGTAAGGCACAGCTGAGTTACCGAAGGACACATCTACACATGCAATTAATGTTCTGGACAGTGCCTGCTCAGGTGCTGCATGGAGCCTGGGTGAGCAACGGAGGCAGGGGTGGGGGCCCAGGCAAAGGACCTAGGGTGGGTGCTGAGGCAGGAGGCTATGGACACTGGAGGTGCTGCTGCACCTCAGCAAGCCTCCCAAGCCCATTGGGAGGATTGTGGTTGGGTGGTGGGGGGCTGCCAGGGGGAAGGCAGGGATTTTGGGGAAGCTGGGCAGTGGACAGGATGAGGGAGACTACAAGGGCCCGGATGCTGTCCAGCACCTGGCCATCTTCCTCTGCAGCCTCTACTGCCCTGGCCACCCGGCCCCCACTGAGGATCAGGAGCCTGTCCCAGAACATATGTTCCTCTCTGGCTGTCTCTGGTCCCTCTCCAGGTTGTGTGCAACCTTCTCCTGCTCACACATGATTTCCTTCACACTCCAGGCCCATGAGTCTGCCAGGTGCTCCTCCACCATGGTGACCAGCTGGTCTAGCAGCCTGGTCTGGTCCTAAGTCCATCACTGCTGGAGCTGGTGCATACAGAGCGCCCTCACTGAGGTTGGTGGTCATCCTGAAGGTGCATCCCCGCACACAGGTGCATCTTTCCTGCATGCAGCTGCTGGACCTGAAGAGCCAGGGGATAAAAGGTATTTGTGAGAGTTTGCAACATTTCTGAGATAACATTGAGTATACTAGGGAGCTATTTGCTGCCCAGCCTCAGATTGGGGGTTGAGCACACACAGGTGCCAAGGGATCATGGTAATTTGGCTGGACAGGCCCTGGCACAGGCAGCTGCTGGCTTAGCCCCCCGTCCCTGCTCACTCCACAGGGGCAGGTGAGCCACTTGGTGCTTGCAGCCAGGCCCACAGCACCCAGGCTTTGGGGGCGAGGGGCTCCTGGCCAACTAGGAAGTGGAGTTGGTGGTGTCCCCACCCTACCCAACACGGGGTCTCTCCAGACAGATGCCCTGAGGTAAGCCCCTTCCATGCATGGCTTGTCCCCTGAGTGTGCCCGTGGTGACAGTGTTCCAGGCAGACCATGATAATGGGTTTGTGCAGACTGAGGAGTGCCCAACCCACCACTCCTGCTGCTTCTGATCATCATAGTGCACCGGAGCACCTGAGAATCTGGTGTTGGACCCTGAGCTTTGACAGTCCAGCGGGCAAGCTAATGCTTCCTTACAGTGTTCACCAGTGCCTAGAGGGGTACCTATGCCTATGCGACACAACTCTGCCCCCCACAGCTGAGGAAGACATTGCTGCAGGTACTGACATGTTTATCTGTGTGTGAGGCCTGTGGTGGCCTAGCTGAGGGGGCACTGGCTGCTCAATAAAATTTTGTACTGCCCCCACCTCAGTGTGGTCAGGAACTCTGGGGGCCAGTGGAGAGCTTGGCCAGGCTAAGTGGGGAGGGGGTGCAGGGGCAGGTGGGGAGGAGAGGGGAGAGAGGGAAATTCTTCCAGTTTAGGGCTTACCATGTGGGTTTGGGAGGTCTTCCCAGTGGCTGAGTCTTTCCCCACTAGTGGCAATGATGTGCAGCTCCCAGTGGTGTCCAGGAGTCCAGAGGACCAATGCCTGGTTGGTCAGGCAGGAGGCATCTCTGGGAAGGAGCTGGAACTTGTGAGGGTGGGTGGTACTATCTCTGGGCTAGCATCCTGGGTGGGGCTGTGCACCCAGAGGTGATGAGGCAGGCACTAGCTTGGGCTACCAGAGCTGCTGGACAACACCAGGGGCAGGAACCATCATGGAACATGCTCCTGGTGCCCTGAGGGGCCGTTCCCCACTGATGTTTCATCATCACTGCCAGGCCATAGCAGAGGCTCCAGCAGGCTGCCTGTGCAGGAGAACGTGGTGCAGCAGCAGGTGTCACAGGCCCCCAGGGTCACTGCACACTTTTAAAGAACAGACTGGGGTGAGAAAAGAGCCACTCCATCCCCAGGGCTGGAGAAGCTATGCGCCACATGGCCCTGGGGCTTGCCTGAGGGTGGTCCCCTGGTGGGAGCAAATTTGCTCCCAGTCAGAGTCTACATGTGCACTACTATGCAATAAATATGACTTGGGCAATTTGCTACTTCCATTTTCAGGTAGCAAGCTAATTGCACAGTAAACTAATTTACTGCACAGTAAGTGCCTGCATATATAGACGGTGATGTAAAATGAGTAAATGGGAATCAACAGTCTTTTCTAGTATTCTTTTTTAGTACAGCCTCTGCACCTGTGTGATACATCAGATGGACAGATAGACAAACAACATTTCATGGGTATATCTCTACCAGAGATGCAGCATATCTTATTGTTTTCTGCAAGTAGTTCTGCCTTACTCTAAACCAGCAAGCACTCTGGTGAGACTGCTTTGGAGTCATCCACACTTGTCATTCTCAAGGCACTGGAGAGAATCGTGAGATGTGTTGAGAGTGGCTAAAAGATGACTCCCAAGGTGACAGATAAAATCTGTGGCAGAGCACAAAGGGAATCAAACCTTAGTCTCCTCATTCCAGGTGATTTCTAGAAGCACCTATATTAATCTCAACTTTTTATATAGTATTTAAAACACAGAAATGTAATATAGGAATTGCCATCCTTCTTCATAGTTGAGATCCATCTGGTCTCTCACCCAATCTTCGAGTTGTTTAGTAAATTTTTCATTTTAACTCTTAGATTTGACAGTTTTTGACCAGCTGTCTGGGACCTTTCTCAGAAACATTCATCAAACAACACAGTTAACACATTTCTGTATTCTATTTTCCTGTTGTTGAAATTTGCCCATCACTTAACTAGTGAGATGCAAGAGACTAAAGTTGCTATTTTATGAAAGCTGGCATTGACATGAGCTTCATTTCTCAAGACTCATTTTTTTAAGATTCCAAATTATTGCATGGTCAAGCTTCTGATTTATTTTACACCCATTTCCATATCAAAGGAAAGAAAGTTTCCATTTTTTTAATGAAATAATAAACTTTATTGACGCTCCTACAGCTACAGTCTTATTAGTCAAAATGAAGCATTATGATGTGCGCAAGCAGCAGGCTGCAAATGTAGTAGATGTAAAATTAAGACAGGAAACTTATTGGACTTAAAGGACCAGTGTTCAGGACAATGAAAAGTAGTGGCACTGGGCTCAAAGACAGCAGCTATCCATGTTATTGTATTACCGTCTGGCTTCTTAGTACTGTGAGCAATGATACTCTATTAAGAAAGGTTAAGGACCTTTCTCACCTTTATTCAGGTTATCTCTGTTATATTTACACATACTTTTTTAGCCATTCCAGAAAACTATTTAAAATATTCTGCTGGCCACCTGAGTACTGACTAAGATATTTTAAATATCCATTAGCTTCTATATCTTATAAAGAAAGGAGAACAATTCCTGGTCATATGCTTCATAATTAGCCTAATAAGAGGCTAGAACAGTCAAAAAAGTTAACTTGCTGATTTTCTATCCTGAAACCATTTCAGTATCTTCTGTGGAAAGGACTGACAGGCTTTGTTGGGTAGGAATATATTATTCTGAAAAAGGTATAACATACAATTTTGTCAGGATATTTTAAGCAAAGGCATATTGTTAGATGTCTATCTGTGCATTCAATTACAAGTAATCTTATTTTATTTTGGGGGGAGAATGGACTTCAGTTCTTTTGAAAGGTATGTTAGCTGTCAAATGGTCATATTTGTCTTCCTTAGTTTGGGCATTTCTTTTAGAAGTGTGTGCCTTTCTCTTTCTTTGTGTTCTGAATGTCATGGAGAGTGAAAGAAAACTGCAGAGATTCTTGAAGTGCACAACTTGCATTAGCATCAGTGGGAGATGAATGTGGGGGAGGCATGATAGACTAGACCTCTGTGTCAGAAGGAGAATGAAGTAAAAGTTATTTCTCATTAATCTGCATTCTTTGAACTCTCCCTTTCTTTGGTTCCTCCCCCTTTTAATCTTTTCCATGCCTTCACCTTGCAATAGTTTTAATCACGAACATAGACATATTACTCTACCTTCTTCTACTTCCCAGGTTCCATATTAATACAAATATTTGTTTCCACTCCTGCACTTTTTCCTGGCTTCTACCCACTCTGAGTCCCTGGATCTTATTCTTGTCCAGTGGACCCATGCCCACTCAACTGTGGAGACACAGGCTGCCCAATAAGTTTTGCATGGTGTCCCACCTTTCTGAATATTGTGGGGGGGAACCCAGGGCCAGGGGAATGTGGGAAGTCCAGACAGGGAGCAAGGGCAGGGGCAAGGGCAGGAGTGGAGCCCTGGGGCAAGGATGGGGGCTGGGTTGGGGAGGGTCCTTATCCCAGCGCAGAGCTTACCACGTGGCCAGGGCTGGCATAGCTAGCAGATCAATGTGGTCCTCCGAGCAGGCAAAGGCATGCAGCTGAGCCTGGTGTCCATGGCCCACGGGGTGCAGTGTGCAACCACCCAGCTGGAGCCACCCCCCCAGGGAGCAGCTGGCACTGCTGACAGCTAGCGGTGGCATGACCAGCCATTTCTTGTGATGGGGCTGCACTGCTGCTGAGGACGGTGCTGGCCAGGGCTCCCCAAGCTGCCGGTGGAGACTGCAATTGGGAAGCTGGGCAGAATGGGATGCTTCACATCCAAGGGTCCCTCCTCCAATGTTGTGTCACTGGAGGGGGCAAGCCAGGGCAAGGGGGCTCAGCCAGGGGGCTGGTATACACTGCACAGTTGTGGCCTGGGTCCTGGGGTGCCAATATACTGGTCAGTTGCTGCATAAAGGGCATGGTCTTGCCAGCACATCCAGACTGATGATTGTGGCTGGTCACGGAGACACACTGTGCCTGCAAGGCCTTGACCTTTATGCGGTAATGCCATGCTGTCTAGTTATTCCCTCACTCCCACAGTCTGCCTGACAGGGCCTCATAAATGTGGGCATTGGTGCACCTGCCCCACTCAAATTGGTGCAGCACCTCTGCCTCACTCCAGAGTGCCACAAAGTCTTCATTCGCCTCCTGGCTCCAACTGGGGCCCAAGGTGCAGGGCATGGGCGTGCGCACGTGGGTGGTGCCAGACCTGGATGATGAGAACAAGGACATAGTGGGTCCCTCACAGGCTCTCTGGACCCTCATGCAGCTATCCTGTTGTTGCTAGCTGCTCATGCAGCTGCCCAGGCCTGGCAACAGCCCAGCACAGGAGCACAGCAAGAGACTGGCAGCCGTGCGGCAGACGCTATGCCCCCCAGAACCTGTAGGTGCAGGGTGGACTGCTGGGGGTGTGTAACAGGCAGGTGGTACTGGCCCTGCTGCCAGAAGCAGCCTGCAGGCAGTCCTGGGGAGTTGACAGGTTTGGCCAGGGGTTTCAGCAGCCTGCAGCACTGTTCAGCACCCAGCTGGCCCAATGGCAGTGCCAGGCAGCACTGCTGGGGTGCTGGGAGGTAGGCACAGCAGGGCTGTGGCCTGTCCAGGGGGACACACAGGGCTTGAAGTGACCTCAGGCTCCCTGTGGTCTGTGCCCCAGGGCATCAAAAGTCTGCAGACTTTTATATTGTGTAGGCAGGGGCTGCCATAGAAACAGCCCAGCTCTAGAGCAGGAGAGGCTCCTAGGCCTAGGGACTGGGCAGACCTGGGGGCAGATTTACTCCCAGGCTGCATCTATACATACATTATTGTGCAGTTACTAATTGTGATTAAATTTGCTCCCTGCATTTTCTTGCTACCTGCATTTTCAGGTAGCAAATGTAATCACGATTAAGGGCTTTTACTATGTGGTAAATGCACACACATGTAGACACGCACCCTTACTTTGCAGTCAACTAGGCAACTGCACAGTAATGCATCTCGGATAGATGGACATTGTAGCTACTTGAATGGATGAAGTGAATGCTATGGATATAATGTATCTGGACTTCATCAAGTTGTAATAGAGGCAATCTCTGTGGGCCAGGCAGGTGACTGAGAAGTGGGTCCAATCCAGAGCCCCAAGTTCCTGCACAACCTTCTCATAAACAAATTGGAGCTATATGGGCTGGACAAAACTACTAGAAGGTCGAAAGACAACTAGCTCAATAGCTGAAACAGAGGGTAATTATTAATAGATCCACATCAGAATGGCAGGAGGTTTTGAGTGGAGTCCCACAGGGATCTGTCCTAGACCTAATGCTGTTGAATGTGTTTATTAACAATTTGGATGCTGGCATAGAAAGCTTCTTGAGCAAGTTTGCAGGCAACACAAAACTGGGAAGGATTGTGAATATGCTGGAGGAAGGGCGTGCAATTCAGAAGGATCTCAACAGACTGGAAAGTTGGGCTAGAGCCAGTGTTCCTGCTAAGCTGTGCAGTGTGCATGCCCATGCAGGCATGCTCATGCTGCGCTGCCAGGCATGCCTGCGTGGCTGCACACGCCACGCAGCTTGGAGGAAATGTTGGCTAGAGCTAACAGGATCAAGTTCTATGTGGACAAATGCAAGGTGCTACACTTCAGGAGAAAAATCAAACACACAACATAAAATGAGTGACACCTGGCTGGGTAGCAGCACTATGGAAAAGCTCTTGAGAGTCTTGGTAGATGACAGAGTCACTATGAGTCTGCAGTGTGTTGCAGCTCGACGAAAAGGTCAATGCGGTTTCCGGGATGCATCAATAGAATCAAGGCACAGGAGATGGTAGTGCATCTCTACTTGGTCCTGGTTACAGCCTCATCTGGAGTTCTATGTGTAGTTCTGGGCTCCACAGTTTAGAAAGGACATGGAGAAGTTTGAGAGGATCAAGAAGCAGGCAACGAAGATGCTAAAGTGCTCGGAAAGCAAATCATATGAGGAGAGGCTGAAGGAGCTAGGAATGCAGAAAAGGCGCTTAAGAGGGGACATGGTAGCAGTCTACAAATACCTGAAGGGCTCCCATGAAGAAGGAAAATACCATTTCTCTCTTGCTGCAGAAAGGAGTATACAGACCAATGGCTTGAAGTTGCAGCAAAGTAAGTTTAGATTGGATATCTGGAAAAACGTATTCACTGTTAGAACAGTGAGGCAGTGGAATAGATGCCTAGGGAAGTTGTGGATTCTCCATCACTGAGATATTTAAGAAGAGGTTGGACTGCCACTGATCCAGGATGAGTTAGGTGTAGCTAGGCCTATGCTGTACTATAGGTTTTTCCATATCCTTGTGGGCTTTGCTGGTTGCCCCTTCTGCTCTTTGTATTTCATGTGTCAGGGTGTTTTTAGGCTTTCCTCGCAGGCATTGGGTGTTGGCCACAGCCAAGGCTAGGGACTTGGACTGGGATGTGCCAATGCTCCTGCAGGGACCAAAGTCAAAGGTTCCTGGCTACAGGGTCTTGCCCCTCCACTCAGTGTCAGACTGATGGCTATTTTTGACATCGGGAAGGAATTTTACCCTATGGACAGATTGATAAGGACTGTAGGCGGGTTTGCTTTCCTCTATAGCAGGGGTATTATCCTCTACCCAGAATCTCTTGAGCATCATTTCATTGAAGCAGGCCATTGGATGCTATGGTTACCCTGCTTTATCTGTGACAGGTTAGGGTGCTGGGCTGTGTTGTATCAAGGCTGACGGTAGTCTATGTAGAGTTTAGATTAGGGTTGGTATGGGAAGGTTTGGATAAGGATGATCCTGCTTCAGGCAGGGGGGTGGACTTGATGACCTCTGGAGGTCCCTTCCAGTCCTAATTCTCTATGATTCTATGAATGAGACAGCAAACACCCATGGGCATGATCCTGTAGTTTCTGCTTAAGGAGCTCACCCAGAAGATAGGAAATTTGTGGTCTGATCCCTATACCTTTAATATTTTATTTAAGGGAAATCCAACAATGATTAATGTTTGGTAAATACTTTTTCTTAACTGTGTAATCAGAGGGCATTATTTCAAAACATCTCTTTTGTATTGTGGAAACATAAGGCAGAAGCCATCTCATTACATTTTAATTCACAATTGCAAAACCACACTTTTAAACCCAGATTGAAAAAAAATAATAATTTATATGTACTAGGGGGAGAACATGTTGACATGCTGGAAAAAAAAAAAAAGTTTTTTTCACCATAAACCTCTTGGATTTTAATTAAATATCGTTTTACTGAGGTCATTTTGTAAAATATTTAAAAGGGACTTGCTATACTTATCACTGAATATTTTCTTAATATAGTGACTGTTCCAAGCTGCACTTTTTAATAGCCTGCATATGTATTATGCACCAGTCATTCTCTATTTAAAACTTTCTGTTTATCTACAGGGACAAATCTGAACCAGAGGCAGGTCTGTTTGCTCTAGGTAAGTGTTCAGATTCCTTTTTAGACTTTTCAAAAACGCAGATAAAGTTGCTGGAATCCTTTCACAGAGGGGGGTTTGTATGTGTGTGTAAGTATGTGTTACTTGTATATATATATATTTTATAATAGATTCAAAGACAAACCATCTCCAAAATGCAAACTCCAGATGTCACTAGGACAGCTCTTAGGGTATCCTCTCTTTCTTTTCCAACCTCTTTCACGACTCCTGTAATATTGGTTTAAAAGAATAATCCTGAAAAAGCCCCATTGACTTCACTGGAAGCAAGGTTGTGACCTGTTTTGTTTACTTTCAGCATCTAAAACTCTTCTTGTTTTCACACTTACGTATTTTCTTTGATACCCTCCGGGTGCATCTACAGGTGCCACTATGGTGATGTTGTTACTAAGCCATGATTTACTACTAAATCATGGTGCACTAATAGCCCATACTGTGCCATATGTGTGGCACATGGCTATTTTTAGCAGTTACTTCGCCATAGCAGCACGCTATACCAGAGGAGTGCATCACTATGGCTAAGGAGCTGCTCGTCACACATAGACACCTGCGGATGCTACATCACATTAGCACATTGCTATGATGACATAGCATCGTGTGTAGATGGGCCCTCTGTGGGGTACTTCTGCATTCAGGGCCATATAGACAAGTATCTATTTAAAAAAAAAAAATCAACTGAAGCAGATTTTCCCCATGTTTTTCTATAACAGGATTCTTACCTTGGACCTTATTCTACTTTCAATCACATTATTGTAAATCAGAATTTATTGTATTGAAAACTCTGGATTTCGTCTGGATGTTAAGAATCCAATCAAACTTTCATTTGGATTAATTTGGAATATTCCATGAACTGAAGTCAATTAGGCTATTTGCATTGCTGAAGACACCCCCACACATTTGTGTCTTTGCAGGGTTGAGGTATTATAGAAGGTCGTAATTGCAATATTCATTCCTTTGAAGAAGGATCCCGATGAGGATCAAAGGGGGCAGGAGAGCATACAAGCCTCCACGGCTCACCAAAAACATCCGGGAATGTCTCCTTGCTAAAAAGGAGGCTTACTCCCAATGGAAAGGAGGGGTCATCACCAAGGAGGACTATTCGGCAGTTGCTCGGGGGTGTAGGGGGGTAGTTAGGAAGGCCAAGGCAGAGATGGAACTGGGACTAGCTTCCCGGATTAAGGACAACAAGAAGTCCTTTTTTAAATACATAGGGAGAGTGGATTATGGAATTTACTTAGGATAAATATTTAGGATATTTAGGATATTTATTAGGATATTTAGGATATTTAGGATATTTATTTATTTAGGATCTAATTAGGGAGCTGCTGGAGGGGCTGGACGTTTTTAAGTCAGCTGGTCCGGATGTTCTCCACCCTAGAGTTCTAAAGGAACTCGCCGGGGTCATTGCGAGTCCCCTGGCGCAGCTTTATGAGCACTCGTGGTGCTCTGGAGAGGTGCCGGAGGACTGGAAGAGGGCCAACGTGGTTCCCATCTTCAAAAAGGGGAGGAAGGAGGACCCGGGAAACTATAGGCCAGTCAGTCTTACCTCGATCCTGGGCAAGCTGTTCGAGAAAATTATTCCGGCACACATCCAGGAGGGGCCAGCAGGGAAATGCATACTTAGGGGCAACCAGCACGGGTTCATCAGCGGCAGGTCATGTCAGACCAACCTGGTGGCCTTCTACGATCAGGTCACTAAATCATTGGATGCAGGGGTAGCAGTGGATATAGTCTTCCTGGACTTCCGGAAGGCTTTCGACACTGTCTCTCACCCCATTCTCATTAGGAAACTGGGGGACTGTGGCGTAGACACCCACACAGTCCAATGGGTCGCCAACTGGCTAGAGAGCCGCACCCAGAGGGTGGTAGTGGATGGGTCCTTCTCGGCCTGGAAGGACGTGGGCAGTGGGGTCCCACAGGGCTCGGTCCTCGGGCCCGCCCTGTTCAACATCTTCATCAGTGATTTGGATGAGGGGGTGCAAAGCACCCTGTTCAAATTTGCTGATGACACCAAGATGTGGGGGGATGTGGGCACAATAGAAGGGAGCAACAGGCTACAGTCGGACCTTGACAGGTTACAAGGATGGGCGGAGGAGAACAGGATGGGGTTCAACACAGACAAGTGCAAGGTGATGCACCTGGGGAGGAACAACCGGCACCATACCTACAGGCTGGGGAACTCCCCTCTTGTC
Organism: Alligator sinensis; assembly: GCF_000455745.1. NCBI lineage: Eukaryota > Metazoa > Chordata > Crocodylia > Alligatoridae > Alligator > Alligator sinensis. Next base: position 122,367 of record NW_005842144.1, read on the forward strand.
AGCACGGAGGTGGAAAAGGATCTTGGAGTCATTATCGACTCCA
>NW_005842144.1:122962-125932 GCF_000455745.1 Alligator sinensis
TTTCCTGCCATGGCAGGGGGGCGGACTAGATGATCTGCCCAGGTCCCTTCCGACCCTAGAAACTATGAAACTATGAAACTATAAGACTGCCCAAGAAAGAGAAATTATCATCTCCTTTTAAATTGTCTTATAGCTCCAAAACTCCTCTAACAGCAATTCTTTCTTAAGGGAGCCTTTCCTGTACACCACTGCTGAAAGTAGTTTCTTCTTTAAAGCACTCCTGATCCCTCTATGAAATGGGATTCTGCGTGTATAAATCATAGAGGGCCTCATCGGTCCTGTTTTTAATGGCTCACAGCTCATTGGGAATCAAGGGACTTATCTGTATCTGTCACACAGCTTGCAGCAACACTTTGTCATTAACATGGTAAATTGCAAGGCAAGGGAAAGAACAAACACTTACATCACTGTGGGAATAGGGAATATTATTAACATGATGGTATTATAATATATTATTGTGTTTCAATAGTGCCCAGAATCCCTGATCACAGACCTGCCCCTTCCTGCGCTCAGTAACCCACTGAGGACTACACATCACAGGTCCCCTTCTGTGTCAAATCCACAGAAGATGTGCTCTGTCAGTAGACTAGTTGGGCATTTTCAGTCAGACTGGTTTTCTAATGGGAAATGCCTTCCCTGCTAAATTGAAATTTTTTGGTTTTGCCAAAAAAGTATCCAATTTTCTGCTGGGAAAAGCAACATGATAGCTCCTTGGCTGATTGCCTAGAAACCTCAAGTCAGCTTTACTTTACAAGAATCTTGCAATTAGGTTGCCAAAGCCTGAGTTTCCCCACGTCTTCCTTCCCCACAGACTGGGGCCTTTTTCTACCAGTTGAGGTAATAGGGGGAGGAAGAAAGCCTGAACCCTTGGCCCCCGACACCTGCCTGGAAAACTTTTGTGGATTTCATTTTCCCTGAAGCACAATGAAATTGACAAGATCCTTCCAAACAGGCAGCTGGCAAGCTGAAAAATAGTTCCACTTCATAAGATCATAGAAAAGTAGGGCTGAAAGGGACCTCATAAGGTCATCTAGTCCAGACCCTGCTCAAGCCAGGATCATTCCTGACCCAACTAAGTGCCTGTCTAACCTGCTTTTGAAAGTTTCCAATTCCAAAATGTGTCTAGGTAGCCTGTACCAATGTCTGACCACCCTGCAGGTCAGTCACATGCAGCAGAACTTTTCTGAAATTCTCTTCATGTAAAAATATCTTTTTTTTGTCTTTTATTTCTGCTTTAAGTTGGATTGATTTGTGTGTGTATGTGCATGTGTGTGAAGAGATTTTCAGTTTTCTGGACTTTAGTTGTTACAGCCTGTAGCAGATTCTGGGTAAGTAGCTCACTCATACAGTCGCTCAGTGTCTTCTTACTTGCTCACAGTCTCTGATAATTGTCCATACTCCCCAGGGCAAACTCCCTCTCAGCAGGAGTCAATCAGTATGAGCACATAACACTGTACAAATAAACAACATGTGGTCTCTTCGCAGACCACCCAGTTTACTCTAACCATATGCAGAGTCTCTAATGCACTCACAGTCTCTGGCCAATTCCCAGGAGAAAGGCACTCCAGGCAGGTTCCTCAGTCTCTACTGTGCTGACCTGCTGACTTTTCCCTTCGGCTCTCAGCTACTCAGCCTTTCAGCCTCCCAGCTTTCTGCCTGTCTTGATTTTCAGCCCTCTAATCCTGGCTGCCTGTTTGCCTCAGCTCTCAGGCCTTCAGCTCTCAACTGTCTGCCTGTCCCAGGCTCCTGTCTCTAGAAGCCTAACTCTCCCATGTTAGCTTCTTCCCCCAGAAGTCACTTTCTGCCTCTCTGCTTTCCTCAAGAGCCCTCTTAACTTCTTGTGGGCCAGCTAATTATCTGGATCAATTGACCTACTCCTCCTAGGCTGCTTGCAATGAGGTTTCACTGCCTGCAGCTGGGCTGTAGTTTTTAGTAGCCTGAAAACTGCCCTCAGCCCCCTACAGCTGGTAGACTGTCCCTAGGCTCCTTTAGCTGGCAGACTGCTACTTTGCTACATGGCCCCTACCTTAGAGATTTAGCTCAAACTCTGACAGTTCATGCTTTCATTGCCAGTGGTTCCTGATTCTATCTCCAGTGTGTCAATTGCAATAATAACATGTTAAGTTTCACCCTTTTGGATTTTAGCAATTTTTCACTAGTGGCTAACATCCACCTTCACCTAACATACACTCTAGCTAAACACAGGTCATATACAAAAAGTTTTCAGGGGCACACCTCATTGTCTGACATTTACCTTTTGGAAATAAAAGCTAGTCTCTTGAAATATTTTATAGAGTGCAGTAGAAATGAAATGCACTGAACTGTACCTTGAGTCATTTATAAACAAAGGAAATCCCTACTGCTAGGAACGCTGATGGAAGTAAAATCTTTTAACGCTGAATAAATAATGGCTTGCAACTGAAATGACACGTGTTAAGATCAGGTCCTGCACCCACACTAACTTACATAGATGCCAGTAAGAGACACATTCAGCATCATAAAAGTCTGAAGTATAGACAGAAGGAGCTGATGTTTTTCTACCTTCAAAACTCCTTGCATTACAGAACTCTTCAATTTTTTTTGCAGTAAAAGCTGGCCAATTTTCCACTTCTGTCCTGAGCCTATCAATGCTCCTTAAGTGAGCCATTTTTGAAGTACTTCAAGGCACTTTTAGCTTCTTTCCTATCTTTCTACATCCTCTTTTAAACATAATGAATTTGACCCTGGTGAGACTCTTCCCCAGTTCCATTTTTATTACCCTTTGCTGACCTTCCTGTCAAAAAGTGGAAGGGACAAATTCTTTTTGTGGAAAAAAATAAACTCCAATTTTTTTGCATGTTAGACAAAGAACTCATAGGAACACGAAGGACTACAGATTATTATCCCATTACTTAGATTAGATTTGTGACCCCTTTGTTGCTAAAGATTCTTTTTTTATTGGCCTTTCCCAACACCTCTTCCCCTCTTTCC
>NW_005842144.1:126077-141179 GCF_000455745.1 Alligator sinensis
GGGGAAGGACACAGTGAGGGTGCCTTACCACACATGCTGGAGAAGAAGCTGTTGCAGGAGAGGAAAGGAAGGCTCTGTCACAGTTGGGCTGCCTGAGATGCTGCTGGTGCAACTGTGCTACTGCTCACTAGGTTATTATTTTACCTGTTGTTATTTAAAGTGGTGGACCGGGCTGAGGCTGTAAGGTAGGAGGAGACCTCACTGGGGCACACTGTTGTGTCATGTAGATGCCCCAGCACCAGTGAGGGCATGCCTTAACACACACACACAGTCACACATGTCATGAGTTTTGCTTGTCAGCAGCTTGAGGTACAGTTTCCCAGAAACCCCTGCACCTATCTCCTTGAAAGCTTCCCCATTATAGCCTATGGGTGAAACATCGAAACAGCGCCAAAACAGCGAAACAGTTTCAACAAAATGAAATGGAACAGCGCTTTCACAATGAAATGAAACTTGAAATGAAACAGTGTCCCATCAAAATGGCAAAACGGAAATTGAAACGAAACGGTGCTGTTTCACACAGCCCTATGTTGTTCATGTCCTTCCATAGCATAGCTCCAGCTCACAAAAAACTTATGCAATACATATCTCTAGTTTAGTTAATCTGTAAGGTGCAAATTTACCCTCCCTTCTGCTTGACTTCAGACTGACATGACTAACTACATTCCTCTAGACATTGGGATGTCAGACAATTCTGGATGGTCATTATTTTTCTGATATTTTAAATGCATGTTTAAAAATAGGTTAAAACTATGCATGAGGCCTACATATGTCAGGCTGATCACACTGACATTGACTGTCAGGCTGCAATCCCTTGTTGCTAAGGACAAAGTTGCACAAACCCAGGAGTAGCACAGACAATGAACTGTGAATTGGAGAGTCATTTTTCCTTCTCCAGATTCCCTTTTGTCTGAGAACAACTATATTGCTTCTTTTTCATCCGTGGAGTAGCTTAATTCTCAACTACCTTTATATCCTCAAACCTCACCTGCAAGTGTAGAGTCAGACTTTCTCCCACCCTACTCACTTGCTGACAGTTGTGTAATAACAGTGCATACATAGTTGAAGTTGCAACCAAAGCAGGCATGAGAAGAGGAATATGATCAAGAAATTAAGGGTGGGTAGGGGGGAGGTTACCTATCCTTATTCCCTGGGTATTTCTGCAGATACTGCTGTCTTGTTTCTAGAAGACTACTTTTAATTTTATAAAAGTGTGATTCAAGGAATATCATGTTTGTGTGTGTACGTCACTTGCTTGGGTGTTGATTTCTGTCAGTGCATTGTTTTCCAGGGTTGGTTTACCATGGCAGCTGTTCCAAGTCAAGAATGTTAGGACAGTTGTCTTGGATGGCAATCAATACAGCTGAGATAGAACAGCTGCATCTCAATAAATTGTGCCCCAGTGTCTTTATAGAAGTTGTTATACAGACATTATTCTTATCAAATTTGAAGCGTTTGGAATATGTTGGTGGCACCTGATCGTTCCAGTATTGTTCCGTAAGTGCCAAGCCAGGTCCTGAGCGGTGGGCTGGGGCTATTTGCAGATCGAGGTGCTTACAGGGTTGGGTGAAATGAGCAGATTCCAGGAACAAGACAAGTCAAGAAGCCAGGTCAGTCCAAGAATAGGGTCTAAAAATGAGCCAAATCAGGAAGCCAGGCAGAGAACGGAGTCAGAAAGCAAGCCAGGTTGAGTAGCCAGGAGATCAAGCAGAGAGCAGAGAACAGAGAAAACAGTTTGGATAACTTGTTTTGTTGGTTCACATTTCATTTCTGTCATGCATAAAGCAAGCAGAGTGAGCTTTATTTCCGAAGACTTACAAAAAGAAGTCACCGCTTCAAATCTGGATGGGACCATTATGCTCCAAGAATACATTTTCAGGAGTATGGATTTCAAAACCAGTTGCACTGGAATCATTTGAATGGTAAGCTTGCTCTTCAGTGCATATCTGGATGTGTTTGCTATGCACAGGAAGAGTGACAAAACTAAAAGTGAAAATTGCCTTTCCAGACAGCATGAATTTTAATCCATTGTAAGTGTGGGAGTCAATAGAGTTGGTGAATGACAAGGTAACGTTCAGAGCAATATCAATGGTTCTCCATCTAATTCACAATCTGATATAATTCTTTGGTGTGAATGAGAAAAGCCTTGGATTAGATTAGTGACTGTGTTATAGAGATAAATGGAAGAGGAGGAAGGAAAAGAAACATGAACTGAGACCCAAGAGCCCTTTTAGGTTTCTGTTATTTTGAGAAATAGGAGACAGAAGAGAGGAAGGGAATGTGAAGTGAGTGATGAAATATTCATAAGACAAACCCCGTACCGTGGGCTACATTCACTGCACCTGGCTCAGAGGGGTCTAAATTATACCTCTCTACTCAAGCCTGGCTCCTAGATTTACAGGAAGGTTGTGTATTGAGGATATCAGCTTTTAGCTTTGCCAGTGGCTTTCTGGAAAGGCACTAGATGAAGGTGGTTGAGAAAATGTGCTGAATGTGAGGAAATGTTAATCTCCCAGATATCCTGGGTTTGTCCCCTTACCAGCTGTTGCTGCCAAGGGTCTCTATTAGCATCTGCAGCATAGATACTGGTAGGAACAGCATCCTATTATCTTCAAATAATGCACTGAATCCTGAAATTCTTTCCAAGGCAAAGTTCCCACTGTTATGAAAGGGAGTCAGGCTGAATTAATGTTGAGTAAAGATGAATGGGATTTGGCCTGCAATATGGAAGAGGTCAGACTGGATGATTTAATGGCCCCTTTTGGCCTTGATTTTTGTGAAATTATGGCAGAACCTGGTATACTTCAGAGGAAAAGTAATCTTTGAGATCGATAGAACACTTCCCTGAAACTCACTGCCCCTGATGTTTTATAAATCCTCACCCTTTCCTCTCGTACCATCCAACCACCATCTGTGCTAACCCTGGGCAAGTCATATTTCTAAACCCCAATACCAACCCTTCTCCTGTGTAAGCACAGTCCCCTTTCTCTGCCTCTGTACCACTTCCAGTGCTGTGGAAGCTGCTCCCACTCTACAGCTCTGCCAGACCCCACCTTCCTGCCAATGTGTCTTAGGTGGAATGAACCCATATGAGGTTACATGAAGAAGAACTGCAGTGCCTAGGATCTGTCTGGTCCTGCCATGGCTGCCTCCATTCTTGCCATGCTTCTCCAGCCCCTCTGGGATATCATCACAGGTGTTCAAGATCCCAACAGCCAAATGACTCGTTCCCATTATGTCAAATGGTGTAGAGGCTGTAAAGACCCTAGATTCATTGCCTTGAATCAGCAGCTCTAGGTGAGCCATTCTTCCTTGTGGATCAAGCTAGACTGCTCTCATCCTTCAGCCAAACACAGTGATGTAACCACTCTTGCTGGTTCATTCTTCCCTCCAATTCACCTTGGACATCTTCAATCCACTTTTCCATATATACTAGTGTATGAAGCTGACACTGGATCACTGAACCTGTCTTTATTGCCTCTGTGATGAGCTTAGAGTTACTACCAAGAAGTACATTCCATCCACTCTCTCCTGCTTCTTCCATGCCAAGTCCAAGAAACATGAATGGCGCATGGCCCCGGTGACTGGGAGGGCATGGCTGCACCGGTGGTGGTGGGAGCATGGCAGTGTTGAGTGGGGAACTCCTGCAGATGCCACCGACACTGTGGGCAGCAGGGGGGGAAGGGGTGGTGAGCCCTGACGAGGGGTCAGCGACCACCCACAGGTGCCACCAGAAGTGTCAGCAGTGGCTAGAGGTGATTGTGGACCTCCACAGGGACCACATGGATGATCAGGGACCACCCACAGACACTGTCGGTGGCGCCTTTTTGCAGGGGGTGCACCACCATGTGCACCCACTATGCTTCACCCCTGCCAAGAAATGAGATGATGACCCACCTCAGCTTTCAGGCTTTTTGTCTTGGGTATGTTAAATGGCCCCTGAAAGCCACATTACATCATTTACAGGATTTGGTGGACATAGGATAGACATAATATGGTGCAGGACAGCTTACATGTCACATTCTATATGAGAGGTGAAGGAAACGAGCCACATTCTAATTGGCATCTAAGATGCCCTTAGGGTGCCTATCTCAGTAAGCACAATCCTAATTGATTTTATATTGCATTGCATAAAATAAATTGGAAGATGAAGAGTGCTTCTTGGTGCTGTGAGTGGATTTGGCATCAAGGTGATGTACACAAATCTACTCTCTCCTCTGCAATACTGACTAATGCCTGTGCAGCTTGAGAGGGGTGAAAAGTAGAAGGAAGAGGAATGGGAGATTGGAGCCTAGGGAGTAGAGGGCAAAGGATAGATTGACTGGGAAGAGTTACTTCTCTCTCAACCCCTAAGGGATTACTGCAAAAACTAGTTTTTCTCCCTGCCCTGTTCCTATATGGAAGTACAAGGGGTAGACTTTGTTTTACTAGCCAGAAGGGGTATGGCAAACAGAGCTGACTGCAGGAAAGAAATCTTTGTAAAGCATGTTAAGGTAGTTATCTGGACTCCTAAGAGTCTGTGAGCAAGCAGCCTCATCCAGCTTGAATCACGAAGCCCCGGGTGCCATGATGAACTGGATGTCTCCAGAAACCTGACATTTTTCTTCAGTTTTATCCATCAAACTCACTGGTTCCCTGTCCACATGTTCCCTAGTGATGTTGGTGACATTTCTGGCTTAATCATATCACCTCAACACTTTCATAATATCAGTTTCTTTTAGATAGCAATCCTTTTTTTTTATTATTATCTGTTTATTATTCAAGGAGCACACACGGTCCTTTTACAGAAAGTTTGGAGGGCTTTCATAGATTCATAGATATAGGGTCGGAAGGAACCTAAGTAGATCATCAAGTCTGACCCCTGGCCCTGGGCAGCAGAGAATACTAGGCTTATATGACCCCAGCTAGGTAACTGTCAAGTCTCCTCTTAAAGACCCCAAAGGTAGGAGCCAGCACCATTTCCCTTGGAAGTTGGTTCCAGATCCTAGCCACCCTGACTGTGAAATAGTGCCTTCTAATGTCCAGCCTGAACAACTTATGGCCATTATTACTTGTTACCTTGGGAGGTGCTCGGGGGAACAGGATCTCTCCCGTTCCCTGCTGGTCCCCCCTGGTAAGTTTGTAGACAGCCACCAGGTTCCCTCTCAGCCTTCTCTTGTGAAGGCTGAACAGGTTCATGTCCCATAGCTTCTCAAGGTAGGGTCTGCCCTGCTGTCCCTGGATCATACGAGTGGCCCTCCTCTGGACCTTCTTGATGCTGGCCACATGTCTCCTAAAGTGCAGTGCCCAAAACTGGACACAGTACTCCAACTGTGGCCTGACCAGTGTCGCATAGAGGGGGAGGATCACCTCCTTGGCCCTGCTTGTGATGCATCTGTGGATGCATGATAAGGTATGGTTGGCCTTACTGATGTGTCCTCACATTGGCAGCCCATGTTCATTTTTCCAAGATCTCTTTCTGCCACTGTGCTTTCAAGAAGGGAGTTCCCCAGCCTATAGGTATGCTGCTGGTTCTTATTGCCCAAGTGCAGTACCCTGAACTTGTCAGTATTGAATCCCATCCTATTCTCACTTGCCCACCCCTGTAACCTGTCCAGGTCCAACTGTATCCTGTCCCTCCCTTCTAGCGTGCCCACCTTGCCCCAGATCTTGGTGTCATCAGCGAATTTGAAAAGGGTGCTTTTCACCCCCTCGTCCAAGTCACTAATAAAGAGATTAAACAGTGCGGGCCCGAGGACTGAGCCCTGAGGAGCCCCACTGCCCACATCCTTCCAGGTCGAATATGACCCATCCACCACCACTCTCTGGGTGCAGACCCTTAGCCAATTTGCAATCCATCTGACTGTGTAGGCATCAATGCCACAGTCACCTAGTTTTTTGAATAAGAATGGGGTGGGAGACAGTGTCAAAGGCCTTCCTAAAGTCCAGAAAGACTACATCCACTGCAACACCTGCATCCAATGATTTTGTAACCTGATTGTAGAAGGCAGTCAGGTTGGTCTGACAGGACCTGCCCCTAATGAACCCATACTGGTTGCCCCTGAGCATCGTCCCCCATGCTGGTCCTTCCCAGATGTGCTCCTGGATAATCTTCTCAAAGAGCTTCCCCAGGATCGAAGTAAGACTAACGGGCCTATAGTTGCCCGGGTCCTCCCTCCTCCCTTTTTTGAAAATGGGGATCACATTGGCCTTCCTCCAGTCATCTGGCACCTGGCCAGAGCTCCACGAGCTTTTGGCCAGGGGGGCTTTTGAGCACTCTTGCCCCCTTTGATTCTCATTGGGACTGTCACCCCTTGAGCTCAGAGGATCATCTCCTTAAGGAGCTACCACTCATCTTGGATACCCAGTTCCCCAACCCTCCAGAACCCCAGTGCCTCTCCTACCAATCTCCTCAACTCGTTGAAGTTGGCCCTCTTGAAGTCAAGGGCTACTGCCTTCCTGAAGGCCCTTGACACCCTGCACTGTATGGTGAATTCCAGTAGGTAATGATCACTGTCACTCAGGTGTTCAAGAACCTGGAGTCCCCTCACCAGGTCATCGCCTGTGGCTGGAACCAGGTCCAGGAGGGCATTCCCCCTGGTGGGACTGTGCACCTCCTGGGTTAAGTGGAGTTCCTGTATCTCAGCAAGGAACTTTCATGAGTGGTCTAACCTGGCTGACTGCTTCTCCCAGCAGATGCCTGGGTAATTTAGATCACCCATGATGACTACATCCCTTGCCTTAAGTGCCTCTGCAAGCTGGCCCGAGAATTCACAGTCCAGCTTTTCCCGTTGATTGGGTAGTTTGTAGTAGACCCCCACCGTCAAGTCCCTTTCCCCATGACCCCCCTGTATTCTGACCCAGAGCACTTCAGCCTGCCCCTCCTCTGACCCCATCCTGTTAGTTGAGGACATGTATTGCTCTTTGATGTAGAGCACCACACCCCCTCTTTTCCTCCCCATTCTATCCTGCCTGTATAGTCTGTAGCCCCTAATGTTTACCGTCTAGTCATGGCATGAATCCCACCAGGTTTCTGTGAGCCCTGCTATGTCTGGGTTTGTACTAGCTATCTGGAGGGTGAGTTCCTCCTGCTTATTACCCTAGCTATGAGCATTAGTATAGAGGCATTTAAGGCCTTGCATGCACCAGCCCCCGATTCTTAGGACTATCTGGACCCCCGTCACTTACTTGGGTACTCCTTGTGCTTGTCACCTATCTTGGTTGGGAGGTGTCCTCATACCCTCCTGTGGCCCCATCCCCCGGTGAAGCTAGTTTAAAGCTCGCCATACGAGATCAGCCAACCTGGAAGAAAAGGCACACTTGCCTTTAGGGGAGAGATGTAGCCCATATCCTCCCAAGCATATCTCCTGCACGAAAGTGTGGGTCGTTATCCAGGAACCCGAGGCCTGTCTGGCCGCACCAGCTCCATAGCTGCCAGTTAACCTCGCTAATGCAGGCTTCGTGTCACTGTCTGAGTCTACTTTGTTAATATCGGTTTGTTTTGAAAAAGCCAGTTTGAGCACTGGTTGTATTTTCCAGTGGTTTCTATTAGATCTATATCACCCTTCCTGTAAGTGCCTAATGCAACATGACAATCTGCACCATATCCCACATTGAACTACATTCAGCTACATTATGTAGTGCAAGGAAGCCTGAAATAACATGGCGCAGGACAGCTTATGTGTCACATTCTATATGAAGGAATAAGTCACATTCTAATCGGCCTCTAAGACTCACTTAGGGTGTCTATCTTACTAAACACAATCCTAACTGATTTCATATTGCATTGTATGAAATACAGAAACCACAGTGGAAGCACAGGGCAGAACCCAGGTTTCACTTCCTCCCTGGTCAATGCCTGGGGACACAAGAGTCACATGCCACATTGCATGCTCTCCAATTGACTCATGACAGTAAGCATCACCATCTACATGTACAGAAATTTACTGCACAGTAATTTGCTGTAATCATGAGTAAATTTACTACCTATCAATACAAGTAGCAAATATACTCACAATTATTTATTGTGCCATATGACACATGTTAACTGTCAACTGGGACCAGACGTGCTCCCAGTCATCTGGGCAGCAGGGGCAGGAGATTGCTCTCTGCCCCCAGGAGCTGCCTGCTGTCAGCCTGGGCTCTGCCACTGGAGCCCAGGTGGGGACAATATCCCCCTGCTTGGCAGCAGGGAGCTCCTAGCCCCTGCTCTGTGATTGGGGAGTGGGGCCTGGGATATTCTAATATCCCAGCCCTGGCTCTGTAATTGGGGAGTGGGAGACATGACCTAACTTATGAGAGTTGAGAACTGGGAAATGGTCCTTCACTTGGTCCTAATGGGTTCATCTACATGTGCAAATGCTCATGGGTCGGTTTACTCTAGAGCAAATTACTCTAGAGTAATCCTACCCTGGGCAGGCATTTACAAATACAAGGAAGTAGGAGCAGATTTGATGCTCATGACAGCAGTCTGCTCCCACCCCCACTGGCACTGCACCAGCCCCCTCCAGCAGCTCGGGGAAACTCTAGTCTCCACCTGGGTGCTAGCCCAGGGGGTTGGCAGGGAGCTTGGGACCAGGAGACAGCTTGGGACAGCTGTCTCCTGGTAGGGGCTGGGAGAGGCTCTCTGCCTCCAGGATCTGCCTACTGCTGGGGTGGGTTCTACCACCGGAGCTTAGATGGGGTCAATGTCTCCTTGCCCCAGCAGCAGGGAGCTTTCAGCCCCTGGCCGAAGATCTGAATCTTATCTCCCAGCCCCGGCTCCATGATTGCATAGGGTGGGCTGGGAGATAATTATCTCCCAGGTCCCTCTTGTCTTGAGTATTGTAATTTCCTTCTTTTCACCTCATTATTTTTCACAACTCCTCTGCTCCATTACATTTGTATTCATCCAGGATGGTGCTGCCAGTGTTATTTTCTTTTCCTTCCCCTCTCTTTTTCCCCACATGTTCCCTGGGATGATCTGAGTAAAATCCTGTCTCAGATGAAATCAGTGGAAAAATCCTACCAACTTCAATGGACCAGGACTTTACTCCTAATCTTTTGTTGCTTCAAGTTCACTCTTGATCTCCCTTCTCTGACATGCCCATAATGCCAATCTTCACTTCCTGCTTAATACATTTCCAGTCAATTTCCTATATCATCCCATGCCCATGATTGCTCAAAACACCATGTAAGCATCCACAAAGCTACTTCACAATCCATTCTCTTAATACTCCACGAGACCTACAGAAAACCTTGACAGTGGCTAGACAATGGATGTAAATGAGTACTGTTCACCCTGCTGACCAGTCTCACAGTGAACAGTTTCACTGTTTCTTTGTACTATCTGTGTTCACCTGTTTTCTCTTATATTATACTTTGTGGTAGGGACTGAATTTGTACAGAAGCTCGCACAATGGGGTCTGTTCAAGGACGAGATCCTAGACACTGTGTTCATACAAATAAATAGCAAAAATAATGCATTGTCCTTTCAAAACCTTATATAATATCATTTTTCCTTCACTTCTATTTTTTCCTTTAACTCTTCATGAATCTCCCAATATTTTTTCCTAACTTTCTGTCCCTTTCACATCTCTTCCCTCTCTCAGCCTGGTAACCACTTCCATATTAATATCTCTGCGTATATGTTTTCTGTTTTCTTTCCACCAAGCAGATTGTTCTCTATTTTCAAATATACTTCATCCCAGAAATCTATTCCACAACACCAATTACTCTTCCTTATTCTCCTTTATCCCAACAGTTGTCTTGCGGTTTTTTCCTCATCATTGTCTCATCATCTTTTGAGTGCCTGTATTTATCAAGGTACTTCGACATTTGATTATCTTTTAAACATGAGTAGTTCTGCTGACATCAGTAAAATTACTCACACACTAACAGTTATACACTAACATATACTTCAGTATCTTGCTGAATCAATAGATTGTAAAATCTTTGATCAGGAAAAATTGTCTTACATTATTAGTAAGGTTTATCCACACTAGAAAAGAAGATGCAGAGAAGGATCTAGATTATATCATAAAAGTGTTTTCTAAAGAAGATCAAGGAAAGGGGGGAAAAATGGATTTTGTATGGGCCATGGACCATAAGCAACAATCTCTGATACTATTAGCACTATTATTATATCAAACTGGAGATAGTACAAAAATTATTACAGCATCTTTTTTTTTAAATATGATATTGATGATTCATACAAAGTTGGATAATTTCATCTCTGATAATATGGAACAAAGCTGTTACTATATAAATCAGGTTTTGGTAGCATACGATAAAAATATACCAGATCTGGCTACATAACAATGTTATGGTTGAATTACTTACTTAACAGTATAGCTGAGACAGACTTGGAGCTATCTCCTATGTTAAATTAAAGTGTTCTTCTTTTGTTGTTGCTCATCATTAAGTGTGTTGAATACTGTGTTCTTACCTGGGGGATAGTGGGAGGCTTGTAATATTTATAAAGAGAAGAACAGCTCATCTCAGGGCCATTTCTGTTGTATGTATTATTTATCCCCTGATCTACCCCCCTCCCATGTTCGGTATCTTTAAGAACTGTGATTAATAAAACATTCCAATTTGAACAGTGTGGGCTCTATTCCCAAATATAGTTATTCAGGCCATTTCTATGCAAATGTCACAGGAGAGAGCTCTCATCGCCAACAAATGTAAAATATATTAATATTCTATACTAGATCCATTCATATTAAATATATTTTTTTGATTAATTAAACTATTTCTCTACATGGCAAGTTCTCAACTAGGAACCCCAAAGGGATTTGCAACTGTAAAGTAGGTGGAGTCTACAAATGAAAATATATAATACTTAACTGTAACAGATTTTAAAGGTAAATTCAAGAAACAACCCAGTTTTACCCTTTGTCGTCTTTTATTTTCTGAAACAATATTTAATTTATTATTAATATAAGTAAAAAAGAGATAAAAGAGCACTAGGAATTTTTGCCATTCATTGAAAATGTTAGTCATGAGAGAAGGAAGTTCAAGATGGCTTCATCTAATTTTAATACCGGGAACTACAGGAATATTGAGACTACTGATAGCAGGCCTGCTGCAAAAGTCCTTAAAAAGGCAAGTTTCCCAATGATTTCTATACATTGACAAGGGTATACCTAGCTGAGAGGTAGCAGGACTTTTCCATGTATTCTTTTGTTAGTAACAAGTGCATTTCAAGTGTATTTTAATGATGCTTGCAGTAGTGGGACACTCAGTGTCCTCATCCTCCTGCTTTATCTGTGGCAGGTTAGAATGTCCTTGATATTTTGGGGCAATGTTCCTAAAGTTGTGCAAGTTTTCTTGGTACAGTTTTAGGAACAAGTTAGACAAGTACGGTATGGGATGGTTTGGGCAGAGATGATCCTTCCTTGAGCAAAGGGCTGGACTAGTGACCTCCCTAGGTACCTTCCAGCCCTATGATTCTATGATATTGGAAACATTGGATCACAGGCCAGAACCCAAGGCAACTTCCAATCAAAGGCAATGCCTACCCCACCTGACCCAAAAAGCAAAGCAATCTCTATTCTCCTTCTGACTCCACATATGCCTGTTGAAATGGGCCAGCTCTACAAGAGAAATAGAAGTGATACTTGTCTGTGCCTAATCCACGGCCTGCTGGTTAGAGAGGTTTGTAGAGATGTGGGTTAAAAAAACCCTGGGCATTTCTACATGAGATGTTTACTGCAAAGCTGCCTAATTAGCTCCATAGTAAAGTCTTAGCATCTACACGTGTGGCCCTATTAGGTCACAGTCATAAGTTAGTACAATACTATCCTGTGGCAGTGGCATTTACTGTGCAACAATGCATGTGTGGACACTGATGGGGATGGCTGGGGAATGAGGATGCTTCAGCATTGCCTGCAGGTAGCCCTGCACTGAAGCACCCTTGTGCCCCTGCCAGCCCCTCTGCAGCACATTGAACTGTATTGGAGCAGCCCTAGCCTGGCCCTCTGCCAGCCTGGCATAATGTGCTGTGGTCCCCGGTGCACATATAAACGCGGCACCTGGGAACAATAAAGTCCAGCACAATATATGCTGGAGTTTATTGCTTCACATTGATTGCATGTACAGATGCACCTACTAAGGAGGAAGGTATTTAGGACTTCTGTCTCCCACTTCCTAGGCAAGCAATCTAACTATTAGACTATTAGGCTAAAAGCTGGGAAGATTGTGCTGGGCTTTACGTGTATGCTTTTCAAGGGAGAACAAAATTGCAATAGATTGGAAGTGGCTACAGTTCATCCCTTGTAAACATACCCAAAAGGATTTTATCTACTTTTACCTGATTGCACAGGTGAAAGTAAAATAAAAAAAACCCTGGGTTAATCGTGCTTCATGCCACTTATTGTTGGTACCTTTAGAAAGTTAAGTAGTGTTTTGATACCTCAGGGTGGAGTTGGATTTGGGCCCCTAGGTCTTATGGGTGTTGACAGATGTCACATTTATTGCATAATCGGTCCCCTGAAAGCACTCTACAGCTATGCCATGATATGCTGCATGGTTGCAGAGCACTTTAAAAGGGGCTGATCACATGACAAATTAACCCTCATCTAATGAGGGATCAGATGAAGGCACTCCAATGTAGAGCACCTTAGGGAACTTGTGTTCCCTAGAGTCAGCCTGTCAGTGCAATCAGGGCTGGGTTGATGCATCCCAGCCCCATCTCCAGTGCTGTCTGCAGAAAGGTAGGGGCCAGAAGGGAGAGGGAGGGGTGGGGTTTGCCTGGCCTGAGCTGGAGCAGGGTGGGTGGATTGGAGTCCCTTCACCTTGCATCACCACCCCCAATCCCATCCCCGTCCAGCTCAGATCAGGCAAACCCTATCCTGAAGCTGCCTCTCCTTCCCTTCTCACCCCCCCACTCCTTCCTGCAGAAAATACTGGATCCTGAAGCTGGCAGGGAGGGTGGGATAGGGGAGAGAGGCTGCAGGCAGAATCCTCCACGGGATCAGCTCCGAAGTGGAGCTGGACCCCGCCCCTCACCCTAACCCAGCAGGTGAAAATCTTTAACTCATGACACTTTATATGAAGTGCTATAAGTTCAACTGGGGACCTACAGATCTGTCAGCACCCTGCATTACACAGGAGGTCAGACCAGATAATCTGCAGGTCCCTTTTGGCCTGAAAATCCATGAATCTATGATTCTATAGGTTGCAATGGACCAAATCCTAGGGAGGTGCTACTGTTGTACAATTCAGTTGCAAATACTGTTGCATGTTGAAGATTTGTCACATATCACTACTAAAATGTTCACTTTTACTACATTGCTCTATTTAAGTCAAAGGTAAAGCTCCCCACTGACTTTTGTGAAGACAGGATGTCACCAATGATCTAACATGAATACTAGTCTCACTTCAGAGACCCAATGATCCTACTGATCAATTAATGAAAGAAGGACATACAAACACATGGATAGAAGTGACCTCATAGGTTCTGTATTTACAGACATCCATCTGTCCATGATTCCATATGAATATCTGCTCCTGCCCCTCTGATACCAGTACAGTTTTAAATACCAAATGAAAGGAACCTACAGTGTGCCAGAAGAAAGGAGCAAGAAAGACAAGAGTATCACCAATATAGAATTTTTTAGGTAAAATACACTTAGATGATCTATGTGATATCCCACAATACAGAGGAAGATTTAAAAAAAAAAAACAACTCTCAATGATCCTTGACAATTTGACCAGATGTAACATTCACTCCTGATCCTGAATCTGGTGACAGGTTTGCTTCTGACTCTATGAATAAGACCCACTAGCCAGGTACCCGGGAGGTTTTGCAATACCGCTGCGTACTTCTACACATTAAATTAATGCGATGCAATAAACTCCAGCACATACTGAGCCAAAATGTATTGCTCCTGGGCATCATGTCTTCATGTGCACCCATGTCCATCGTACATTGAGCCAGGCTGAAGCAGTGCTGGCTGGCAGGAGGCCCATGTTGCGGAGGAGTTGACTGGGGTATAAGGGTGGGACTAGCTGGCAGGCAGCCCCCGCACTGAAACACTTTCATGCCCCAGGCACCCCCACACCATTGACACGTGTTGCTGTGCATTAAATAACCCCGCTGCAGGATAGTACATGTGTTTACAAGTACTAACCTATGGCGGAATTAATTAGTTACCTGTGGCATAATAAGACTGCTCATGTAGACACTGAGACTTTACTGCAGAGCTAAGTGAGCAGCTCTGCAGTAAACATCTCATGTAGATGCGCCCACTTAGGAGCACCAGTACACCAAAGCCCACCATTAGCTGCAGCAAATGTTCACTGGAAGGCAAAAAAAAAAAAAAAGATGAGAGTTGAGGGAGGTGAGGAATAAGATAGCCAACCATTCTTTTCCTTACTTCAGCATGGGTACTTTTACATGTGCTCCAGATGTGGTAGGGGGAGGGGGGGTGCTTTAATTAGAGCAGCTCCCAGAGATGCTTTAATTAAAGAGCTGCAGTGTCTAATGTATTAGCGCCTCCATGCTTCCAAGTGCCACTGGAGGTGCTTCAACTAAAGCTTTCTTAACAAGCTTTAGTTCAACCCACGCTTCCAAGTGCCATTGGAGGTGCTTGAACTAAAGCTTTCTTAACAAGCTTTAGTTCAAGCACCCCCACCACCATTTTGAAGCACAGAGATGCTAATATATGAGATGCTGAGGCTGGCTGGAGCGCAGTAGTTACCATGCTTCAGCAGACTCGATTAATCAAATCTTTTCTGATGCACTGTAATTACAGGGCATCTAAGCAGCCCTCCATCAGGTCCACAGGCACCCCATGTGACCAGGAAAGCCCAGAATCATGGGGTTACCAAATACCTCCTTTAATCTGTGGATCTGATGCTCAACAGAGAACGTTAGCTATTAGCAGAAGATGCAAAAAAACCAACCAACCAAAAAAAAAAAAATAGGACTGCTCAATTTCTCCATTCTTCAGCCTTCACAATAAATAAATACATAAGTAAATGAACTGTGCCCACATGGCTGGCAAAATTAATATAATATAAACAAAGGAAGAGACGTGCTACAGATTGTGACAAGTAAAAAATGAGTCATAGGAGTTTTGACAAATATTAACAAATTTAAGTCAGTAGGATCTGACAGAATCACTCCAGGATGCAGCA
>NW_005842144.1:141231-162328 GCF_000455745.1 Alligator sinensis
GAATTAGCTGAAGAAATCAGAGTCACTGCCAATGATATTTGCAAACTCAGGGATGCCAATCAAGGATCCAGAGGACTAGGAAAGAGCTAACATCAACCTTTAAAAAGGTGAAAAGGAGGACCCAGACATATTTTGTACTACTCGGTCTGACTTCAATACCTAAAAAAGTTTCTTGAGCAAATTGCAAAATACAAAAGAAAAAAATAAGTAAATATCAGGAGAATGCAGCCAACCTGGATTTGTTAAAAACAAATCCTGCCAAACCAAGATAATTTTCTTCTCTGAAAAGGTAATTGATTCGGTGGACAAAGGAATTCTTCAGATGTAATAAACCTGGACTTTAGTAAGGCTTTTGACACAGCCCCAAAAAACAGTCTTTCAAACAAGCTGGGGAAATGTGATCTAGATAGAATTACCAGTAGGGATGCACATAACTTGTTGAATAGCCACAAACAAAGGATAACTATTAATGGATCAATGTCAGACTGGCAGAAAATCTCAAATGGGACTTCACGGTGGTTTCTTCTGGATCCAGTGCTGTTTAACATTTTTATTAATGATTTTGACATAGGGATAGAGATTATACTGCTCAAATTTGCAGACAAACACAAAACTGGGAGGGTGTGCATATACTTTGGAGGATAGGATTAGTATTGAAAGAGGTCTTGATAAATTAGAGCAGTGGGCTGTAGACAACCTGTTGAAATCCAGCAAAGGTAAATATGTAGAGCTATACACCCTAGGGTAGTAAAAAACATACAGTATACAAAAGGGGGAGAAAGGTTGTCAATGATGCAACTGTGAAGGTAATTGTACATTTCAAACTCCTGGTGCGCCAGCAATGTGTTACTACTGTCAAAAATAAAAAAAGGAAATTTAATTTGGGGCTGTCTTAAGAGAAGCATGTATGCAAAATAGGAGGAGGGGGTGGGGGGCAATACTACAACTCTACTCAGAACTGGTTAGATAGCTGAAGCAGTAGGTCTGGTTGTAGTCACTGTATTTTAAAAAGGATATAGAGAAACTGGAAACAATTCAGAGGATCTAGAAGTTGGAATGTAAGCTTCATGAGAAGGGTGGAAGTAATGTAGTACTGCATGTGTAGTTTGGAGAACAGGAGATTTAAGGGAGGGGAAGTTAGTAATTTTCAAGTATTTGAAAGTCTCCATAGCTAAGAGGGAGAAACATCGTTCTCCCAGAGCATAGGACACAGGAAAATGGCTTTAAACTGCAGAAAGCAAATTTCAAATAAATCTCAGGGAAGAAAAAAAACAAACTTTCTAATTGTAAGAGCAATAGGATAATGGAACAAGCTGTCTAGAGAAGTTTTCGACTCCCCTTCGCTGGATGTTTTATGCCAAACAGATAGGTATAAATTGGACCGGGCTAATGAGCAGTGAATCCTGCATCTCTACAGGATCCTCAAAGTCCCTTCTAAACTGTTGTTCTAGGTTACATGTAACAGTGGCACAGCAAGCGGAGTTGGTACCTAGGGTGAGCATGGGGTGGACATACGGTTCTGATGGGGGGGCAGGAAGCGTGGGGTCTAACAGCAGGGGTGGGGTAGCAGCAGTGCTCTTACCCATGCTGGGAATTCCTACACCAGTTGTCAGCCAGGTGTATGCACACCCCTGGGGGTACTTGGATCGGTCTTGGGGGGTATGTGCAGGTGGGTGGGGATGGAGCACTGCCACCTCCCAGGAGCAGGGCCAGGGCAGGGTGAGGGCAATGGCACCCCTCTGTGGGGTAGGGAAGCTTGCATGCGGCAGCTGCCCCTGCCACACACCAACCCAGTGAGCTTCCCTGCTCCACCCTGGCCCTGCTCCTGACAGGTGGTGGCAACCTGCCCGTGTGCCATCTCCACTTCCCTGCTCTGTGTCCAGCCATGTGCTACCCTCCATCCCCACCCCACCTCGGTGTCTGGCTACGTACTCCCCCCACCCCCCCGCCCACTCAGTGACCAGCTGCCGAGGGTACTTAGACTAAAAAAGGTTGAAAACCCCTGTCCTACACAGTCCCAGCTGGGCTGCTGCTGCTGCCCCGCACTCTGCCTGCCCTGGTTGCTGCTTTTAAAGAGACTCCTTTGCAGTTCCAGGCATGAAAATGCTGCTGAGGCATGGACTCTGCAAGGGTGAGAGGAGATTCTGGTGCCCCTCTTAACTTCAAGCCTAGGGTCACCCACTCCTAGTTATGTTACTGGTACGTAAACAGCTTAAATACAACCCCTTCATGGGGATGGCAAACCTATAGCAAACATATCTGCATAAAGCGTGTTCTGATTGCTACTGTAAAAAAGTATCCAATTCGCAATTACTTTTTGTGACTTAGGTGCCTAAATTCCAAAGTCCTATTTAAAGTCATAGTTAGCACGTCTGGACCTGACCCTTAATATGCTTACTAAATTAATATTGCTAATGAATATTGGGATGTCTCGATTCTATCAGCTGCATTGAGAATTCGAGAGCTGTTCCAGGGATAACAATAACAGATCATGAGAATTTTGCAACCAAAAAGAAAGGGAAAAAAAGGCTGCTTCTCTTCACCACATTCTTGCATACCTAGAATCTGAAATGTCAAGCAAAATTTTAAAAATGGGGGGTGGGGGGGTGGACTTGCTCTAATGAAAACTTCAGCGGCCACCAGTAATATAACTAGGGCAGGACAAATGGGGAAACTGCCCTGAGTGCCAACTTCTGAGAGGAAGTGGGGAGAAAGAAAATGTCTACTGTTGACAGCCTTGTGATTTCAGTTGTGATCATGGCACCAACCAGAGGTCATTATTAGCCCTGTGTCCCAGGCTCCTAACTGACCCCTATGCTGCTGGTAGCCACTCCGTAGCATACCTTTATGGGCTATATTTTCTAAAGTGAATAAAGATTTTAGATTGTGTCTTAGATTGTGAACTTTTTGAGATGCAATAAAAGGATCTGATTTCCTAAGGACAGGTGATCTCTTAGAAAATTAAGATGAACACCCAAAATCATGGGTCATTTCGAGATCTTGGGCAATTTCTTTCTCTATTTTTCTTTCTTTTCTTTTCTTTGACTGTGAATTTTTAAGTGGAGAAATAGACTTTAAAATAAATAAATAAATGCAATATTCAATATTCTACCTTTGTCATATTTTAAAGCCAATTGCACTTCTAACAAATCATTTCTTATTCTGACTTTTAGAGGAGAGAGTTTTTCTTGATTATAATATTTTGCCTAATTGCTTGTGACATTCATTTCCAGAATTCAGAAAAGCATGATACACCTAATATTCCTGATTTGTAGTCAACCCTATTATAAAATCCTAGGTGTCTGCTTTTGACAGACGCCTGTTATGGAAGGAGTGTACTGCATTGTAATTGCAAACAGAGTCTTTAAAATAGCCATTTCAAAACACGAATATGAGCTTCCTATTACATAAATATTGAACACATGTTAGATAACATCATTTTTTTAATATTAAAATAATCACAAGCACTGCTTGAAGTCTTTAGGATTATCAGAAAAGAAAATACAAGTCAGAAAGGTTGTAGATACCTCAATGACCTGAAGGCAAAAACCACATCAGAGTTATTAAGCCAGAACTAACAATGTCAGGGTGCTATTTGAACCGAAAAGTCATTCTAAGCTTTCTCCTCATGGGAACTGATCGCTATCACTTTCTATCAGATTGCTATTATGATAAGACTACACAAGTAACAGTGAAAGAATAACAGGCTTGGAGCATTTACATACTTTATCAAGTGTGCTGATCACATTGACATGCTTCCTAACCAAACAATAAAACAGAGGAGAACAGAAAGTCTATTTTCTGATCTCTTTTGCATGGTGTCATTGTTCCTTTAACTGATTTCCTGCAAAAAATCCACATGTTTAAGAATAATGATGATTATAATGGGTAAGTCCAAACCAATGAAGACAAGAAAAAATTGTATGTACTCAGTAGACTAGATTATTCTTACTTTTTTGGGCCAATATTTCACAAAATCATAGAATCATAGAAAATTAGAGTTGGAAGAGAATTTAAAAGGTAATCTGGTAAACCCCCTGCTCAAAGCAGGATCAGACCCATCTAGAACATTTCAGCCAAGGTTTTGTCTAGTTGAGTCTTAAAAACCTCCAAGAATGGAGAGTCTGCAACCTCTGTGGGTAACTTGTTCCAGTGTTTTACTATCCTCATAGTAAGGAAGTTTTTCCTAATATCTGACCTGTGCTCCCCTCCTTGTTCTGTCATCTGCCACCACTGAGAACAGTCTAGCTCCATCCTCTTTGAAACTCCCCTTCAGGTAGTTGAAGGCTGCTATTAAATCCCCTCTCTGTCTTCTCTTCTGCAGACTAAATAAGCCTAGTTCCTTCAGCCTGACTCTCCTCAGAAGTCATGTCCTGAGATGTCTAACAATTTGTGTTGCCCTCTACTAGACTCTCTCCAGTTCCTTCAGCCTCTCCTCAGAAGTCATGTCCTCAGATGTCTAACAATTTTTGTTGCCCTCTACTAGACTCTCTCCAATTTGACCACATATTTTCTGTAGTGAGTGACCAAAAACCAGATACAGGACTCCAGATGTGGTATCACAAGTAATGATTAAAGGGGAATAGTCATTTCATTTGATTTGCTAGCAATGTTCCTACTAATCCAGCCCACTATGCTGTTAGCCTTCTTGGCACCAAGAGCACACTTGACTTATGTTTAGCTTATTGTCCACTGTAACCCCTAGAGCCTTTTATTTAGAGCTTCTGCTTAGTCAGTCAGTTCCCAGCCTGTACTAGTGCATGGGATTCTTCTGTCCTATGTGCAGGACTTTGCACTTGTCCTTATTAAACCTCATGAGATTTATTTTGGCCCAATTCACCAATTTATAGAGGTGAAGACATCTCTCTGAATCCTAGCCCTACACTCCAGTGTATCTGCTACTCCCCGCAGCCTGGCATCATCTGAAAACTTGTTGAGGTTGCAATCTATGCCATCTTCCAGGTCACTGATGAAGATATTGAACAAACCAGTGCCAGGACCGACCCCTGGGACATTCCACTTGAGACCAGCTGACAACTAGAAGCCATTGATTACTATACTTTGGGCCTCATGATCCAGCCAGTTTTCTATCTGCCTTACATTCCATTCATCTAACCTTGCCTTAGCCTGCCTGCAAGAGTGTTGTGAGATACCATATCAAAAGGTTTGCTAGGGTCAAGGTATATCATGTCCACTGCTCTCCCCACATCCACAGAGCCAGTCATCTCATCTTTGAAGTCAATCAAGTTGGTCAGGCATGACTTGCTCTTAATGAATCGATGCCGACTGCTCCTAATTACCTTCTTCTCCTCCAAGTGCTTCAAAATGGATTCTTTGGGGACCTGCTTCATGATCCTTCTAGGGACATGATCCTTCTAGGTGAGGATGACTAATTTATAGTTTCCCAGATTCTCTTTCTTCCCTTTCTTAAAGATGGGCACTATATTTGCCCTTTCCCAATCATCCAGGCCTGCCTGATTGCCATGAGATTTCAAGCCAGTGGCTCTGCAACCACGTCAGCCAACTCCCTCAGTACTATAGGGTGCATAGTGTCCACCTCCATGAACTTGTACACATCCAACTTTTTAAAATAGTCCCTAACCTTTTCTTTTGCCATTATTGGCTGCTATCCACCTCCCCAAACTTTGCTGCCAGTAGTCAGGGAGCTGACCTTGCCTGTGAAGACTGAGGTAAAAAAGGCATTGAGTACTTCAGCCTTTTCCACATCATCTGTCACTAGGTTTCCCTCCAACCCACTCAGGAACAGACCCACGCTTTCCCTGATCTTCCTTTTGTTTCTGACATACATGTAGAAACCCTTCTTCTTACCCTTCATGCCCCTTGCTAGCTGCATCTGCAATTGCTGTATTCATCCCTGCTTGCCCAAGCAATACTCTTATACTCATCCCTTGTTCAAATTTCTACTTCTTGGAAGCTTACTTTTTAAGTTTAAGCTCACTGAAGAGTTTCCTGATAAGCCAAGCTAGTCTTCTGCCATATTTGCTAGTCTTCCTGCATACTGGGATGATTCATTCCTGCACCCCCAGTAAGGTTAAGGTTTCCTTAAAATAAAACCAGCTCTCCTGGACTCCTTTCCTAATTGGCCTCTCCAACACTTGCACCAGGAAGTTGACCCTAAAACTTTCTAAAAAGTTCCCTGGATTGCCTGTGCACTGCTGTATTGCTCTCCCAGAAGATGTCAGGGTTATTGAAGTTCACAGGCGAACTACAGCCTGTGATCTGGAAACTTCCGCTAGCTGTTTGAAGAAAGCTTCATCCACTACTTCCTCCTAGGCTGGTGGTCTATAGCAGGAACCCACCATAATATTACCCTTGTGGCCTAACCCAGAGACTTTCAACAGGCCTATCTCCAATTTCATACTGGACCTCTGAGCAATCATATAGCTCTTTTACATAAAGTGCAACTCCTCCTTCTCTTCTCCCCTGCCTGTCCCCCCTGAATATTTTATGCCCATGCATGACAGTGCTCCAGTCAGGCAAGCTATCCCACCAAATCTCTGTCATTCCAGTTATGACATAGTTCTGTGACTGTGTGAGGACTTCCAGTTCTTCCTGTTTTGTTTTTTTTTTCCCAGGCTCCATGCATTCATGTACAGAACCAGAGGTAACTAGCCAAATGCATACTTTCTCATGAACAATGAGAAGGCTTCCCCTGTTGCCCTCTCCTGCTCGTGCTTCCTCCAGTTTACTTGCTTCGCCACATACCTCAGGGTTTTGGTCTCTGTCCCCCAGCAATGCAGGGATTTCAATCTACTGGAAGAAAGAATGCCAAACATGTGATCATAGAGGGATCCATGGACCTCATTAAATATGCAGCCAGGTTAACATTGTCATTGATTCATTTATCATAGGGCCCATAGTTTCTGAACTGCAAAAAAGGACATCAACTGGAAGCGACCTTTATATCAATAAGTCCAATCCCTGATTCCTACAAGCAATGGCATTCTGTAATTCCTTTCATAAACAGGTCAAGCTCCACCTTAAAATAGGGTTGTGCCCCAGCTACTTAGTTTCTATGCATATACAGTAATTCCCATGTCCCTACCTTCATTCCCATTAGCCACCTGCCTTTCTCCCCATGTTCAGCATCCTTCTCTTCATAGAAAATGGAGGAAATGCATTAATTTAGTCATAGATGGATTATCTTTAATCTCTGCTGCATCTTTACTGCATAGTGGCACCACATCAGTTACTTATTTATTCATGTATTTGTTTAACCAAGAGAAAGGCTGAAGCTTATCAGTTAGAGGTCAGCACTGGGTCTTATGGTGGATAAGACTGAGTGCATACTCCTACCCAGCCACGTCTTGCTTCAGAACATGAAAGCCAATCTGTGAGCCTATTCTGGATTTGTCTGAATTAGCTATCCTTAGACCAATCAGACACCTCCAGAATAGGTTCTGGGAACAAGCCTGGAGCAAACTTCTGGACACGCTTCTGGTTTTGGGTGGATCAGGAAACTTGGGTGGGCAAGGCATATTCAGTTGCTGATGTTGCATAGAAAAATCCTTACTGGTTCTTTCCCTGTTCCTATATGCATTTGAATCCATGCTAGAACAGTAAAAGACAAGTTCATATTGTACCTATCTCCATCTACCAGAAATTTATTGAAAGTGATTTTTATCTACTGACAATGTGAACTGGCCACTATCAAAGCCATCGAAGTAAGATGGAAATAAAATGTATTACAGACACAGCAGTCTTCATACTTTATCAAACATAAAAAAATTAGCTCCTTAGATTAAGAAGAAAATACCTGCCTAAATATTTCACTATGTAATTATCTAGGAGCAACGTATGTGTACTTTCCTCTGAAACACCTAAGTTAAACCATATGAGAGACATTACTCTAGAGTGTTTGTGATCTGGTACACTAGTTCTTAAGCTCCTATGGCACTGCTTTTATGTAAATATAAGGTGAATGTATTTAAATAGAACTAGGTAAAAATTGCAAATGTTCTTTGAATGTTTGTTGTGGTTGCAAAACAAAGTGATGTTGGCCCTGGTCATGTCCTTTCACATTGCTTTCCATACAAAAATTCCAGCGATCACATTTACAGCATAAAATGTTCATGAAACTACTCATTTTAAGCCAATAATGAAAAACAGTCATGGAAATCAAATTTCCAATTGCTAAATTTAAGTATTCCCCCTGGAGATCTGATCATAAAAGTTATATGCCTCATTTCAGCCTACAGAAACATACAATGTGACCTGTATATACAATCATACTAGCTAGGATTTTGCATATGAATAGTGAACTTTTCAAAAACCATCAATCTGCCAAGATTTATGTGCAGAAATTATTACTCAGTATATTCCTGAAATCACATTCTGCTTATGGACAGTGTTGCATGCTAGGATTTAGATGTTGTGACAGAAACGTACAACTACACATATTAATAGGGCTTGCCCACATGAAGCCTGAAACTATCTAATAGTTTTAGTCCCTTCTTTTCATGAGGAAGTTGTTCACTCCCACATTTCATTAATGTTTTAAAACTTGGATTGTATGCATCTTGAAGCATTCTTATGAAAGAGATTATAATAATATGTTAACTGTAGTTCCATTATGAACTGAAATTCTTCTACTAGTTATTATATAAATGTTGATAATAATAGGGGGCTAAATGCTATATTACCATTACACACCTAAGTAGCACTTATGTGGCTGTGTAAGTGTATTTTTTGGCATTCATGTGGCTGTCAGAGTCTGTTCCCACCTGTGATAAAAAAGGTTCAACCTGATATATTCTATCTGCAAGGAGTAAAGGGGGTGAGATTCCTATTACCTTTTAGCTCAATGGCATGGTGAGGAAAGAATTTGTCCAGGGCGTGGGGCATGCAGATGCTGGGTCCCCCTCACCTAGAAGGCGTTCAAACTTATAGCTCACATTTGCTGATTAAGGACTCTAACCACCAGCAAATGGAGTGCCTAACCTCTTCTTGAAGCTAGCCCACTTGCCAGTCAAGAAAGAAATATAGGGAGAACCAGGAGAATACCTTAGTGGTTGTGTGGCTCAGTGAAATGGTCCCTACTTCAAGGTGGGGGCCTCAGTGTCCTAGTCCTGGCCCTTTTCCACCCATGGGGAGAAATTATTTCACCACTGTTCATTAACGCCAAGGTTCGGAAAAGCCATCAGGCCAGATCCCAGCTGGAGTGAAGACTTATCCTCCCAGCCACTGCATAGCCTTCTTCACATGCACATTCCATATATGCATGCTTATGTATCCACAGTGGACAGGTAAGGTAAAAAATGTCCAGGTACACGGCTAGAGAATTGCCACACAGGGGCACGAATAGAAATAGAATTCCTTCCAATGCACATATACAGATAAAGTACAGTTCCAACCAGATCCTGATCGTATAAGGCATTTCTAGTGGGTGAAATGTAATTCAGCCCTTTGTTCCTGGGCATGATATTGTGTAAGCAAGCCCTAGGGAGATGTACATTCTCTTTTGCAGACTCTAATATTGGCCATTGTCTCAAGGAGGATCCAAACCGGGTGAACTTCTTGCCTGATCTGGAGTATGCATCTGCAAGTCATGTGTTCCTATTTGTTCTTTTGGGATTGGTTCAGGAAGTCATTTTAATACAACTAAGTATATAAGCATGTGGCTTTTCTTAAATTATAAGATATCTGCTCTTCTGAGTTATGTAAAAAGAAAGACTAAGGATGAAATCCTGGCCATTGATTTCAGCGGAGCCAGGATTTTAGCTCCAGATCTTAACAACAGCCAACTAATGGGAGAGTGGAGTCTTAAAAAGATACTATCTTTTTATCATCACTGCATCATACTTTTTCTTCTGCTCTGGCCCCTGAGACTGCTTTCTCTGTTTCTAGTGGCTCAATTGAGCCTCTCTTGGCTCAATTCTTTCCTGAAGATTCACTTGTTCTCCATTGCCTGCAAGAAATGAGTCAATAATATAATAATAGCTATTAAAAAATCCCTAGGTATTCTATCCACTGGGGCTCTCGGTGCATGCTGTCATATGTGTCTGTCTTGTTTAGATGTTAAGTGCTTCATGACAGGCTCTGTCTGTGTTTCATGTCATGTACAGGGTAAGCATATTCTTATTGCTTTATGAACAATTATATGCCGATTGTTACCCTGCACATAACTGGTTCATAGTTGACTGGAGATGTACATTGTATAACAACATGCCGATTGTTACGCTGCACATAACTGGTGCATAGTTAAGTGGAGATGTACATTGTATGATAACATGGATTCAGGCGATTCAGCGACTTATTAACTCAACTGGAACTACTGCTGAAACATAGCCTGATTGTAGTCAACATGGCTGAAAAATGTGTAGACTGACTCAGAACATGCTTACTCCTAACATGGAAGAAGTACGTTATCTACAGAACCCAACCGGCTTCTTTCAGCAGAATTTGTCTGTAAAAATCGTATACTGAGGAGAATATTTTGTAAGTTTAGCTTATATGGTTGACATCCCTGTGTTGCTGAGGTTCTTCATGTGTTGTTCAGTGTGTGGGAGGATGGATCTGGTGAAGATCTGCCACTCTACTTACTTATGCACCTGCATCATCATCCACAATGAAACATCTTTTCAGAATTCTAATTTCACCCAAGAATCCTGAAATGGACAGTGGGGACTTTGTTCTGGAATTTCTTAACAAATTAGTTTTCTTCTAGTGACAGTAGAAATGCCCTGGCTTTGCCATTTCACCTCTGAGTTTCATTCCATGGGAGGTGTTTGAGGGTTTTTGAACATGGTTCAGAAAATATTTCGTCAAGGAGCAGGGAACAGGCCCACAGCCAGCCATTTCAATGTAGCTTACTCCCTTTCTCAAGTGCTGTTGCTGCACCATGAGGAGCCTATGTAGATGGGTGTCCAGGATGTAGTATCAGTTCCCTTTAGCCCCTTTGCTGGGGTGCACATTCTTAAGGGTTCCAGGAAGAAATGGCTCCTGTACACTTCTAAGCATATTAACTACATCTAGTGCCTAGAGAGGCCCGCTTAACCGCTTCTCTCTTGCACATAGTTTAACTGCAGCTTAACCCTCAATGAGTTAATTGACTTTCATGCACCATTTTCTGAGCTATCCTCTAGGTTTGTACTAAAGAGAGTACAGGCAGTCCTCAGACTTATGACACAGTTGGTTCCTGAAAACCATGTCTTAAGTTGAAAAGTTGTAACTCGGAACCAATTTTCTCGTAAGAAACCATGTTGTAAATGGGGATTGGTTCCTGAAGCAGGGCCCAATACCCCATTTTCACCAAAAAATACCCCAGCATTTTGTGCTTGATCAATTATAGATGAGTAATATAGCTGCATCAGATATAACCGCATTGATCAAGCATTGTAAAGTTGAAACTGATGTCATAAAGTTGAAACAGGGTGACATTGTAACTCGAAACTTTGTAAATTGAGGAGTGCCTGTATTAGCAAAGGACTGACTTCACATGGCATTCCATTGAGACTTTGTGTATGCTCAGACAACTACCCATATAAAACTTAGTAAAGGACAGAGCTATGTTACTTATCTCATAGGATAAAGGGGAAACAACCGGGTCCTAGGTTTAACTGGAACCTCATAGGATGGTTGTATATCAGGAATAGGCAACCCCCATCATGGGTGCCAGAGCGTGGCATGCAAAGGCATTTTGCTCAGCATGCACACATCAGGGCAAACGGCGGGGAAGGTCCTGAGGCTGAACTGCCACAACAAGGATTGGGCCTCTCATGGTTTCCCCACAGCCCACCGCTGGCACACCAACATCTTACAAGTCAAGGTTGCAGGTGTTTTTGGCACTGCCCAAAAGCGTTGCCAACCCCTGTTGTAGATTATGACTAAATTGCAATTTTTTTGTGCACATACAGAGAGATTTGTTTACCTAGAGAGGTTTAAAGAGAAAAAAATACTTTTCAGGGATGAAGTTTGAATGCTGAAAACACACTGAAAAACATGACGTCTTAAGCTCATTTTGTGTGATTTCTTGTTTACAGGCAGAAGACATACATCATTTGGTTTTATTTTTACCCTTGAATTTAATGCCCTTTGTGAAAAATGCAAAAGTTAATTGGTAGCTAACTCACTTTGATGATATGTTTGGTGTACCTCGGGGACATATTTTCCTATATTGCCACATTTTAAATAGATTTTACCTTGCAGAGCTTACTTTTACTTTATCATTACAGCTTGGCAAATTCACTACCTTTGCTTCCTGCCAATAAGTGCTCCCAACATACTTAATAATTAAATATAATATATGTACACACATGCCCCTTCATATACACACACATACACACAGACATAAGACATGCAAGGGAAAGTGGAATAAAGAAAAAAATCAGAAAGCTACTGGCAAGTATGTAGCAATTAATTATTGCAGAGGTAGAACACAGCCCTATAATTTTCAAGATGATGTTCTATCTTGCTCTGAAAGATGGAAAAGCAGGAACTTTTGCTGTAAATACCAGGCATTATATTCCTCACAAGTGATAATGAAATGGCAGCATTCTGTCTGAATGAGTGTGTCCAGTTCTGCCATTTCCCTACCCATTAGATATATAAAAAAAAAAAAAAAAATCTAGGCCAAAAAAAAAAAAAAATCTAGGACTTGATTCAGCAAGGTGCTGTGCGAGCAGTTTGGCCTGCTTTGGAAAAAACACTTATGATGGAATGCTAATTCCTTTTGTGTGCCTATATGGTAGTCTTCTAGCTATGGACCTGGGCATTTGGGCCTTACCTCTGCACAGTGGAGTTTCTTAGGTTTCAGCTCCAATAGTTGAACAGTTAGAGCAGTAGCCCAGGATACAGGAGACATACATTGTAAGCCCTGTTCATCTGGGAAAGCTTTGACCTAGCATCTCTCTAACTTGTCAGTACAGTACTATAGCCACCATGCTACAGCTTAGTGGGAACATCTACACATTCCTCTGACTTTCACACTGAACATCTACACATGCCCACAGTCATTTAGTACGTGCTTTAGCACAGTCCCAGCAACTCATGGCTTGTTTCTGACCCTACACTGCTGTAGCGATGAGCTACTGTGCAGTAGCTCATTGCTACAGTGATGGAGCGTCTCATGTAGACATGCCCACTGACTATAAAATCTGCTCTCTAGCTTTCTTTTTGAGGCTGAGCTTCTCCCCCTTGCCTTTAATAGATATTGGATGGAACAGTGAAGTGGGGAAATCCCTGTCCTATGGGGAACAGAGGTACAGGCTAGAAAACTTAGCAGTTGTTCCTTCCTAAAGCAGCAGCAGCATTGCACTTGGCCACACATCCTCTACCTGTTGCTTTCTTCTACCTAGGCCTTTATTTCCCCTTCCTTGGTGTCCCATAGGGATAGCTTCAAAGTGTTTGAATGGTATCTGTCCTCTAGCATAGTGGACCTGTGCATGGGACTTCAAAGAATTGTAGACTCAAATCCAATATTGGGAAGGGAGTAGGGCTAAATACTAGGTTACTTGCTTGCAGGGCAGGAGATGTAATCAATGAGCTCTTGAAGCTAAAACCTGGAAAGTCCTCCGATGGTGTCTAACACCTGTTAGTAGGGGGGTTTTGGTTGGCTACATTGTTGTGACTGAGATGCACTTACAGGTCCATATGTATATATGTGGTCATGTAGCTGACCATGCAGTGCCTAGTCTACTGCACATGCTCAGTCTATGCACATATGCATAGCTGAACAGGGAGCTTCAGGAAAGACTGGCGGCAAAGAAAGAGATGTATAGGCAGTGGAAGCAGGAGGCAGACACCAAAGAGGCATACACCACCCTGGCGCACTATTGCAGAGAGTCAGTTAGGCAGGCCAAGGCAGGACTGGAGCTTAGGCTGGCTACAACAATTAAGGACAATAAAAAGTCCTTCTACAGATACATAGCAAGCAAAAAGAAAGAGCAGAAAAGCATAGGGCCCCTGCAGGACAAATCAGGTCAGTTGGTGGTTGACGCAGAGAAAAAGGCAGAGCTCTTTAATGAGTTCTTTGCTCCAGTATTCCTTAATACTGACCAAGACAATTACCCCACCTTGAGCATAGACAGATGTCCAAAAGGCACCAGACCACCAAAGGACTGTGCTTAGTTAAAGAGCACTTGGAAGGGCTGGATGGGTACAAGTCAGCCGGCTGAGATGACCTCCATCCACGGGTGCTGAAGGAATTGGCCAGTATCATTGCTGAGCCTCTGGCACGGCTGTTTAAGCTCTCATGGTGCTCCGGCCAGGTCCCTGAGGACTGGAAAAAGGCCAACGTGGTGCCCATTTTTAAGAAGGGGAGAAGGGAGGAGCCAGGTAACTTTAGACCAGTCAGTCTTACCTCTATCCCTGGGAAAATACTAGGAAAAAATCGTCAAAGAGCGTATTTGTGAAGGCCCAGCAGAGGAAATGATGCTGAAAGGAAACCAGCATGCGTTCATCACAGGTAGATCCTGCCTGACAGACCTTATAGCCTTTTATGACCAGGTCACACACTGACTTGACACAGGAGCTGAGGCCAATGTCATCTACCTGGATTTTAGGAAGGCCTTCGACAGTTTTACATCCTATTCTCACAGGGAACCTAACATGCTATGGAGTGGACGCCTACAGTCAGGTGGGTGGCTAACTGGCTTAGGGACCTCAGTGGTTGATGGGTCATTCTTGACCCGAAGGAGGTGGAGAATGGGGTCCCACAGGGTACGGTCCTTGGGCCAGTGTTACATAATATCTCCACCAGCGATTTGGATGAGGGTGTGGTGAGCACCCTCTCCAAGTTCGTGTATGATACCAAATTATGGGTCAAAGTTAATACACCAGAGGGCAGGGAGCAGATACAGATTGACCTGGACAAGTTAAATCAATGGGCATAACGTAATAGGATGCAATTCAACAAAGACAAATGTAAGGTGCTCCACCTAGGAAGGGGGAATCCCCAGCACACCTACAGGTTGGGGGATGACCTCCTCAGCAGCTCAGAGGCTGAGAGAGATCTTGGAGTCATAGTTGACTCCAAGACGAACATGAGCCGGCAGTGTAACGAGGCCATCAACAAAGCCAATCGCACCTTGTTGTGTATTAGCAGATGCATGACCAACCGATCAAGGGAGGTGATGCTCCCCCTCTATATGGCATTGGTCAGATCGCAGTTAGAGTACTGTGTCCAGTTTTGTGCGCCCCACTTCAAGAGGGACATGGAGGATCTGGAGAGGGTTCAAAGGAGGGTCACTCGCATGATTAGTGGTCTCCGTGAAAGAACCTATGAGGAGAGGTTCAGAGATCTGGATCTCTTCAGTCTATACAAAAGACGGCTGAGGGGTGACCTTAGAGCTGCTTATAAATTTATCAGGGGAGGATATCAGGGAATTGGGGGTGTGCTGTTTACCAGAGCGCCCCAGGGAGTAACTAGGAATAATGGGTGCAAACTAGTGGAGAGTAGATTTAGTTTAGACATTAGGAAGACTTTTTTTTACAATAAGGGTGGCCAGAACCTGGAATGGGCTTCCAAGAGAGGTGGTACTATCACCTAACTTGGAGATCTTCAAGAGGAGGCTTGATAGTCACCTGACTGGGGTTATCTGATCTTGGTCCTGTTTCCTGCCAGGGGCAGGGGGTCAAACATGATGATTCATTGTGTCCCTTCTTACTCTATAGTCTATGACTCTATGAATGTATGCCTATGTGTTCTTAATGCAAGGGAATTAGAATTACAATCTTCTTGAAAATGATAAAAAACACCACTTATGCAGCTAGAAAGCTGTCATTTAGATCCACAAAAGATAAAACATTTCTGTCCTGAAAGCCAAAGTCAAATTTGTTCCTTAGGTATCTCAGTTTTATTTAGGTGGAGTTTAGTTACCTAAATTTGAAAGGGGTATTTAAATTGGTGCAGACTGAGTAGCAACAAACTCATTCAGCAAAGTTCACTATGCAACTGGACAAGGGCTCTGGAGCATGGAACCATAGAAAAATAGGACCGGAAGGGACTCCAGAGGAAACAAAGTCTAACCCCCTCCTCAAGACAGGATCATCTCTGTCTCAGACAAAAATTTGTCTAGACTACATATAAAAACTTCTGATGACTGAGATTGCACAGCCTCTTTCTGTAATCTGTTCCAGTGCTTAACCACCCTCATTGTTAAAAAGTTCTTCCTAATAGCTTACTTAAATTTCCTTGCAATTTAAACACATTACTTCTTGTTCTGTCCCCTCTGGACAAAGAGAACAATTGATCACCCAGCTCTTTATAACAACCTTTTTTTGTATTTGTTATCACACTTCCCCCCCAGTCTTCTCTTCTCTAGATTAATAATCCCAATTCTTCAAATCTTTCCTCATATGTCATGTTTTCTCGGCCTCTAATCATTTTTGTTGGACTCTCTCCAATTTGTCTATATCTTTTTTAAAGACTGTTACTGAAAATGGGACAAAGTACATGCAATGAGGCCTCACCAGTGTTGAATAAAATGGAACAATTATTCCCTGTGATTTATGACATTCCTGTTAATACATCTCAGGCTGCTCTAAAGGATAAATACTTTTTAGCTTCTAAAATGACTAAGTGGCACTTATGCAGATTTTAGGTGTCTAAGTAACAAAATGACATTCTACTTTGCCCAGTGTAACATTCCAGATTTCGCTAAAACAACTACATTTTAAGTTGTTAACTTTCTACTCTATACAGCTAAACTTGTCCTACTATACTTACTCAAAAGGGATTTAATACAGCTACCAAGGCATCTAACTCCTTTTACTGTTCATCGAAATTTAGGTTCCAATGGAGGCATATTAATGTGAAAGATTCCCAGAATTTTAGTCAGCCAGGGGATCTTTACACGTGTTCTGGGAGAGAGGGTCAGAGGAAGAGTGCTTTAGTTACAGGGACTTTCAGGGAACCATTCTATTAAAGCACCCACAGTGTCTTGTGCATTCAGTGTCCCATACTTCAAAATGGCAGCAGGGACACCTTAGCTAAAGCTTGCTCAATGAGCCTGAGTTCAAGCACCCCCACTGCCATTTTGAAGTGCAGGGATGCTGAATACACATGATGTTGAGGCTGCTGCAGTGTGCTAATTAACAAGCTCCAGCAGACTCAATTAATTAAGTCTGCTCTGATGCGTTCTAATTAGAATGCATAGGAGCAGGTGTCAGGGGTAGGTGCTGTAAGGTCTAGGCCCTCACTGCTCTGGTGTTTTCCCTGTGAATGATGTCATAATGTGGAAGGGGTGACACTGCCGCACAACCATGCAGTAATGTTGTTCTTCCCACCACGACTTTAATCTTGCTTTTGTTAGGAAGCTGTTTCCACTGAGTGAAAAATCAGGGCCTATCAAAGGAATTTCTTCATGGGGCTCCTCTTCCCCTACACCCTCCCCCCCCCCCCCCCCCCCCCCCCCCCCACTTCCTTGATGATATTGAACACTTTCATCTTGGGTGCAACCCCCTTGGGCTGTGTACAACAGACCTCTCTGGTCCACTTGGAATCTACATCAGGCCACACTCCTGGACCCTAGCAAAGCCCCTCAGTGGGGCAATTCAGATTTTGACCAATAATTCAACAAGGATTCATCCCCTATCATGAGTCCACTGACAGCATGCCCATGTGAACTCAGATCAATTAATTGTAACAGTCCTGGAATAAACCAGAATTAATTCAGATGGCATGCATTGTCTCCAGGGTCAATTCCCCCCCCCCCCCCCCCCCCCCCCCTCTTTTTTCTAAACCCCCCCCCCCCATCACTTCCCTTCTTTAATAGTTCCACAGAGAACCAAAATCAAAGATCAACTGAAGAATAAACCATCAGTAACAAAAACAAAAGTTTTCATAAATTTAAATCACCATCCTTGGACATTGGCTCCAAGGTACATAAATGTGTCCAGGGTTGATCTCCCTATCAATTTACTATCAGTTTCTTGACAAAAATCAATTTTTGGTGGCATTCACACTGGACAGGCCCCCCGATCTCTAGCTCACCATGGGCTTAGGCTCCCATGCCTCCTCTGACCTGGTTTCTCTTTAGTCTAAGAGTTAATCTTTAGTCAGGCAGGTCTCCTTGACATCCTTCCCAGTACCTGAGTTGACTGGTGGTCCTCTGATCACCCATGCCTGCTTCCTTGCACTCTTTGCTTGCAATTTGCTGTGGACCAGCACAAGTGGGAAAGTCCTCCAGTGTCTCCTCCACCCAGATGCTGTAGTCTTTCCCAAGCTGCCCCTCTCTGGGGCTGGAAATACCTCTTCGGGCTCTGCTGCTGCCAATCTGGACAGAGCACTGGCTCTGGAAGCACAGCATGGTGTTCCGGTCCCCATTATTGTTCCCTAATCTGCCTGCCTTCATGCTTCCCTCCATTCCTGGGGCCTCTCCTTTCACAGCAGGCATTGTACAGCATGTATAGGTGCTCCAAAAGACCAATGGTGTGGTAATAGTTAGTGTCTGAAATTGGTCAGAGCATGGGGGTGTCTACTATTTGCCCAGGATCCTAATAGATAAAACTCTTGCCAAAGAAATAAAATGGATAACCCATTTACAGCTTGTCTGTCAGTGCTTCAGGGATTTTGCCAATCAAGTGCAGCAGTCAAAACCATTTTTTTTTCATCTGTCGTGAGTACTTATTGGCTTCCAGGTTTTGTTTTTTGGGGTTTTTTTGTTTTTGTTTTTGTTTTCTCTTCCTTCTTCTGAAGCTATGGGTATTGGCCATAAATATGGCTATAAGTCTTGATTTTCAGGTACTGGTTCTTAGATACCTATCTTCAGGTCTTGTTCTTATGCTTAAAGGCAAGTTAATTACCAAATTTATGATTAGGAAGAATTTTTATTTTTCCCTGGGTCAAATTGGCAAGAAGGAAAGAAATCTATTGTCTTATGTTTTGGAGGAGGTGATTCTTGGTTTAGGAAGACTGATGCACAGTCCTAGACTGCAGATAAAAAACATGTCCCCCACAAAGGATATACTCCCAAAACTTAAAGGTTTCCATGTGAGACACTAGGTAATAATGAAGTTTGACAGTTGTTTTCTAAGTTCCTTAATTAGTTTACTCAGTTAAGGTCAATCGAAGTTAGCTTCAGTAAAACAGAAGCATTAACTGCATGAAGATTTTTGGTTCCAGGGGGTGAAGTCCCCATTTATGTAATGCAAGTTTTACCCAGGGGCCAGGTTTTGACTTAGGGATTTCTACAAGCCCAAAGAACATTTTAGGGTTTTGTTTTTTTTTAATATATATATCTATCATGACTATCCAGACATCTCATAGGAAGAGCACTCGGCCAAATCCGATTAGTCTCAAAGCTTCCTCATGTACGTGGACTAGCTCTACCTGACTCAAGAAGTCTATGGGCTGATGAGAGGTAAAGTGTTGCTGGATCTGGTACTGGCCAAAGGGGATGACCTAGTCAGTGACCTAAGAATTGATGGAAAGCTGGGTGATAGTGACCATGAGCTGATCACCTTTACTATCCATTGCAAAGCTAGCAAGTCAGTCAGCAATACAGAAGTCCTTGACTTCAGAAAATATGACTGTGACAAGCTCAGGAGGCTTGTTGTCAAGGCCTTAAGGGACCACAACTCAACAGGAAGAGATGTCCAAGAGGAGTGGTTGCTCCTCAAGGGAGTGATCCTGACAGCATGGCCATCTCATCTCAGAGGAAGGGTAGCAAAAGGGCACAAAAACCCCCTTGGCTCAGCTGGGAACTTGAGTACCCCCTATGCCTTAAAAGAGAGACTTATAAAGGATGGAAGGCTGAAACTACCACCAAAGAGGAGTACTCAACACTGGTCTGTACCTTCAGGGAGCAGATCAGGAAAGCCAAGGCTGCAACTGAGCTCCATCTGGCTTCACATATCAAGGATAACAAAAAGTCCTTTTTCAGATATGTAGGGAGTCAGAAAAAAGCAAGGGTAACATTGGACCCCTGCTTGACCAAATGGGACAGCTGATAACCGACACCCAGGAAAAAGCCAATCTGCTTAATGGGTACTTAGCATCAGTCTTTCATCTGCCCAAAGGAACCACCCCTGCCTAGCATGATGCGGGATAGCCAGGTGGACGGCCAGGGTGAGGGTGTATTTATACCTAACATTGTAGTTGATCTAGTAAAGGATCACCTTGAGAGGCTGGACACATTCAAGTCAGCTGGTCCTGACAGATTACACCCTGGAGTACTCAAGAAGCTGGCACGTGTCATAGCCCAACCATTGGCAAAAATATTTGAAAACTTGTCATGCTCAGGTGAAGTACCTGAAGACTGGAAGAAGGCCAATGTGGTACCCATCTTCAAGAAAGTGCAGAAAGTAGATCCCAGGAATTACAGACTAATCAGCTTGACCTCAATCCCCGGTAAGATTCTGGAGAAAATTATCAAGGAGACCTGTCTGGATAAACTGGCTGAGGGCAACATCCTGAGGGATAGCCAGCACGGGTTTGTCGTGGGTAGGTCTTGCCTGACCAATCTCATCTCCTTCTGTGACCAGGTGACATATCACCTGGATAAGGGAGAAGAGACTGATGTCATATATCTGGACTTTAAAAAAGTCTTTGATCTGGTGTCCCATGACCTCCTCATTGAAAAATTGCCAACTGTGGCCTCAGCTACACCACAGCCCAATGGCTGGGAAATTGGCTCCAAGGTCAGACCCAGAGAGTACTTGTCAATGGTAGCGAATCATTATGGTTCTCTGTAACCAGTGGTGTCCCCCAAGGCTCTGTCCTTGGACTGGTTCTCTTCAACATCTTTATCAACAATGTGGACATTGATGTCAGAAGCACACTGGCTAAGTTCACTGATGACACTAAACTTTGGGGCATAGCATCCACACCTGATGACAGCCTAGTGATCCAGGCTGACTTGGATAAACTTAGTAAGTGGGCAGATACAAACCTAATGACATTCAATACCGATAAATGTAAGGTATTCCACCTTAGGAAGAAAAAAACCCACAGCATACCTATAGGCTCGGCAGTGCTACTCTTGCTAGCACTGCAGGTGAAAGAGATTGGGGGTCATGATTGACCAGCAGATGAATATGAGCCACCAATACGATGTCACAGATGGTAAAGTGAACAAAACTCTGACTTGCATCCATAGATGCTTCTCAAGTAAATCTCAGGATGTCATCTTCCTGC
>NW_005842144.1:162359-174431 GCF_000455745.1 Alligator sinensis
GAACTTGACTTTGATGAGGCCGCAGTTGGAGTACTGCATCCAATTCTGGGATCCAAAATTCAAGAAGGATGTTGAGAAGCTTGAGAGAGTCCAGAGGAGAGCCAAACGCATGATCAGAGGGCAAGAGAATAAGCCTTATGAAGAGAGGCAGAGAGCCATGGGACTCTTCAGCCTGGAAAAGCGCAGGTTCAGGAGGGACCTGGTGGCTGCTTATAAGTACATAAGGGATGTACATCAGGATCTGGGAGAATGTCTGTTCATCAGAGCACCCCAAGGAAAAACAAGGACCAATGGTCATAAACTCTTCTAAGACCATTTTAGGCTGGACATAAGAAAATATTTCTTTACTGCTGAAGCCCCCAAGACCTGGAATAGACTCCCTCCAGAAGTGGTGCAGGCACCTGCTCTGGACTCATTCAAGAAACATTTGGATGCTTATCTTGCTGGGATCTTTTGACCCTAGCTGACTTCCTGCCCCTGGGTTAGGGGGCTGGACTTGATGATCTTCAAGGTCCCTTCCAGACCTAATGTCTATGAAATCTATATTATTTTAAATACAGACCATCTTTTCCACATAAAGACAACTGATGTATGTAGTGCATCACGGGTTCTGAATGTGCTCTGAATGTGCAGGTGAAGAATGGGAAGGAAGCTTTTCAAATATTTTCATCACTAGGTAATGAGGGGAAAAGCAAGGCTACAATCAATTGTGGCTTTGTGCCATATTATCTTGACTCTCCCCATAGGAGGAAAGCCCTTTTGAAGCACCGAACACAGAAAATGTTTTTTAAGTGCAAAAAGATGATATTTAAATAATGTGAAAGTGCTGGCTCAAAATGACAAAGCCTTAAGCTTTTAAAACTTCATAATGTTTAAAGTTTAAGGAATTTGCATAAAACTGCCATTAGTTTGCCATAATCATTATTATTGCTAACAGCAGCTCAATCACATGTCTTGAATCCAGGATTTCAACCCATCTGGCTATTTATCATTCCAAATAAGTAATGTGAGTATCTTGTTAAGTAATACCAAATGGCAGTCATCTCTCATCCTCCTTTAAGAAAATTCTCTGCTGTTCTCTGCAGTTTTCATTTAGATTTTAAACTTACCTCTAGTGTTGTTTGCCCTTACCCAAAAATAAATGTCAAGTGTGTTTTGAGCCAATGTCATCCTTGACGTAGAGTTACTTAGTAATATTTTAAGGATTACTCAGCAAGTCTTCCTAGCTGCCTTGATATATATCCACTCCGGGTTCATGCATATATCTAGAACATGTCCTAGTGGTAGAAAATCAACATAGGAGACATGGTAACAGCAGCTTGAAAAGGCTTCAACTTCCATATACTCAGATCACCACAGATTAAAATGTGGGATGCATCAGCTGGGAAAGGATTTGGCTAGAGCTAGAGATAAGTGCACTGATTTACTGACCACTGCAGTATCTACAGAGTTCCAGCAGGATTTCACCCTTTTCACCTCCCAGGCCTTTTTTTTTTCAACACTGCTTCAAAGGTTCTTTTGCTTTGCTTTATCTACTTGTCATACTGGCAGCAGACCCGTACTGCTATCCAGTGCATCCACAGGTGGCAGATAGTGGAATGACCCTCAGGGAAGTTCAGCTGTCAAATAAGCAGAAGTAATTCTCATGAATTATCAGTAGCAGACCAAGCAGCAGAAGGAGTTTTAAAAGCCCCCTTAATGGCCCAGTGTACCTAATCAGGAGTACAATTCGGCAGCTGTAATTGTGACTAAGCAGTCCTCTTCAGGATCTGATGTGCTTACTGCACGTGAGGAGGGAGCCAAAAATGGTGCCCTAAACATAGTCTGGCTATTTGCTTCTTGACAGGATAATCGCATCAAATGGGGTTACCTTTACTGTGGTTGAAATCAATGAAGATGCACATTCAGTTTTGGGACCTGGAACACAGCACCCTCAGACAATCCTAATAGTGAATTCCCAGCACCACAACCATGGCTTGAGCACTCAGATAACACAACATTGATGTTGCTGCTCTGATCAAGGCTCTGCAAGAGGGAGATGGGCAGCTCAGAGAATATGGATGTGCCAAAGCATCTTGTGGTAGTATAAACAGGAAGGAAAAACATTAGTTTTATGACGTTGGTTTTGCCATCAAGAATGAACTTCTAAACCATCTCAGTGAGTTTCCCACTGGAATTAATGAGCACCCCATGACTGTTTTAAACTGGCATAGAACCAATACACCATTGTCATCAGCACATATCCCCAACTTTTGACACTGGCACGAAAACCAAGGAGGAATTCTGTGCAAACCTTGACCAAGTCCTTTCTAGTATTCCAGAAGGAAACATATTCATTATTTTTGGAGATTTCCATGCTAGAGTTAGAAGGGACTCCAACCTCTGGAATGGAACCATCAGCAAGGCAGGAGTGGGAAAGGACAACTTCAGCAGCATCCTTCTCTTGACCAAATATGAGGAACATGGACTCACCATCACCAATGCCCTGTTCCGCCAGAAAAGCAGACACAATACATCATGGAAACACCCACAACCTAAGCACTGACTATGTCATTGTTCTTGCCCGGGTCTGCAAAGGTGTCCGCATCACTCAAACTATGTTAAGATCTGACAATTTCTGGACCAGTCTCAGACTCACCTGCTCAGTTATGTCATTCAAACTGGCTTCTAAATGACTGCTGCAAGAGAAGCAATGTCGATGGAAGATCAACATCGAAGAACTCAAGGTCCCAATCACCACCAGTGCCTC
Organism: Alligator sinensis; assembly: GCF_000455745.1. NCBI lineage: Eukaryota > Metazoa > Chordata > Crocodylia > Alligatoridae > Alligator > Alligator sinensis. The sequence goes on from NW_005842144.1 coordinate 165,109, forward strand.
AACAAAAAGCTGGCAAATTCTAATCAACAACAATGGGAGAATGTCGGCAGTGCACCTGTGAAGAGACATTTAGATTGTCTACCAGGAAACATCATGAGTGGTTTCATGAGAATGAATGGGAAATCCAAGAGTATATTGATTACAAGCATAAGGCCTTTTGTGCTTGGCAGAATGACATTAACTCCAAGCAAAATAAATTGGGTCCCCAACAAGCCAAGGCAGAGCCCCAAAGGAGGACCTATGATATGAAGAACAAATGGTGGGAAGACAAGGCTAAGGAGATTCAAAATCTTACTGACATCCACAATATGTGCAGTTTTTCAGTGCAACCAAAGCCATCTCTGGTTTGAGGACTCAGGGGCCAACCTGAGACCTAATGATGGAGGAGATCAAGGAAAGGGGAGCCATCAACATCCATTGGAAGGAGCATTGTGAAGACCTTTTCAATCACAACTCTGTTGTTGATGAGAGGGGTCTCAACTTCATCTTGCAACACCCAACCAGAGATGATCTCATAATTCTCCAACCCTTGACAAGGTAAAGAAAACCATCAAGCAGATGAAGAATGACAAGGCACCTGGAGCTGATAGAATCCCTGTTGAAATATTCCAGTTGGGGGACAGGAGCTCACATGACAGCTCCATGCCCTCATCTTAAGGATCTGGAACAATGAGAAAATCCCAGACAACCTCAGGGATGCCACAATTGTGACAATCTTCAAGAAAGAAGACAAGTCTGAATGTGGAAATTACAGAGGGACTGCCTTGCTGTCTACCATGGGATAGATTATTGAGAAAACTCTCCTGAACTGTCTCCTTCCACTTGCTGAAGAGCTCCTCCAAGAATCTCACTGTAGGCTTAGGGCATCAAGAGGCACAACTGATGTGATCTTCACTTCTCACCAGCTGCAGGAAAAATGTCAGGAACAACATAAACCTCTCTACATGCCCTTACTCGTCCTCATGAAAGCCTTTGACTATGTCAACCAAGAACCACTGTGAAGGATGCTCCTGAAGTACAAATGCCCACCAAAATTTGTCACTTTTCTTTGCCCACTCTATAATGGTATGTGAGTGGTGGTTCCCAAAAAGGGGCTTATCACAGATCCCTTTGAGCTTAAAATGGGAGTTAAGCTAGGCTACATCACCATTTCAACACTCTTCTCAATATTCCTTAATGTGATGCTACATCTGACCACCAACAAGTTTCCAGTTGGAGCAAAGTTAGAGAAATGAACGGATGGTAAACTATTTAATCTCAGCCAACTCTGAGCCAAAACCAGGACCAACCACCCTGACCTCAGTCATCAAGCTCCAGTAGGCTGTTGATACTGTAGTTTGTGTTCACTCAGAAGCGGACCTTCAGACAATCATCGATGTCTTCGCTGGGGCGTACAAGAAAATGGGACTGATGTTTAATGTTCAGAAGACTAATGTCTTCCACCAACAAGCTCCTAATGAACATTCCTCAAGTCTAAAAATCCAAATCCATGATGAGAGTCTAGAAAACACTGAGTATTTCCTATACTTAAAAAGCCGTCTCTTGCAGAAGGCTGACATTGATGAAGAAATCCAACATTATCTCAAATGTCCAAGTGCAACCTTCAGATGCCTAAAGAAATGGGTGTTCAAAGACCACAACATTAGATCTGAAATCAAGCTCATGGTTTATCAAATAATTATGATCCCCACTTTACTGTACAGACCTGAAATGTGGACAACGTACAGAAGGCATTTAATGCCACTGGAGAAGTACCATCAACACTGCCTGCAAAAGATCCTTCAAATCCAGTCAGAAGACAGATGCACTGACATTAGCATCCTCTCATAAACAAACACCACAAGCATCGAGGCAATGAGCATCTGACATCAAATTTCCTGGGCTGACCATGTCATCTGGATGTCCAACTCCAGACTCCCAGAGCAACTTTTATTCTCCCTGTTCAGCCAAGGCAGACACTCAAGAGGAGAGCAGAGAATGTGCTTCAAGGATGTTCTCAAGGCCAATTTGAAAAAAAATGCAACATCAACATCAATTCATTAGAGACTATTGCCCAGGAGTGTCCCAATGGAGGAATAGTCTGGTGCAAGGATCTCAGTACTTTAAAACCTGATGATGACAACAGGAGACTGAAAAGTGGGGGCAGCAGAAACAGCATGTCGTGGACTGAATCAGAGCTACCACTCCACATGAAAATAGGTGCCCAAGCTACAGCAGAGTCTGTCAATCCTGGATAGGCCTCATCAGCTATCTTTGGAGCCACAGATACTATAGTGATAGAAGACAATCATCCTTGACTGTGAGGGATTGCTGATGACGTCATATGAAATGCTTTTGCCCTCCTGAAGTAAAGGCAAATGTAGAAAGTCATTCTATATGCAAATGAAATGATCATAACAACCAAAATATGACTACTCCCAAGGTCCCTATACCTAGCCTGCTGCTTAACTAGGAAAATAGACAGATTTGGTACCTCTTTAGAAGTCACTTACTAAAATAGCTGAATATTTGCTTCATGTAGCCATCATCTCTCACCTCTCATTACTTGCTATCATAAACAAATGAGGAAGGTGGCACAACCAGAGAATGTAACTGCTTCTCTCCCTGTTAATACCAACAAAGGCCCCTGTTTTAGATCAGGTTCGTAAATCTATTATTAACATTCCTGAGTTACTCATTTTGTTTCTGTGTTGTACAATTCTATTCATTTTAATTACTCTGCTGTGTACACCTTTTTTACTCAGACCCATCTGCCTGTTTCGTTCTGTACTGCATATTTTGATCTCCAGCTGCTTTTAATAAAAAAGTTCCTAAATAAAAGAAAATCTATTTTATCACTTATTTAAAAAATGTCATCTCACTTCAGGTTTGCTCCCATTTATAGGAAGAAATTGTATGCTCATTGCCTACCAATTTCACAAGGAATGAAAGAATTCCCCTGTTGATGTGCATGCGAAACTCCCATTAACTTTAATGGGAATAAAGCACATTCAGAAGAAGATGAGACCCCATCATTTAGAGAATGGAAGCACCATTCTCACCAAGGGGGGTTCTTCAATTACATCCATCCGCAAACATACAAAAAAGGTACAATTTATTTTCTTGCATTGATAGAGAAAAGATGACTAATATGAGCCTGTACCTTTTATGCTCTCCCACTGATTAAAGGCATTCATTTCCCTTGTCTAGAAAGGAAGGGAATGTTCTTTTTTATTTTGTTAATAAGGTTTACTTTTAGGACAGATGTGTTCTGATGGCTTCCTAGACAGTTTGTCAGCTGTTTCCCAAGGTGCTATTTGAGTGGTCAAAAGCTGTGTGTTTTCACGGTGTGTACTCCTATTTGGTGGGTTTGCTGAACTCATTAATCCCCCTTTTTCACTCTCTCTCTCTCCTTCTCCAATCCATTTCTATCTCCTCTTTCTTATACATCAGTCCCTAGCTGCTTCACTTTCAGTGTTCTTATGCCCTTCATTTCCAGCATTCAATCACCTCCATCCATAGAGGGGAACAATTACAGTAAATCATCAAATCGTTAGCTGTTTTTGGTTTGTACTGCAGAAAAAAGAGTTCAGGCAGTTGGGCAGTATATAAAAATTGGGCAGTTTGTAAAGGGTGTGTGAAGCCAAGTGAGCCCACTCCAGCACTAGCACCACTAGCCTCTAGGTATGTGTCAGGGTGGGAAGTGAGAATGCAGCGTCTGCCCCCACTTTCAATGAGGGGAGAGATTTCAATGAGTTCAGGAGAGATTTCAGTGATAGGAATTTAGTAGGTCCCAGGTAGGTAGAGGTATCTGATAAACAAACAAATGAAGTGGCAAGAGTCTCCAGGCTCAGTCTGACAAAAGGACTTAGGTACTTAATGTGGTATCTAAGTGGAATTTAGGCATCTAAGTCCAAGACTTGCAGCCACTTAGGGCCCTGAATGGTGCAATGAACTGGGTCATTTCCTCCACAGTTATACCTGTATAAACTGATTTATTCTGGAATTACAACAGGATAGCAAAGAACAGAATTTGACTTCAATGTAAGTAGCAACTTGCTACATTACCTAATTTCCTGCTTTTGGCAGTTTGAATCATAGTTGCTGCTGAATGATGAAACGTTTGTGTTTCTCCAATATATAGGGGATCGTTAAAGTGTATGTTTATAAAAGAAGTACCACACTTGCTATAAAGAATAAGTCATAACAACTATTTGGAAATATAGCTCCTCTTTATCACATAAACACAAAGCAGAATATGACTTAAGAAACCTTCTTCCATAACAGATTTCTTCATATATTGGACTTTTAAATCTAGGGACAAACCGAACTCTGTTATTGCTTCTTGCACTTTAGTCAATGAAACAATATAGTCTATGTACACTTTTGTACAAGATGGTTTTTACCTTTGTGACCTTGTGCAGTGTACGTTCCTGTTTCTATTACAGTAAACTTGCTTGTATGCTACAATCAAAACCCATGATAACAATAAAAGAACTTTGTAGAAAGAAAGATATTTTTTCTTTTTAGTTTTGTAGACGTTTATTACAGAAAAGTAGAAAAAAGATAAAAGTACATAAGCCCAGAAGGAGCTGGCAGGAAACCTTCATCAGTTAACCCTGTACCCCCAACCAAGGAATGAAAACCTCTCTGTTCCTCTTTCAGTTAGTCCCAGTACAACTCGCATGACTAGTTGGCTATGATTTTAACACTATAGGTTTTAAAAGCCCCCTTAATGGCCCAGTGTACCAGGTCACCTCCTGCTACAGGATAAAGTGCCCAACTCCAAAAACGTTTATCCTGATGAGGAACCTGAAGAGATGGCACCAGGGAGGCAGTTCCTGTGGTTCTTCAGTATCGCTACCTTAGCTTGGCTCAGGAAGACGTTTTTTAAACAGATAGCATTCCCTGCAGCAGCCTGGTATGGGGCAAAGAAATGTGTATTATCTCAGAGAAGTCTAAGTTCATCAAAAAAGGGTCTCTGAGTACAACAAAGAATGACCACAGCCAAGGATATGAAGGCATGGAAGAGTATCTCCTTCATCTCCCTCTTGTAGAAGGAGCAAGAACCTTGATGATGCCTAGTGAAGCTGGCAAACAAAAGTAGCTGAGCCAGGGTCCTGTATAGGCTACCACTGGAGCTCTTCAGTGGTACCTCAACAGTGCACACATACAGTGCCTTTTGCATTCCAGAAAAAGCCACCACCACCATCTTCAGGCATGGCAAGAAACTGCACAACAAAAACAGCAGGGTGCAAGTTTGCCATCCGCATCAATATCCATGGCTAGGATGACAAGCAGTGATACAGATAGAGCATCGAGGAAGCTTCCAACAGATCTTGTGGAGATGATCTTCCAGGACAGTGACAACATTTGTGGGTGCGGCTGCCTAAACTTCAGCCAGAAGGAAAGAGGCAAGGCAGACTGAGTACAGGCTGGTGACTGGGACCTAGGCTGAGAGCCAGGTGGGTCAAAGAAGTCAATGAAGTTGTTGCTATGAGCCACCTGGAGGCTCAGATGGGTGCCCCTGTAGCAGGGTCAGGCTATGGGTTGAGGGCCTCTGCAAAGAATGAAAGTAATGTACCAATTAACTAAAGATTTTAAAATATTGTACGTTCGGTCTTTAAAGAGAATCTTGATGCATGCAAAAATATGCACATTACACAGGTAAATGTCTGAACCATTGGACTGTGACCATAAAATAAAGAGAATTCCATAACAACAAGTGAGCTCAAACCCCCATCCCCTCCCCGCTCTGCTTCATCTCCCTGCCTCACCTTTTGTCTTTCTAGCTCTACCTATTTACACTCTCACTGACATCCTGCCACACTTTTAGCATCTTTCATTCTTGCAGTCTCAGTTCAACAGAGACTCCCCATGCCTGAAGAAGGGTGATTGCGCTCAAAAGCTTGCCAAGAAAATGCTTTCCAACTGCTCAGTTGGTCTAACAAAAGATATCACATCTACCCAAAGAAACTTGCCTGCTCAAAAATTATGGAAGATATGGTGTTGCATAAAATTAAAAATTCTTTTGTTGTTGTATTTCCCATAGTTCCTTGCAGTGGGATGAAAAAGCAAGATCTGCTTTCAATATAGCACACTTTGACCAAAAGGAAAGTTAAAGTGAAAGTTAACTCCACTAAATTTACGGTCTGTTACTTTCATACCCCCATGCACAGAGGCGATGCATTGTACGAATCATCTGTAAGGCTCTGAGTAATCCCTCCATTCCTACTGAGCAAAGTACTTAAAGCCTGAACCTGTATCATCGGAATAAATAGAACTTTTGCTATCAACTTCAGTGGGAGTGGGATAAAGGCCTAAAGTATGTACTTGACTTCAGTGGGATTTAAGTGTGTTTAAGTGCTTCCCTGAATAGGGTAAGATTTAAGCATACGCTTAAATAATTTCCTGAACTGAGGCCTAGATATTATTATCAACATAATCTTGGATATTAATGAATTAATTCAGTGTACTTCAATGGTATGAATTTAGGCTACAAGCCTTATTAATGCTTGATTTTATTTTGGAGCTTGCCGCTTGTAATTTGCTCTACAACATAATGTGTACTTGCAATTAGTTACCATGGGGAGCTGCGGTAGACTGAGAGAAATACATTTGTTACATTTATTTTAATTTCTTGAATGACAAGTAGTTTCTTGCCTTCTGTTACCAGATGTGAAGCATTTATTGATGCAGGGCCGGATTCCAGTCTCATCAAAATCAAAAGGACTTTAAAAAAGTATAGAACTAGCTTTTATTATTGTGCAACAGTGGGCTCAAAACGAGATATATAAATACACGCACACACAGTAATAGAGGAGGAGGTGAAACAATATACCTAGCATTTATCTTTTAACTGGTATAAAAATGACTACTTTATTTTGCTTTTTTCAAGGTACAGCACACAGCTGTCTAGTATGAAGATATTCTTAAAAATAAGCGGTGATATACACAACTATGAGGAGGGGAAGATCTAGTGGGGTGCACTGGCACCTCCCTTTGATTGCACCCCCCAAGTTTCAAATCAGCTGCCTGGCAGTAGCAGCTGCATTTCTAGTCAGGCAGTGCTGAGGAGTCACTTGGCTTCAAGGCTCATTATAATCTACTTGATTCCTTCTAAACTCTTCATTCCATGGGTGTTAAAGATCCTCTCTTCTTTTTAATGGTCTTGATGTTCCACCAGTCAAGCTATTCCTTGTTCTACTATTCTGCTGTCTGTTACCTGCGCCTAGTAATGCAGCTCCTATTTCACAGCCCTGTGGATCCCAATTAAGTTGTATTTGGTTTTGCTTCAACTGTAAATTGAATACTACAGCCCATGCCCCCAAGTATATTATTAAAGCTCCTAGTTTACTTTTAATTGTAGAAAAATACATGTTGTTTTGTATGTGATGATGCATCATGTGACGGTTGCTTTGAAATCAGCTAGCTTGTGTACCAGATGCAGTCTAGCTGCATTAGCACAGAGCTTCATGCAAGCCCGGAAGGATAGACATACTCTAGCTGCCACTTAGATAATGCCAGATAAGTATTAGAATCTGCACTTCCATTTTCAAAATCCTAAATTCCCCCATGGCTATGAGGTCAAGTTCAGATACTGGTAAGGAGGTTTTCACTTGCTTCAAACTTAAACTTCATAGCATCATAAGAGTAACAACTATGACTCTATTTTGAAAAGGAGAGAAACTGCGGAGATATAGGATGACTATTCCAAATCTTTACTTGTCTCAACTTTCTTTTAATGAACACAAGATAGATTACAAATACTTTGTCCTTTATCTTCAGCTCCCATACATGCTAACCTAAAAAAAACATTTAATAACTACATCTAGTATATTTGTATTAGGACTTTTTATTCTGTTATTGTAAAGATGTTAGTTGGCTTTTAGAGAAGGGAGTGCTGGAGCAAGTTGAGCATAAGGGTATGTTTGCTGTGCAATGCAGGGATGCCTGAGTTGCTTTGAGTAACACAAGCTTCATGCAAACCCAGAAGGTTAGACATACTCCTACTGCCGCTTAGATAATGTCAGATAAGTATTAGAATTCAGGATTTCCTCGCTCCTACTTCTGTGTGTAATTGTCTACAACAGTGGTCCTCAGCCTTTTTAGACTCAAGGCATTCCTCGGACAACACCAGTTTTGGGTTTCCACTCTTTTTGTGACTACAGAAAAATAATGCAGCAATTCTTCTGGTGTAAAGAACTCAGAAAGACCATACTAAGTCAGTATGTTTTTGACATTATTTGGCATCTCTGGCTTTATCTTTTCAATCATGGTTGTACACCGAATAGTGCCAAAATTGCCTAGTATTCTGCAGTTCCCTTGACAGGATCTCAAGACACCCTAGGGTGCTGTGACACCCCAGTTGAGAATCACTGATCTGGAATGTACTTGTTCACTGATGTTCATAGATTCATTATATGTAACTTTCTATCTTACAGTTTCTCTTTATGTAAAGACATTTACCTACACAGCCAGATAATGAGCCTATACTTCTTTGTTCTCCCTTCACTTAATTTCTGACCTTCAAACGATACTTAAAGGAATACCCACTGGAATATTCTGAATTATATTTGACTGTAACATTATCAAAGCAGCTAAAAAACTGTCAAATTATTGATTCCAAAGTTTATGGGCACATGTTCAGGCAATACACTAATAATATTTGATTTAGGCTTACTTCTGGCTGGTAATTTTCAAAGTAGTTTAATTCTTTGCATAAATTTAGGAGAGCTTTTGGGGATATGGTTTATCTGGGGAGCAATTTTCTTTTTGATGAAGTCAAGTCTTTTCCACCATTCAGTGGGGACCAATTTAAGAAAACTCCTTTATAGCTCTTTTTTTCCCTTGGTGCTACATGTCAGACTAGCCTCTACAGTGGTACAAATATTGAACTCCAAGTTATTTAGTGTCCATTGGGGAGCTCTTGAAACAGAAAGATGAAAATAACCTTTTATATCAAGGCTGATTTAGTGGTAATACCTTGGCTGCTTCCCCATTTACTTTAAATCCTGATTTCTTTGAGAACTGGATCAGCTGGTAAAGGGTTAAAGGAGATTTTTTCCAGCAAGAATGGAGGGTTCCATAAATGTGACGTGTTCCACCTTAGAAACAGACTAATATGGAGTTCACTAATTCTGATGCTTTGTACATCTGCTGCTGATGTTATCATTTTGCTCGCTTAATGAGGCCATAGATTCCAAAGCCAAAGTGAACGTTAACAGGAAATGTGAATTTCTGTCTACTATAGATACTAAACATTGTATATAAATGACAGAAATGATGTAAAGCAGAACTTTCAGAAAAGAAGGAGAAAGGATGTTCCCATCTCTAATTTTGTG
>NW_005842144.1:174441-179248 GCF_000455745.1 Alligator sinensis
AAGGGGGCGGGGGTTGAGTTCTGCTTTAGTTGACAGGAATTAGTTCCAGCTCAAGAATCTCTTCCTAGTCTTAGGGTTTATGCTGGTAGCAAATAGATACTAAGTAGGCTGGAGTCAAGTAAAATATTATCCTCTCTCATCAGCAACAACTTCATTCTCTTATATCCTTTCTCTTTCTCATAAATCAGATAACTTTCCTGCCTCCCAACTTTTCAGCTCTGACTGTGTACATACAAACAAGTACTTGCTGTGACTGCAACAGAAGGAAGCTGAATGTAATTTCTGCTTCATAGCCAATAATGCTGTTTTTTTTTCTCTCTCAATTAGAAAGGAATCCAAGGAATGTGGGGTTTGTGCAAATAGCCAAATATGAACTACTGCTTTTTTTCTGCCAAAAACGAACAGGAAAGTATTTAAATTTTCTAGCATTCCATAGCCCTATTATCTTTTCTCGTTGTCCCTCTTTAAATTGCATTCTTTTCTGATGAAACCTCATCCTGTTAAAAAGCCAAAGGGCATCCCATTCTTGTTTTTAAAATGTACCAATCATGCGCACAGAAACAAAGTAATATAATCTTAAATGACCAAAGACACAGCTTGAGCAGCAGAAAAAAAAATCATAAATATTCCTAGTGTTTCTGTTAAGAACGCATTAGTCTTAACCACTGGGCTAAACTTTGTTTGCATAATTTCCAATCCACTTGTATAAAAATAAATCATTGAATTAGAATGAGTGATGACAATAATAAAAATCACAGCCTGTTTATTGATAAATAATGAAAGAAAAAATAATTACTATTCACAAATGTTTAATGGTTTTGTTTTCAAAAGGAAATCACTGAACCTGTAAAAGTAGCAGGCATTATATATTCAGAAGCGTAGGTAGTGAGCATCAGCCGAGCATACATGGAAGTGTATTCTATTGACTATCATTGAGTCAGGTAAAGATACTGTTGATTGAGAGAAATTATTTGAGTATCACATTGTGATTCCACTTTTTTCTATCATAAGAAAACCAATATGTTTATCTTAAAGGATGCACTGTTCATAATATATTATTTTCCAGAGGTTAGACAATGTTGTATTTAAAAATCCATTGCATTTAATCTACTAGATAATACCAACAGTTTAGATTTGAAAGAGCAACATTCTCAAATTCCAGATTTATGGCTTTCCTTTAACTAAAACCGGTTCCTTTTATTTTTTCTTTTATTTGCATTTCATAAAAGCAGTATATCCATTTAGGAATAGCTCATGGTTTACTTTTAAATTGTAATGATTTACAGATACGGTAGTGCTACCAACCCTAAGACTGCCATATCTTACTTTCTGAAATCCTGGTGTATTTCAAGTTACCTTACCATTTCTTGTATTCCTAAATTCCCTTTATTGATTTTTGCAGTCTTTGGGGTTGTCGGTACTGTAACATGCTGTACTACACTTTTATTTTTTGTTTGCTTTTTATTATTTTCCCCAACTCTCTAGTTGGACTATTGCATTCATGTATCACTTTGAAATTTATGACATATTTAATAGCATTTTTATTTTTTATTATTATGTTACTCTTACCCTTTAAGGGGGTCTTAGGGAATATGTTTTAGTTTTCTTCAAAATAAAAACATGTCAAAAAACTACCTAGCTGAATTATTATTTTTATTTTGACCTCAGAGAGCTGTGAAATGGAAATTATTTTAGATAGATGCAAATTACAACATAATAATAGTAATAACGTGAAGTCAGCTTTATGATCTGCCTGTTTCATATACTTCTGTTTGCACACAAAGGATTGTGACTGCATACATTTTGTTTGTTAAGATATCAACTCTGTGTGTGCGTGCGTGTGTGTGCGTGTGCGTGCGTCACAAAGAGAGAGCAAGAGAGAGAGAGAGAGAGAGAGAGTCAATTGTATGACAGATTCTTAATATTACCATTTAAAGCATTTGTGACCATACTGGAAGATGATGAAGCTACTACAGTTTATACTAATTGATCATATTTACATGAGACATTTGCTGCGGAGTAGACTAGCTCTGCAGTAAATGTCGCATGTCTACATGTGCACCCCTATTAGGCTGGAGTACATAAATTAAGTCTGCAGCAGGATAGTACAAGTAAATATAAGTACTATCCTGATGTGGAGTTTTTTAATCTGCAGCAGAAAATGTGTAGATACTGCCCCAGTTGTCTGGGGCATGAAGGTTCTTTAGTGCAGGGGCTGCCTTCCAAGTAGCCCCAAACTGGAGCACCCTCATGCCCCAGCTAGCCCCTCTGCAGCACATTGGACCAGAGGGGAGCAGCCCCAGGCTGGCAGGTTAACCCCCGCAGCCTCCTGCCAGCTGGGGTTGCTCTGACCTGGCTCAACATGCTGCAGTCCTAGGCACAAATTCAAACAATGCACCTGGGAGCAATAAGCTCTGGGGCAATAAGCTCCAGACTTTATTGCTTTGCATTAATTGCACATGTATATATGCCCACTGATGACCTAGTACCTCCTATAGAAAGGCAATTCTCTTTGTCAGTAACCTTTAACATGTTTTAATTTTTTTTATTCCACATTGGAATGAAAAGGAAACTTTTCAAATAGGTTTGCAAAAGAGGCTTGGTATCAAATTGCGTTTTCAGATTGAACACTGGGCTTTTTGACTCAGAAAAGGAATGCATCGGGCCCTAATGGCTAGGACACTGGCCCAAGATTAAGAAAATGTAGTTCAGACCCCTGCAGAACTTTTTATCGTAGGTCATTCTAAATTAGATCGAACAAAGATGTGAACATCCATCTTATATACCCCAAGCAAGCAAGCCCAACCATCAAGCTGCTAAGTGTGAAAGAACCTTTCTCTCAAGCATTTTTCTTAATAAGGCTTTCAGCTGAAACAAACCATCTTTGTCAAATGTGATGCCTTGGATGCTTGTACAAAACGTATTTTGTCAAAATAGGTGGAGCACATTCTAATGTTATGTTGTTCACCCATGAGCCACCCTTTCAAGCCAGAGCTAGTTATATAATGATGGAAAGTGATTCCCATGTGATGGCTGTTTGGCAGCCGACATGAAATGTGCTGATGGTCATATTCTCACCATAGTTAATTCTCCTGTTGCTGAGAGTCTCAGCAGAAGAGCCTGAATGGACCTTGAGACTGATCGACACCTTTAGGTGCCATTCCCCTAGGTCAGCCTTAAGGCAAATGAGTTAGACAACTTCAGGAAGCAAACATTACTCCTACTCCAGCTCTACTAGTGCTGGGGATAAACAGAGTGCTGGTTTCCATTTCTATCAATCTAACACCTTTCAACAGCGGTAAATGTACATAATTAAGAAAATAAATGTTTTCTGCATTTTTTTTCCGGGAGGAAAATGGGATATTATGGTAATGAAATGCATTTTAATACACTATGGTGGAAAGAACGTAAATGAGGGAAAGTTCAGTATCGTATCAACTCAGTTTTTTCCTTCGGCTGCTTATTTTCTGTGTTTTTAAATGCTCTGGCTGTCATCATGAAACATAAATGAGATTTCTGAGTATATGTGATATCCTGCAATCACCCTGAAATCCAATTATAGGTGCATTTGGCCTGATCCAAATAGTGTAAAGTTGCCAAGAAACTTGCCTTATTGGGGTAGTAAGCAAACCCTAATTAAACAGGAGCACCCCTGAGTATTATACAGCACATGGTCCATCACATGCTCTTTTCCCTGCTGGCATGGAGATCTCATTGATGGTGGGAAAGAGGGGGAGGAGAGCGCAGAAAACTGAGCTGAACTCAAACAGAGCAACATGTCACCTGCAGCAAGTACAAAACAGACACACCCTGGTACTGGCCCCAGGGAAAAGAAAGGAGGTACGAATGGGACAAAGCTATCCCTTCAGGACTCCTTAGTGGAGCACAGGTAGCACCTGAGGATGTGGTCTCTGATTTACCAAGCTGCTGGTCTGCCAGGCACAATATACACGTTGGAGAAAAGGCCACGTGATTCCTTGGAGGTCTCAGAACAACAGCAGACTCCCTGTGCCTGAAGAAGGGTGTTGATTCAGGTATTAAATAAAAGCAGAAAACAGCTTGAGAACTGCATCAGAGAGAGTAACTGGCGGCTTCGGCAGTGGTGTCTTGAGGCAGGCTTTGGCTTCCTGGACAACGACCCGCACATTACGACGACGGACATGCTCAGTTGGGATGGGCTTCACCTGTCCCCCAAAGGTAAGTGTGTCTTCTCTTCTAGATTGATGGATCTCCTCCAGCTGGCTTTAAACTAGGCTCGTCGGGGGGAGAGGAAGATGAGGGCGGGGGAAGCTGTGGACCACCAAACCATGTGGCACCCACAAGGAAACGAGAAGGTAAGAAACAAGGGGCCCCTTGGGACTCGGAGCGGGGGGGCAGCAAAGGCACCAGTCGCAGGGCTCAAGTGCCTATATACTAATGCTAGGAGCATGGGAAACAAGCAGGATGAACTAGCGCTCCTGCTTGCACTAAACACCTACGACTTAGTAGGGCTAACGGAAACCTGGTGGGATTCGTCCCACGACTGGGCGGTACATATTGAGGGCTATAGATTGTACAGAAAGGACAGGGTGGGGAAAAAAGTGGGAGGGGTTGCGCTCTATGTCAATGAGCAATATACATCGGCCCTCATCAAGACGGAATCAAAGGATGAGGAAGTAGAAGGATTGTGGGTTAGGCTACATGGAGGGCAAGGAGAAAGGGATTTGGTGGTAGGATTCTGCTACAGACCCCAACACCAAGGGGAAGAAATAGATTCGGGGCTCCTGAGGCAGCTCGCGGAGACCATAAAAGCTAAAGAGGCGGGGAA
>NW_005842144.1:180270-180665 GCF_000455745.1 Alligator sinensis
CCGGAGGACTGGAAAAGGGCCAATGTGGTCCCCATTTTCAAAAAGGGAAGGAAGGAGGACCCGGGCAACCATAGGCCAGTCAGTCTCACCTCCATCCTTGGCAAAACTTTTGAAAAAATTATCAAGCCTCACATTTGCGAGAGCCCGGCAGGAAAAATTATGCTGAGGGGAAACCAGCACGGGTTCATAGCAGGCAATTTGTGCCTCACCAATCTAGTCTCTTTTTATGACCAGGTTATGAAACGCCTGGACATAGGAGAAGGGGTAGAAGTCGTATACTTAGACTTCAGGAAGGCCTTCGATACTGTATCCCACACCATACTGGTGAACAAGTTAAGAGGCTGTGACTTGGATGACTACACAGTCCGGTGGGGGGCGAAATGGCTGGAGGGGGC
>NW_005842144.1:180997-199750 GCF_000455745.1 Alligator sinensis
TGCATCAGCAGATGTATGATGAATAGGTCCAAGGAGGTGATACTTCCCCTCTATCGGGCACTGGTCAGACCGCAGTTGGAGTACTGCGTGCAATTCTGGGTGCCGCAATTCAAGAGGGATGTGGATAACCTGGAGAGGGTCCAGAGAAGGGCCACTCGTATGGTTAAGGGCCTACAGACCAAGCCCTACGGGGAGAGACTAGAGAAACTGGACCTTTTCAGCCTCCCCAAAAGAAGGTTGAGAGGCGACCTTGTGGCTGCCTATAAGTTCATCACGGGGGCACAGAAGGGAATTGGTGAGTATTTATTCACCAAGGCGCCCCCGGGGGTTACAAGAAATAATGGCCACAAGCTAGCAGAGAGCAGATTTAGATTGGACATTAGGAAGAACTTCTTCACAGTTCGAGTGGCCAAGGTCTGGAACGGGCTCCCAAGGGAGGTGATGCTCTCCCCTACCCTGGGGGTCTTCAAGAGTAGGTTAGATCTGCATCTAGCTGGGATCATCTAGACCCAGCACTATTTCCTGCTTATGCAGGGGGCTGGACTCGATGATCTCTTGAGGTCCCTTCCGACCCTAACATCTATGAATCTATGAATCTATGAAAAACAGCTCCTTTGAAGCATGTGATCTATACAGACTCTGGGGAGCCAGGTCAAACTGATGCAGTTCCTCTTCCAATAAAGCACCAGGTTGGATTTTTTTCATGTCCGTCAGCAGCCATAGAGAGCAATGCTCTGCCTGCTTGGAGCCCTCCCCAGGTGACTGGAATCGATACCCAGACGATTAGTGGCAGTTTCCATTCATGAAGGAAAGGCTTGTTGAAAGTCACAACCCAGAATTCCTAACAGGAAGAAGTGTTTGGAGAAAGGAAAGCTAGCCTGCTGGCTTGCCAGGTTCCTCTTCTGGGCATGCGCTGTGCTTGGCATGGGGGGCACGCTGAGCTGAAAGTACAGCAGCATTTTTTTTCACGTCTGTCAGCAACCTATATAATTTGCACTCAATGATTCTGTAATGCAAACTGCAATATAAGTTAGGGCTTACTTCTCTAGTCGGGGCTGCTTTCACTTCCTTGAGCTCCAGAATAGGATCTATCTTACTTCTTTTTTTCCTATTCCCTGAACAGAAATGCATTGTCATCAGGGCTGGACTAAAATCTTTAGTGGGCCCTAGGCAAACAAAGTCATGGGCCCTGGGCCGGTCCAGTCCCCCCTCCCCACCCCAGCACTACCACCCACGGGGAGGGGTGTTGGAGCTGCTGCTAGGAAGCAGCCGCCGTGGCATCAAGGCCAGTGGAGGGGAAGGGAAGGGAAGGGAAGGGAAGGAAAGGAGGCTGACAGAGCCATTCACGCCATGGCTGTGGCGAGAAAGACCAGCCTCACTCCCATAGCTCAAGGCCCTAGGCATGTGCCTAGTTTGCCTATGCAGTAATCCAGCACTGATTGTCAGGCTGTGGCTTTGAATCTGGGGCCTCAGTGATCACCCAAGCAGTGCAAGACTGGCCTGAAGTCTCAAGCAGGGCCTAACCCTCTGCCCAGGCCCTGTCACTGGGATGGCTGGTCAGGGTCAGATGACACTCAACTTTCCCTATATAAACCTCTGCATATGAACACGAAGTGTCTGGGCACCAGGGCTCAACCTGATCTCACACTGCTTTGCTGTTTGCTCAGGCTTTTTCTCATTGTTCAATCTCCTGACTTCTTGACCAGGATTACTCTCTAACTCTGCTCTCTGCCTGATCTTCTAGCTTTTGGACTCAGCCTAATTCTAGACCCCACTCTTGGATTGACCTCCTGGCTTCCTGACCCAGCTTGTCCCTGGATTCTGCTTGCTCCTTCTGACCTTCATTGGAAACTCGATTTCTTGAGTGGCCCCAAATTTGGCCACCCATGACCTGGAAAGATAGGCATCTTGTATTCCCAAACAGCTTTTCTTCTTGGCTGCTCCATGGTCTCGTCTCAACAGGAAGGTACTGCCTATGTCCTGGTGATTATGTAGCTGTCCAAATAGTGCAGTCAGTCTAGGCATCTATTCCAGCCCCCAGGGAGGGAGTTTCAAGCAGGTGGAGTATCCTGTAAGGAATCCTGTTTTCAGCCCCTAAGCTTACAAAGCAGTTTTCCTGATGGTTCTGCACATGCATTCCCACTTTTTGTTTTGAGACATTAAGATTAAAAGTTTTTTCAGTTCCCTGTTAAATCATGTACAATAAAATACCATGCTACAGAATATCAGCATGGTCATTGTATTGCTGGGTTTTTTGTTGTTGTTTTTGTGGTTGTTACTGCCTTTCTATAAGCATGTCCTAAATAAAACATGCACCTTATTCTGGAAGGCAGATGCAAAAACAAAAAAGATTTTGTCCAGTCATGGCTGACTGTGTGACATACAGTAAGTTCTTCTGGTAAAACAGGGTGCCCAAGCAGTATAGCATCAAGAAGGTCTTGATGCTAACCAGATCCCCAAACTGTCTCCTGGGGTAACTCACTCCCTAGACACTCTGGCTGCATCCCCACAGGCAGACACATGCAGTTTGTGGTGCCACAGACCTCTTTTTGGCACCACAAACTGCATGCATACATTGTTAAACTGCATACATACAATGTTAAAACATGCCTCACTGCAAATTTGCAGTTTAGAGGCAAAATTTGCTACTGAAATTTCCTGGTAGCAAAAAATAAACCCCAGGAAAAACAGCAGCACAATGTACTCTACAGTAGCATGCACTGGAACAAACAGAAGTCCTCAGGTCCTCCAGGGAGATGCTCTGGCTGATGACCGGAGCATCTCCCTCCTCCATCTGTGCCATGGCTGATCTAATACACCGACAGTTGGAAGGAGCTGGGTAAGGGCAATTTGCCCAAAGTGGGGCACACTGTCCCATAACAAAGTGCAGATGCAGGGGCATGCACTGCAACACAAAGTAATTTGTGCCACTATTTGTGCTGCTGCAGGCATATGTCTTTGCACATCTGGATGTGGCCTCTATGTTCTAAGGTGGACTTTATGTCACAAAAGTTTAGGCAAAAGCACTGGTAAGACTGTTAGTTTTTTACTGGAAATAGTTCTTTATATAAGTTCTAATAATCACGTGCTGTTTTTATATCATAAGGTTTATCAAGATACGACCAGAGGCTCACATGCTGCTTCAAGCACAAGCTACAGTGCTTAGTCAACAGTTTTGGCCATGAAAAAGTTAACATAGGACTGCCATCTTGGCACCTGCATGGCATGCAGAGTGTTTGCAGGATTGCGTCTTTTCCAACAAAGAAAATTGTTTCTGTGCTTAAACACACCCAGTTTTGGGATGCTGATTTTAGGGGAAAGGTGTATGTTGTATGTGAGACAATATGGCATATATGATATCCTTGACACTTAGCTCAAGGCAGCTTTCAGCTGGAACTGACTTACAAATGTTTGTGAATTTTATGAAAAATGTAGGGATTAAAAATATTACCCCATTATACATTGTGATGAAATCAAGATGTTTTGAGTGCTGGTGAAGCACCCAATCCTGCAGTTGTCTATTGGCTATGACACGCACCTGGAATGTAGAAGATTTAGATCACTGATGTCTGTGATTGACACAGACCAGGGTCTAAAACTGAGGTTCCCTACAAACCAGATGAATACCCTAACCAGTGGGCTCCCTTACTCTGGTTTTGACCAGAAATACCATCCCAGCAATGAAACTGTTCCCTAAGAAAAAAAAAAAAATGTTGCAGCTGAGAGCTGCTGGTGCAAAGTTTCAGCTTTAATTGATCATGATTTGATAAAAAAAACCCCATGATTTTATTGGAAAACCCCTTATGAACCTTACATCCAAAATGTTAGCCTTACCTTGGAAGTCACATATAAAAGTTGCTGCAAAAAAATAACCAGTAATTCTAGAGGAGGGTTTTGTCCATGAATGCTTGTGCCTGTGCATACAGATGTGTATAGATCTGGGCACTTTAATTTACTACTGACATACACAGTTGTTGCAGCAGATTGCACTATTCTATCATACTTTTCGTTTAGTCGTAATGAATTAAGATTACCATGAAAGTACAGCATCATCTTGCATCACCTACTTTAAAGCTTCTTGTCTGGGAAAGCTGTTGCATATCAACCACAGGCACACAATCTCTCTCTCTCTCTCTCTCTCTCTCTCTCTCTCTCTCTGACATGACTCATTAGAGTTGCAACATAAGGATGAGAGACAGCTGAAATAACCAAAACTATCTTCAGGGCCATACCTTCCAATGAGCATGGTCCTCTCATGAATAGCCAATTTGAAATCCATGAAACCTAGTTATAGCCTGCTCTAAAGTCTACTGAAGTCAGTGGCACAAACCCTCTTCATTTCACTGAAATTTGCATCTGACTCTTAGAGCTCGGAAGAATTTGAGAAGAAACGTTTAGAAACTTAAGTCACACCTGCTGTGAACTTCTCAACTGCACAGCAAATCTCATGGAAGAATCTGCCATTATAAATCACAGTTAAATGAAAGAATTGGATTTCATCCAGTGAATGAAAAGACCACAAAGCTTTTTCTTGTGTCACAGAGAAATTTGGTTCACAATCTCAAAGTATACCATGAAGTTGTCTCAGTGAGACTCAGCTCTAAGAGCCCATTATGTTCAGTAACATTACACCCTTTCTTTCATCACTGCTATCTCTACATTTTATGAGTTGGCACAGAAAGAATCTGCCATGATTTTCATAGATTCATGGATGATAGGGGCTGAAAGGGACCTCTCGAGACCATCAGGTCCAGCCCCCCTGTCCTTGGGCAGGAAAGACTGCTGGAGCCAGATGACTCCAGTAAGGTGAGCATCCAGGTGTTTTTTGAAGCTATCCAGAGTAGGTGATTGTACCACTATCATAAATCATGCTGAATACCTGTCAATCATTACCAATAAAATCCAAATCTAAAGTAATACACGCATCTTCATTTCTTTTATTTCTCCTTGAGGTATTATTAATGACTCTAGGACTTAGAGTGAATGGCAAAAGAACCATCTCAAGATTATTATACTTGGGAAGAAAATACTTAGTAAAGCATCTGAAATATCATTTTCATTATGCAAAATAGCAATATTTCAGTATCTTTTCATTACAAGATTACTTTGTATTGTTTCTTGCATGCAGAAAGCCCTCTGTTTATAATATACCACCCAGTGAGACATTAGGTTAACAGGTAAAATAAGGCTTATTACTCTATAAAGTAGTTGATTTATCACTTGTTTATATGTCAATATAATTAAATCTGAAAGGTGATAATAGCTTTTGAACATCTGTCTTTAGCTTTCATATTCTTCACAGTCTGTTGATTGGGTTATGTTTTGTATTATTTCAATGTCCACAACTGTCAAGTGAAATGGGAGAGTGCTCCTATGAAGTGGTGAGCTGAAGTCAGAAGCAGCACTTCATTTTTTTTCCAGTAATACAGTATGACAGCTCCAGCTCAGAACAAATTGTTTTCAGTTGTTTGATGGGTTTCAGCTGCTCCAGACTGGAAAGTGACCAAATTTTCTTTAGCTGGAAAAGTAGGGACAGTTAGAATAAAGATGCAGGCTTTTTACTTTTTATTAACTTATTACTAAAAGTCCTTCCATTCTTTTGAAATTCCAAGCCTGGCATCTCACATACAGTTTGAGAATATAATTAAATAATATACAATCATATACAAATGACATATTTTTATTGCATAGGGTGCTCTCTCCTGTAGAATCCTGTAACTTTCTCCCATTTTATGTGATTAATACTCAAATATATTAGCCCAAAACTGGCAAATTGATCATTCATTTCTAATTTGTGTTAATTTTGGTAGTTGTTTACAGGAAGGTGTCCCAGCACCTTTTAAATACAGTTTAATCCAATCCAATACTTAATGCTTTATGTAATTTAGACATGTCCTGTTTACAGCTGAAAGTCCAACAAGATTGTCTGAATTCGTAACATTATTATGAAATTGCTTGACACTTTGGAAGTCAAAATAAAGAAAAATTTTGAGGTCCTGTTTTATTGAAATGTAGTTTTATTGCATTTAATTTTCTTGGTGTTTTGAAAGACAGTATTTAGAGAATGAACTAAGAGTGGAATCTCTATACTTTGAAGCTTTCAAAAGTATGTTAGACAGACAGTTGGCTTGGATGGTTTAGTCAGAGATGATCCTGATTTAAGTAGGGAGTAGATTAGGTAACTTTTTTAGGTCCTTCCCACCCTACTGTTCTCTGATTTTATGATCCTAAATTGTAGAAAGTGAAACACAACCAGACTTTCTTCAACAGGATAGAGCAATTAGAGATCGAGAAGAGGTTATAATTACAATGTGGCTAGAGTATTCATTAGTAATGGGCTCGTTTACACATCCACTTTAATGTGCATTAGCCTATTTTAATGTGCATTGAAGCATCACAAAAAGTGGTCTTTAGCTAGTTCACATTAAAATAGGCTAATGCACATTTTTGTAGTACCTCACAATAGAGGCACTAGATTTACTGCGCATTACCTAAAGTGCATTAATTCAATGTGTAGATGTGGGTGGCACTGCTGCTGTAGGAACACTACCTAGAAAGGAGTGAAACTGGAAAAAAGAAAGTGCATAACTGAAAACCCACTCCAATTCTCACTAAGGATGAAGTTATACATTACATTTAGACCATACTAAGGGCACTTAAAATGTGAGTGTCCACACATTAAACCTTGTTAGCTCATGCTAAGTGCTATCTAAGCATCTCAAAGTTAGACCACTTCAGGCACGAGTTAACTCTGGGCCATGCTGATAAGTACCCCTTGTTTCAGGGGCACCTGGCTAAACCCCTAGGGACAGAAGTAGGGCTGGAAGCCATGTCCAGCAGAGATCCCTTGAACTTTTACTATGCATTTTCTACTTCAGGAACAGCTTTGTGTTCTGAAAAAGTATTTTATCTAACCAAGGACATAGAGTAGGTTGTTTAGGCTGGGGGAGATCGCTTGTTGCTTAGTTGTTTAATTGCTGGCCTCACTAGAGGAAAAGCTATATCAACAAAGTTCTGGAGCTGGAAGGGGGGTTACTTGGGAGGGAGCTGGAAGGGGGGTTACTTGCTGGGCTTGCTACACATTTCATCACATCAGCAAGTTTAACCTGTAACGTAGCTATATAAGGCAGACACCCACTGGGGTGTGGGTGCTTGCTTTGTGAACGATTGCCAAGCGCCACTTTCTGCGCAGAAATAAAGATTAAGTTGGATCCTTCACCCCCGTGTGTTTATTGGCACAAGCGCACCGGGCACGAACTCACTGTCCTTTGGGGACAACAATGCTACCTAGCTCATGTTAGAGTAACTTCAATATGCTCCACAAGAACAACCTGAAAAATTTGTAGTCCTCCAGCATCCCAGCGTACATACAAATCTTCCACCCTGTCCCCCACTTCAGAGCTGAGATAGAGCCCAGGTGTCCTGCCTCCTAGTTTTGTCCCTGTTCACCAGTCCACTAGTGGCAAGTCAGAGTTCTGCAGGCAAAAAACAGTATTAACCCTTAATATGAGACTACTTATACCTTATTTTAACTTTAACTATGCTTATCATTCCACTGGTTTCATATGGTCTAAGTGTAATGTGTAACTTTACATAAGGCCAATAAAACTTGATCATGGTCCTAAACTAAGAAAGCCAAAGCAGAAAAAAAACATTTGGTCTATGTATTATAGAAGAAAGTAAGCCACAATTTCTTTCTATCCATGTAAGTTGGTTATAAATTGTGTAGCTACACTTGTATTTTTCTCTGCCCACATGTATCACATTTGTGTAGCTCAATACAGATTAGACAGAATATGCATAAAAAGAGAGAGGATAGTGGCAACCTTTTAAAGGTGTTGAGCTAGTTCTTATTCCCATTATTCATTTGTTATTACAGTTATTATTCCAGTGGTACTTAGTCACCTAATTGTGAACCTAGTCTACCATGTCCAGGCTCCTGAAAAACCATTATTGTGTCTATTTTTGTAACACACTATCATCTGAACCTCAAGACAAAGTCAAAAAGAGCAGCAAGGAGGAAAAGGAGGTGACATTCATCACCCACCCAAGGGATTTCAGGGACTCAGGGTGCGTAGAATAGGATGATACTTGAGGAGCTAAGTATTGCTTTTAGGCACTTAATAGGCAGAATAAAATTTGGCCCTTTACTATGCATGATATTTTTAACTTTTCCCCAAGGAGTTTATATAGTGCCTTTTAATAACTAATGGGTAGCTTATTGAGCTTAGGAACAATAATGTTTACTGCTAGCCCTAATAACCTCATTTCTATGGCTGCCAGCCAAATTTATTTATTGAAATTTAAATTGCTGTAGCAGTTTTAAAACTCACCTCCAGGTAAAGTTATGTTAAAATATAATTAACCATTTTATTGCATCTCATAATTGTGTTTTTTTTTTCCTTACAGGGGGAAATGTTTTGGTTTCCATAATAATTATAGAATAGTAACCCCCTTTGCTAGATTCTGAAGTACATGGGTTTTCAATCAAATTTGAAGCACTTGCAGCCACAGCAGCAATCTAATTTTTACCTCTTTGCCATTTGAAACATTCAGCAACATCAAGAATTATTCCACGAGGACAAGAAAAATCAAATACTTAGCTGTGCCCATGAGAATATTTGTCATCCTAGCCATATTTTTCTTTCTTTAAGCAAAGATTTTAAATTGATATTTTGGAAAGAGAAAAGGATAGTTGTTCATCATTAGTTACAAATCACTGTTTTATTACATTTTCTTAATTTCCTTTATGGCTGTGCTTTATGAAACACATAATATAGACCCTAGAGATAGGAAAGACCTTCAAGTTATTTTTTCCATTCCCCTGCCAATGTATTAATTGTCAGAGTTTTGGAATTCTAGGTTAGCCCAGTAAGACAAGGGGGTAATTATCTGGTATATATTAACTTCAATGCAATTATCCCTAATCCATACTAGCACATTATTGCCCCCACTGCTTAGCAGCCTCTACTGGAATGCAAAGTACATGGTCTCTAAGGGGAATCTAAATCTGCAAAGAGAAATCAATGTATTTGTTGTCTTGTTATCGAGACAATGCCTGTATTACCTTAGATGTCTTCAGGAAGATCTTTGGGAGGTTTCTGGGATGTGGAAAAGTAGCTGTTGTGAGGGAAGGCAAAACAATGAAAACCAAATAGATAAAGGAGTGATGGCTCGATTCCTAACTATGCAAATAAACCTAAGCCAAGTCTCCAGTAAAAATGTTCTTCTGCTGATCATTTAGAAATCTGGTATAACCTATATCAGCAAAAGCTCCCTCCTCCATGTGTAAGATGCATGTAGAGTAGGAGGCTGGCCAAGATAGCTTTACTAGTGTAGTTTAGAGCAGGCCTCCGCTTGTGTCAGCTGATATTTGGAAGTAAAAGTTGAGTTTCACAAACATATGATGTCAAACTGGAACTGAGATTGATTCCGAACACTTATTTGGCCTGACTTGTCTGCTTTATACTTCTTGGCATCAGATTAGCTGCCTCTAAGTCCTGCTTTTGAAGGACAAAAGTACTACATTGTCATCCAGAGTAGGACTCTCCAACTAGCAGTTCATAGATTGCACGGGTCCTATGAGGAGTATGAGGCTCTTTTCTGGGGCTCACTCCCCAGATCATTCTGGCTACCCTCCTTCCTCCAGATTTTGCTGCCTGCCCCTGCCCCAGGAGATGGGGTAGTGCAGCATAGTATGGCCTAAGGTGATGAAGTGAGTCATGCAGGTTGGTGGGGTGGGGCGGGGAGTGTGTATAGCACAGTGGAGGAAGAGGGGTCACAGGGTGGGGGAGATGTAAGTGCAGCATTCAGCCTGGGGGGCCTGTGGCTCACCCTGGTGTGACCATGGGGTGCAGCTCTCGCCACCACTGATGCAGTACATGGGGCTCAGCCCTTGCCCACTTAGAAATTGAGCAGCCCTGATACAGGGGATCAAAGAAAAGCAAGAAACACACTATATTCTATATTATATGATAAATCTTCAGGAAACAAATTTATGAAGCTTCTTTTTTGTCTTACTCTCATGTCTCTGCATACTTAATAGATACCGTTTGAAAACTGCTATAATTTCCGCCCCCCCCAGTCACCTTTTCTCTAAATTAGACATTCAGCACTCATTACAGCCCCTTCTCATCTTTGACAACCACTTATGTATTCTTTGCAGTTTCTCTACATCCTCTTAAAATGCAGTGCCCTGAAGTGGACAGGGCATGCCAGGTGACAACTAACCAGACCAAGGACAATGGTACTATCACTTGCATAAAGGGTTTCTTTTAACACACACTAAAACTGCATTTGCATTTGTTTGGGGTTTTTTTTGCAATAGCAACACACTGCTAATTCCTGTTGAACACGGGATCTAACTTTGCCTCTAGATCCTTCTCACCAGTGCTTCTGCCAAAGCTAGTTTGTGCATTTGTATCTATAGTTGTGCATTTGTTTGTTGCATCTCATATTTGATTTTGAAAATATTTATTTTATTGTCTATAGCCCATCCCTCCAAATGATCAAAATCTTTGGGAGATTTTTTTTTTAATTTAGTCCTATTCTCCAAGTTATTTGCAACCCTTCCTAATTTTGTGTGTGTCTGCAAATTTGAAAAATAAGTTCTCAGCCTCTCCATCAACTCACTAATAAACACGTGAAACAGCACTGGATGTGCTGTTTCACAAAACAGCACTGGGTGTTTATTTTGGTGTGAAATAGTTGATCTTCATAGCCATTTTCAGACCAGGCTGTTGGGAACTTTTGCAAAATTCACACTTTCCTAAATAGGGTATGAAAGCAAAAATAACATTGAAAGAATTACATGCTTTGGACCAGCTTGGATCACTTCTGAACATTTGTAGTGGGCCAAGTTTGGTCATTCAGGGAACTAAGGAGCATGTTTTAGGTTAAGGTATAGGTACCTAAGAGGAACATAAGGAATCTAGGAAATTTAACTTTGATTCCAGGCTCCTCTGCAGGGTGGGCTATGGTCATGTTTAGTGACTTAGTCACCTAAAAAAGCACCTTAGTGGAATCTTAGAGGAAAAATAGGACTGGGGCATTTATGCTTTGTCCTATTTTTCTTCCATAAGATCTAAAGGAAATTTTTAAAAAGCAGTTATTACCTCATACTTTTTTGATACTATATTTATCTTCTTGGAGTATTTCTTATTCATTTCATCTTCATGGCTTGGTGGCCCATATGGGACCCCACCATAACATCATTACTTCACTACTTCATTTGCACCCAGATGCACTCAACAGATCTTCCATTCACTTTTCAGACCTCCAAGCAAATAAATGCATTTTTACATATAGTTCAGTTCCTTCTGTTTCCCCCATATCTATTTTTTCCAGCATAAGCTTTACCTCTCATCCCCAAATCTGAATCCAGCCACTGCTTCTATCCTCAAATGTTGGAATTGTTCTTGAAAGTCAGTGTAGCTGATCTCCAACTCTGAAACTTTTTTGTTTCATTTTGTTACTGATCCAGTGAATACCTTTCCTGAGCCTTCCTATCAATATATAGAGGAGCCACAGAAGTTGGAAGAAGAAGGGTTGTCTCAATTGGGCAATTCATACCCTCCTCTCCTATAAGAAGACTGGAAGTCCTGCTGTTTTCTTAATAGTATCTAAAGAAAAGTTGCTCATCACTAGTGTGTTCGGTGATACAGAGACAATACTGAAAGTGTCTTAGAGGTGCTGTGAAATGTCTTGACCCTGCATATCTGTGCGGCTTTCTAGTATTTTGAGGCACACTATGGAAATGATTCATTGAACCCTTGAGCAGACTCAAGTTGTGCCATTTGTTTCAAGAGGGAAGCAAAAAATAATAAAAATAAAAAAATAAAACCCCACACATCTTGGGTATTGGCATGCAAATGAACATCAAAGTGTCCCACTTTGCTTCTAAGATTCTCGTATTCCATACAACAAGAACACATGGCGTTTTAAAATGAAGCAGAGCAACTATAAAAAATGTAATTATATATTTGGAAAGGGAGGAAAGGGACTGATGTGTAGAATGGAAAGCAGCATGCACTTAAAGCCAATGCTACAGTTCTCAAATAACCGATCTTGTAGGAAATAATGAGCTATCTGCTATGAAAGGAGAAAACAGAGGAACTGGTAATAAACAAACTCCAGCTCCCGTGTGTGACCTACTACAGTACAATACAGTTTAATTTTATTACTTGTCATTCATACTGAAAACAAATTTGCAATTTTCTGCAAATATAATGGGAATGTTCCCAGAATGTGTAAGTGCAGAAAAGAGTGGATATTTCTGTCAAATGGGATGTTGCTGTATTTTTCTCTGCATAGAAAACAGAATTAGGAGATATTTTCCTCAAGAGATGCATGATTCATAGATTCAGAGATTATAAAGCCGGGAGGGACAATTGTGATCATCTAGTCTGTCTCTTTGCATAACACAGGCCATAGGGTTCACTGCTTCTGTTTTTGCCTGGGCATATATGTACAAGATGAGTAGGAGGTGAGTAGTCAATTCTTTTGCATATCCGCTTATGGAAAGATGAGGTAACCAGTCTAATTTGCAGAAAACAAAACATATTTTAGATAGTAGTGAAAAGGATATAAGGATAATTAAACACTGGAACAAGATATAGAAAGGTTGAAGAATATCCATCATTGGAGATTTTAAAGAATTATTTAAGATAAATTTAGGTCAGCGATGGTCTAGGTATGCTCGATCTCAGTGCAGGTGCATGGCTTAGATTGCTTCTTAGACTTTCTTTTCAACTAAATATTTTTATGATTTCTGTCTCTTTTTTAAATGCATCCAGCTTTGATTGCTAATTTTTCACTAATGGAGAATCTGCCACAGCTCTTAACAAGTTGTCCCAGTGGCTAATCACTAGGCAGGAATTTGATAGTGAACATATTCAAAAGGTTTCGCAAAGGAGTGCTCATTTAAGAAAGTCTCCATATTCATGAAAAAAATGTCTAGTTGTATTGCATACAAAACTATTTCCTGAAACTAGAGTTAGGTTTTACGGAGTATGGCCTTGTTCTCACTTTCTGAGAACTGATGCCTATACACGTGCTTGGTGGGGTGGAGATTTTAATTAGAGTAGTTCCTGGAAAGCTGCTCTAATTAAAACACGTCACCATTATGTGTATTAAGCCCCTACGGGTTTCACAATGACCAGGTGACACTTTATCTAATCCTCATCCAATGAGGTTTAGGGAAAGCGCCCCAAATTAATTGAGTCTAATTCTAATTAGAAGGCAAACCAAGACATGTGGAGGCACTGATAGATCTAGAACACTCAATTCATGTACTCCTCTATTTTATCTTCTCTTATTCAGGTCTTCTTTTAACAAGCAGCCCCAACTTCCAATGTTGAATATACATTTTATTCAATGATTTCATAATGTAGGGAAGTCCCTTCCAGAGCAGTGCCCACTTCACTGGGCAAAAAATTACCATTACATGGCTTTGTATGTGCCATTTGAGGCACGTAAAATGAAATACTATTTTGCCCTAGGTGTCTAAGTGCCACTCAAACACACAAGTGATGAAATAGGATGTTGCCAGGACTAACCAAACTTACAGTAACATTGCAGGCAAGAGTATACCACTAATTTATAGCAGAGGTATTATAAATGTGGTCTGTGGGCCAGTGCATGCTCACAAAACCATTTCATCCACCCTATGGGGCTCCCAGAGAGGCTGGGAACTTGAGGGATGGGTGAGCAGAGGCAGGCCCTGCCACTGAATTTACCACCATGATTGAGCATGTGTCAGCAGCTCTGGAGTGAACAATGCCTGTATTAACCCCTATACTACCACTTGCTCCACCATTGCTTGATTCCACCCACCATGGCCAGGTCTGCATCTGGCACAGGGGGTTTCTTATGGTATGGATCCAGCCCCCAGATCTGGCCCAGAGGTGCAGGTGAGTTTGGAGAGACTAGCATAGAACAATGAAAATGTTTAGGGGTCTGGGGTACATGACTTATGAGGAGAGGCTGAGGGAAGTGGCATTATTTCATCTGCAGAAGAAAAGAATGAGAGGGGATTTAATAGCAGTCTTCAACTACTTGGGGGTGGTTACAAAGAGGATGGAGCTGGACTGTTCTCAGTGGTGGCAGATGTCAGAACAAGGAGCAATGGCCTCAAGTTTTAGCCAGGGAAGTTTAGGTTAGATATTAGGAAGAACTAATATCTAACCTAAGAGAATAGTAAAGCTATTCTTGCTAAGAGAATAGTAAAGCATTGGGATGGGTTACCCAGAGGTGATGGAATCTCCATTTTTGGAGGTTTTTAAGAAATGTTTAGATTTGGGATGATCTAGTAGTTGGGGATGGTCCTGCTTTGAGCAGGGGGTTGGACTAGATGACCTCCTGTGTTCCTTCCAACTCTAATTTGTCATGATTCTATGATGCTATGACATCATTATTTTTAGAATGTTATTGTAATATTATCAATACCATTTCCATTCTCTCTTTAGCATGACATTAATGACCTGCCATGCCACATCACATCAGAAAATTGTATTTGGCTTTAGCATGTACTGAACAAATCCTTTAATAGGTCTAATCAGTCAGCAAAGTCTTATCCAAATTTGGACTCCTTGTGGGTGGACATTATGGCAGGTAACTGTTTCACAGGGACCCCTGTGGTCTGCAGGGAACAATGTAATCAGGCAGGGGAGCTCTCCCATGTCACAGGAGAATGATTCAACCATGGGAACTATAGAGTATGAGCCAAACACTCTCTCCCGCTCACAGCAGTTTGTGTGGGTATGCTCTGAGCACAACTGCTGCTCTGAGCTTCAGAAATCAGTCAGCTACATAATGGATCCTTCTGTGGCCTAGGTTTAGGATAAGTGTCAGTCAGTCTGATCTCCGCTAAGGCCTTTAAACTGTCCAACTCAAAATTTAGTCCTTTATACAAAGCAAATACCATGGGCCTTGATAATTTATTATTCTAAAGGACGTTGAGATACATGGATGTAAGGTAGGACAGAAGTACAAATATCGTAAAAAATATCAGCTCGCTTCATATTGTGATTTTTGAATAGTAAGATGAGACATAGAATGCCTGAACAGATCTTGGGTGTCATTACTCTATCATTGTAAACCATTTTCTCATTCTTAATGATAACAAAAATAACCATTCTTTTCACCAATAGGAACAAATGATTATGTTATAATGGAGGAGGGCAATTGTTTCTAGTATGTTATCATTGCAGGGGTTTTTTCTCATTCTCAGCACTTAAATTATCTTTAAAAATGTATTTTGCATTCTTATAGCAATAACCAATCATGCATATATTATTAGTGAGCAGAGCAAGGAGCTCAAGTCAAGATGAGATTGATGACTTTTCAATTATTGATGTAAATGAATTGCCAAGTATAGCTACTTGAAGGAATATATTGAAGAGCAAAAGTCAAATCACTGGCTCTGTACACACACTGTCACATTAAATAAACTCATACTTCATTTGTGCAGTGAGTGAAAAAAGCTAATTAAGTTGAATACAGTTTTGCCTGCTTCTCCTGGCACTGTTAATCAGTAAACAAATCTGAAAACTTCAGAGAGGCGGGTGGGCTTCAAAGTCCAGTACATTTATAAAAAACAAAGCTAAGACCAGAAGAAGAAACTAAAAGCACCAAAAATAATGCTGAATTTCAAACTGAAAAAATTATAAAACTACCCCATAAATTAGTATGCATTTCCTGCCCCTGGAAATGGATCTGTTGTTGCCTCTCATTAATCTCCTTTTCTAAACAACTGTTTAGTCATGAAGTAACATTTACGTGACTCCTGTGGAGGAAGTGTGTTCCACAGATAAGCAGATGCAACCAAAATTTAACAATTTCAGCTCAAATGAGTTTCATCAAATCTGTTCAATTGTTCCAGTTTGTATGAACTAACCCTTCAGTTTTGCTTACAATTTTGGATTCAACCCAAGTTCAGACAATACCATTGAATTTTCACTAGTTTGGTCTAAAAAAATTCCAGGATGCTGTTTCATTCAAAACCCCTTGGGACTATGTAGTGATTTATGCACATAAATTTAGCAATGCACATGCAAACCCAATTAGTAGGAAACCTTCAGCAGTCTGCTTGCTAACACGGTAGCTGTTGTTCCAACTTATGCCAGTTCTGGGTTTCTGAAATTACAATATAATAGATGTACATATCGTTATAAGTTATGATCATTAAATTATTCCCCCAATTCTCTAAAGAACTAATGTATATTAGGAATCAATGAAAAAACAGAATCAATGAAAAATTGATGAAAAATCCAGCTTTTGTTGTTGTTGATGAAAATCAAAATGAAAACCCCAAATTTTGAAATTTGTTTAAAGTTTTGAAGATTCCAAAAAGAAACAAGATTCAGGATGAGAAAAAAATCCCAACATTTTTGTTAATGTAATTTGGATTCGTTTTATTTTGGCATGTGTATTATGGTAATTGCAATATGAAACATAATATATTACAGGTACATAACATGATGTACTATAATAGTTAAACCAAATAAAGTAAATTAAAACAAAATATTTTGATCATGTCAAAATGAAATATTTCAAGTTTTTTTTTTCACTGAACGTTTTTGGAAAGTATATTTTATGACACATTTTGATTTTGATTACATTGAATTTCCAAAGAAAGTCATTCTTCTTCCTGAGTAGCTATAATAAATATATATCCCGTTAGCTTTTTTTCCCCCTCAGTCTTCCAAGATAAAGTACACAAAAATCAGTCAATATTTGTTTATTGAAACTTTTGTTCCAGAAAATAGTGAGGGGTGGTGGGTTTTTTGGTTTGGTTTTAGTTGGGTTAATTGAACAGGTATATTTGTGGGAAATAAACATTTGGTTTGATCTTAGTAAAGAAATCTGAGATGCTCCTAAAGAAAATGCAAACCTAAAGGTTAATGGGTTCTAGTTTTCTGTTTGACAAAGACTCAAAATATCAAGGGAAATTTTCAGCAAAAATATGCTTTTTTGTGTTCATGAAAACTTTTACTGGAAAAAAAATATTCTGCAGCTCACTCTACTTGAGACTTTAAACTTTCTTGTTTTCTACTTCTGTGCAGCTTTCCCTCCGTATGTGATATGCTTTTTCTCCCCTTTGATATGTGTGCTTTAGCAACTAGGAAACCACTTTTGGTGAAAAAATAGGTAAAAAAAAATGTTTCACACTTTTAGAGTCAGTGGGCACGTCTACTAGTGCAATTAGCATGCCTGAATAAACTCTGGTACAGTTGTGCTGAAGTTTATTGCTCCCAGGAGCACGGTTTACACATGCATCTGGGAGCAAAGCGCATTGAGCTGGGGTAGCACAGTCCTGGCTGGTGGGGAA
This sequence comes from Alligator sinensis, assembly GCF_000455745.1. Classification (NCBI taxonomy): domain Eukaryota; kingdom Metazoa; phylum Chordata; order Crocodylia; family Alligatoridae; genus Alligator; species Alligator sinensis. The sequence goes on from NW_005842144.1 coordinate 198,327, forward strand.
TCCAGCTCGAGACTGCTCTGACCTGGCTTAACATGCTGTGGAGAGGCTGGCTGGGGCACAAGGGTGCTACAGTGCAGGGCTAGCCAACGAGCGTCCTTCACACCCCAGCCAGCTCCGATCACCTTCTACACATGCATTGCAGCACATTAAATAACTCCACCATAGGATAGTACTTGTGTAGGGAGTTAATCCTACAGTGGAGTTAATTAATTTACTGTAGTTTATGGTGCCACACGTGTAGATGGTGACACTTTATTGCAGAGCTAATTAGTCAACTCTGCAAAAAAGCACACATGTAGATGCACCCAGTTTAAAGTAAGGAAAAAAGTTTACTACTTAAACTTTGCTTTTTCTTAGTGAATTTAAAAATAAATAGAAAGTATGATTATCTCCTTCAGGACTAAATTTGATTCTGTTACAAAAAAAATCTAATATGGAATTTTTTTAACTGAAAACAATTGAACAAAATTAAAAATACTTTCCCCATTTTTTTTAACAAAGCATACTTATTTCAACCCACTCTCTTAATCACTAAATGCTGAAAGTCCAGAAATTGAAGGACCCAGAATACAAACATATGTGAATGCACACACATACAAACATACACCCTTTTTTGACTGTCTTTTATCTATCGTACTGTCAATGCATTTCCCTAGATTTCCCAAAACTAATTTTCTTTCTACATCCTTCAGGTTTAATCTTGTCATATACTCTAGTTCTCTTCACACTTAAACACAGTGCATTTCATCCAGTAGAGGATGAAATGAATGCAGGTCATTAAAAAAAACAAAAAAACATCAACTTGGAAGGGAAGGGGCTGAAAATTTTAGTTAAACATCATCAGGTTTTGATCTGCCAACCTTGAAAGTCTGTCCAGGTCAGCCTGTATCCCCAGCCTGTCCCCAAGCGTGACTGCACTCCCCCTATATTTGGTGTCATCTGTGAACTTTGCTAGTACACTTTTAACACCCGAATCCAAATAATTGATGAATATGTTGAAGAGCACTGGTCCAAGTTCTGAACCCTGAGGGATGACACTGGTCACCTTCCACCATGTTGACTCGGTTCCATTGTTACCAAATTTGCCCATTACTTTGGGGTGTGCTCATTTATTAGGGATAGTTTCTAGGGTCTTGGTGATTCTGTCAATGTGCTGCTTGTGTTATTATACGGAGCTGTAGCTCTCCCTTCTGCAAGCCCTCACCCCCAGTGGAGCTATCTTGCAGGACTCAATCTCAATGGGACTGGGTTCCTCCAGTCACCAAATCAGTCACACACACACAAACACACACACAAATTAACATGACACGCCTGACCTGGCCGGGCTGATCAGCATGGACAGGCTGACACCCTCATATGCCAAGAATCAGTTCATAAGAGCAACAATAAAATGCAGTCAGACACAAGCACACAGGTAAACAGAA
>NW_005842144.1:200215-203854 GCF_000455745.1 Alligator sinensis
GTGTCAGCACAGGAGTTTTCTTCTTCTTTCCTTTTCTCCTTCTTTCCTCCTGCTTCTTCTTCTTCTCTTTTCTTCTTGCAGCACACACACTTACAGATTTTTATACCCTCAGTTCAGCTGCTTCGAAGCACCTTCAGTAGTGTAAATCATTGTCTTTTCTATTGACAAGGGGTTATCTGGTTTGGACCATCTCAGGAAACTGATTGATAATCAGGAAACACTTAAGATTAGGGAGTAACCCAAATACTTGGGAGCCAGCTTGAGATTCCTATGGGTGGCAGATATACTGATGGGATATCTCATGGTTTCTTCAGGAACAATAGATAGCTTGCAGCATCAGGATTTTGGATTTTTACTTGTTTTGCACAAGCCTCAGTTTAGCATGACTTTTCCAGATCTTACTATAGTCTTTTAACAGACTTAAAGCAATTATTGGGGTGCTCATAACCTTTTGTGGAGAGGACTCCCACCAGTCGTCTCGGGAAAAGTATGACAACACCTGGGATTAGGGCTCCAGCAGGCTGGATGCTGTGATGAACCCTTAACCATTGTTCAAATGTTGCCCATACCCCCTCTGATACCCGCTCTTGCTTCAGCATTCCCTAACCCGGCAACCGAGTTTTAGTCAATCAAGTTTAAATAGGCCTCCCATAGTGGGACTGGGGAATGTACGGCCCGAGATGCCTATTAAACTTAGAGGTGTGTGTATGTCTGGGGGGGGGGGGGGGGTGGCTTTGAGAAACCACGTTAGAAGATTAAAACTGGTCTGATAAATGCTGAGCTGGGTGTGTGTGAACATGGGTTGATTAACATTGGAAGCACAGATTCCCCATCATGCAGTGCTCCCCTGCTTCTCTGGTCCCAGAATTCACTGCAGTCTCTGCTTCAGGCTTTCTGTTCTCCATCTCTCATGTAAATGAATGGTCATCTGGTTCCATCTCGGATGTAAATGAGACCTAGGGTAGTTGGTTCACTCTTGTCACCCTTATCTTGAGGGTCTTAGGTGCATCTCTCACTGCATCTTAATCAGTTTCGTTTAGGTAGAGGAAGGGGTGGGGGGTGAGTCCTTTGTGAGTCAGACAGACTGCATCCTGTGCCAGGGCTGCCCAAGAACACAGAGCTGAGACGTAACACCATCTATTAATACTCTCTGGATCCTACCTCACAGCCAGTTACCTAGCCACCAGACCATAAAGTAGTTGAGGCTGCATTTTCCCAATTTTACTATGAGGCCATCTCATGGTCACTGTCACCTAGCTTCCCTTCAATCCTTAGGTTGCTCACTTGATCATCCCCTATGGCCAGAACCAAATCCAGGAGTGCCTTACTCCTGGTCAGCCCATAGACTTCTTGAGTCAGACAGAGCTCTTCCATGCAAGTGAGGAAGCTTCATGAGCCATCAGATCTGTTTTAGTTCATGTCCCATGAGATGTCTGGGTAGTTGAAATCACCCATGATGACCATGCTCCCAGAGTGTGCAGCCTTTGCCAGTTCTCTAGAGAATTTCTCATCAAGCTCTTCCTCTTTGTTTGTTCCTACAGTTAAATCCCCTTCTCCATGCTCTTCTCATATTTTAACCCAGAGGGTCTCAAGTCACCCTTCTTTAGTGCCTTGTATTCTCTGTTAATGTTCCAAAACACACATGCAAATAAGTTATATAAGAGCACAGGAAAGTAGGGTTGGAATGAACTTCACACGGTCATCTAGTTATGTCACTTGCTCAGGGCCAAGTGTCTGTCCAACCTGCTCTTGAAAGCTTCCAGCTATGGAGATGCCACAAACTAGGTAGTCTGGTTCAGTGCTTGACCACCCTCATAGTTACAAAGTTCCTCCTAATCTCCAATCTAAATGTCCTAGTGAGAAAATTCTTCCTAATATCTAACTTAAACTTCCCTTGCTGCAACTGGAGCCCATTGCTCTTTGTTCTGTCACCTGCCACCACTGAGAACAGTCTATCTTTATCCTCTTTTGAACCCCACTTCAGTTAGCTGAAGGCTGCTATTATAGTCCCTCTTAGTTTTTTCTTCTCTAGACTAAATAAGCCAGTTCCCTCAGCCTGTCCTCATAAGTCATGTGTCCCAGCCCCCTCACTATTCTTGTTGCCATTTGCTGGACTGTCTTCAATTTGTCCACATCCTTTCTATAGCAGGGGGCCCAAAAATGAACACAGTACTCCAGATGTGGCCTCACCACTGCTGAATTGAGGGGAATAATCACTTCCCTAGATCTACTGGCAATGTGCTTACCAATGAAGCCCTGTATGCCATTAGCCTTCTTGGCAACAAGGGCACACTACTGGCTTATATTCAGCTTATTGTCCACTGTAACACGTAGCTCATTTTCTGCAGAGATACTGCCCAGCCAGTAAGCCCCAGCCTGTATTGGTGCATGGAATTTTCTATCCTAAGTGCAGGACTTTACACTTGTCCTTGTTGAACCTCATTAGATTTATTTTGGCCCAATCCTCTGATATGTCTAGGTCACTCTGAATCCTAGTCTTACCCTCCAGCGTTATCTACTACTTGCCCCAGCTTGGTGTCGTTTGCAAACTTACTGCGGGTGCACTCCATCCCATCTTCCAGGTGACTGATGAAGATATTGAATAAAACTGCCCCCCCCCCAATGACCTCTGGGGCACTCCACTTGATACCGACTTCCAACTAGATATTGAACCACTGATTATTACCCTCAGAGCCCAAAGCTCCAGCCAGTTTTCTATTCATCTTACAGTCCATTCATCCAACCTGTACTACTTTAGCTTGCCTATGAGAATGCTGTGAGAGACCATATAAAAAACCTTGCTAAAAATCAAGGTATACCACATCCACTGGTCTCCCTGCATCTGCAGAGTCAGTCATCTCACCATAGAATACAATCAGGTTGGTCAGGCATGATTTGCCCCTCGTGAATCCATACCAACTCTTCCTAATCACCTTCTTCTCCTCCTCCAAGTGCTTAGAAATGGATTCCCTGAGGATCTGCTCCATGATTTTTCTGGGGACTGAGGTGAGACTGACTGGTCTGTAGTTCCCTGGATCCTCTTTTTTCCCTTTCTTAGAGATGGGCACTAGGTTTTCCCTTTTCCAATCATCCAGGACCTCTTCCAATCACTATGAGATTTCAAAGGTGACAGCCAGTTGCTCTGCAATCACTTCAGCCAACTCTCTCAGTACCTTTGGGTGCATCACATCTGGCCCCATGGGCTTGTATATGTCTAACTTTTCTAAGTAGTCTCTAACTGTTTTTTCACCACTGTTGGCTGTTCACCTTCTCCCCAAACTATCCTGCCCTGTGCAGTAGTCTGGGAGCTGTCTTTGCCTGTGAAGTCTGAGGTGAACAAGGCTTTCACGGCGGGGTCCTCACGGAGGGCCATGTGCTCCTTAAGGTCCCTCACTCCGTGTCAGGCACCCTCTAATTCTCGCCCGCCACGTCTTGATGGAATGTATCTATATAGTTGGGAGGCTGCCTATGACTCCCTGGGCACGGCTACTCGGGACCTCTGTCCCCGCGGTTCTCCCGGACTCCTGTGGTCCCCCGGTATGATGGGTGCTCTCCAAGCACCCTAGCCTTATGGGCTATACGTGGCTCCTACCAGCCCCTAATACCACACCCCAAGCCTCGCTGATGTGATAGACGGTG
>NW_005842144.1:204710-222398 GCF_000455745.1 Alligator sinensis
CAACCCACTGGTTGCGCTCAGGGGCCCCACACCTCTGGGGTCCCTCCCACAACCCACTGGTTGCGCTCAGGGGCCCCACACCTCTGGGGTCCCTATGAGGCCTCCTCCAACCCCTACAGCCTCACCCAAGCCTCCGGTGTAATATGCAAGCCTGAACATAAACTAGAGCCTCCTGGCTAAACCATAGTGCCCAATCCTCTCAGGGCTATAGTGAGCTATACTTGCAAGTCAGGCTTCTTGCTATATCTCAGCCAAGGGAGCTCCTGCCTCTCCGTTTGCTGGCAGGGAACTGCCAGCCTGGTCTCGGCCCTGGGCTTTATAAGGGCCAGGCCCTGCCTCCTACAGGCAGCTGGCTCTCCTTAGTTGCCCCGGCAACCTGCAGCTGTGCCCATTACCCTGGCAACCCTCATCTGGGCTCATTATGTCCTGCCAGGGCTCTCTCTCCCTGGCAGTTTCTACTCCCTAGGAGCAGAGCACCGAGGTGCTCTGCGACAAAGGCATTGAGCACTTCAGCCTTTTCTGCATTTTCTGTCACAAAGTTGCCTCCCTCTTTTGGTAAAGGACTCACACTTTCCCTGATCTTCCTCTTGCTACTGACATACTTGTAGAAACCCTTCTTGTTACCCTTCACATTCTTTGCTAGCTGCAATTCCAATTGTGCTTTGGCCTTCCTGACTTAACCCCTGCATGCCCAAACAATGCTCTTATATTTTTCTTTAGTTATTTTTCCAAGAGTCCACTTATTATAAGCTTCCTTTTTGTGATTTAATTTGATGAAGAATTCCCTGCTAAGCCAAGCTAGCCTTCTGACATACTTGCTAGTCTTCTTGCACATTGGGATTGTTTGTTCCTGCACTCTCAGTAAGGTTCCTTTAAAGTACAGCCAGCTCTCCTGGACTCCTCTCTAACTCAGTCTGGCTTCCCAAGGGATCCTGCCTATGAATTCCCTCATAGTGAGTTGTAGTCTGATTTTATGAAGTCCAGGGTCCTTACTCTGCTACTTTCCATTCTTCCTTTCATCAGGATCCTGAACTCTATCTTCTTGTGGTCACTGCTGCCCAAGTTGCCATCCACTACTGCATCCCCCATGAATTCTTCCCTGACTGTGAGCAGCAGGTCAAGAAGAGCATGGGCTGTACTTGGCCACTCCTGCACTTGCACCAAGCAGTTTTTCTCAGCACTCTCCAAAAACTTCCTGGATTGCTTGTGCACTGCTCTATTGCCCTCACAGCAGATGTCAGGGTGACTGATGTCCTCCATGAAAACCAGGGCTTGTGATCAGGAAACTTTCACTAGCTTTTTGAAGAAAGCCTCATCCACTATTTCCTCCAGGTCTGGTGGTCCATAGCAGACCCCCACCATGACATCACCCTTGTTGCAGTCCCCTCTGCCCCTAACCCCGAGACATTCAACAGGACTGTCTCCAGTTTGATGCTGGAGCTCTGAGCAATCATATAAACACTTTTATATAAATTGCAACGTCTGCTCATTTTCCAGGATTTGTGCATGTGTGTACAAGGATCTAAGGTAATGAGTTGATTTCCCCCTTATTGCCCCCTCCTGTTTGCTCTACCTCCAGGAAAACTGGAGATTCTAATCAAATCCCCCCTAAATATTCTCTTTTCCAGATTAAATAACCCTAGTTCTTTCAACCTTTCCTCATAAGTCTTGCCTCCCAGGCCCCTAATCATGTTGTTGCTCTGCACTGGATTCTTTTCAAACTGTCCACATCCTTCTTGAAGTGAAGTGAGGCCTCTTCAGTGCTGAATAGAATGGAAGAATCACTTTCCTTGATTTGCAGGTGACACTTCTGTTGATATAACCCAGAATCTGTTGGCTTTTTTTTGCAACTAGAGCACACTTTGGCTCATACTCAGAGTTTATGGTTCACTGTAACCCCCAGGTCCTTTTCAGCAGTACTGCAGCCTAAGCAGTCATTCCCCAGTCTCTATTTGTGCATGCAATATTTTTTTTTCCCAAGTGCAAGACTTTGCACTTGTCCTTGCTAAATCTCATCTGACTCATTACAAATCATTTTACCAATCTATTCAACTCTCTATTCAGATGATATTATAGTTAGGCTATACAGACTCTTCACAATTATTAATACATTTTTATTCTTATTTTATATTAAACATAAGGGCAATGTGAAAATGTTTAATTTTAGATAAGTGGTTGCCAACCTGAAAAGGATAAAAAAAAAAAAAAAAATCACACTTTTAACTTCTCTTTTTGAAACCGTGGAATATTTGTTGTTGTCTGTGGATATCTGTTCTGACCATTTTCTTTCTAACTGGTAATGGCTCAAAGTCCTAAGCCTGCCCTGTGACACACTCTTTCAGCTTTGTCACTTTGGCTTGTAGTTTCCTTCCCCTAAAGCATCCATTTTTGTGCATCCAGATTTGACACGCACATCTCCCCATGTTGGGGAAGCTGGCATCCCCTGGCAGACCGCTTCCTCTTCACATTCCATTGACCATCTCTCCAGTCTATTGCATATCATGTGTAATATTTTATTGGCAAGTCAGAAAGACCCTCATTCAGGAAAGCATCTTTAGTAAGAAAAGCACTTAGGCACAGACATAAGTGCCACTGGAGTCTCATAAGCTAATGTTAAGTTAAATACTTTCCAGTATAAAGGTCAAATATAGAAAAATCAAAGTGAAGAGGGAGGAAAAGAATAGATAATGTAGCAAACTGAATGGGAACATAACAATGTGGGCCCTACCATGAAATACAGTTGGTAATTACATGTCTTGAGAAAAAAAAAAATGGACCAGGATTTTATGCTGCCACAGAGAACAATTATGAGTATCAACTCTTTTATATTTAGAGCAGTAGGCCTGAGAAAAAAAAAACTACATATTAAGAGTGCTTTGAAAAGAGAAGCTGCTTTGAATGCTGTATCTTCTATGGAGATCCATAATATCATTTAAATGTTATTATTACTCTGTTTATTTTTGCATTGGTTCAATCACCTGTTTTTAGTACAAGGTTTCACTAATTAAGCAAGCAGAGCCTCAATAAATTAAGCTTACTGTCATTTTCTAAACCACACAAGTGGGTCAACAACTATGATTAAGCTGTCGACATTAATGAGTAGTTGTCTTTAGAATAACTGTAGTTTCCTTTAAAAATATATCTTTTTATGGATACAAAAAAATCTTTAAATAGTTTCTGGTAATGAAGTATAAAATTATGATGATCCACATGGTAAAATCAGACATATATTTAAAGATTTAACATCAGTTTATTATCTCAACATATCACCTCTCTATATTTCACCACCCTCACTGTTGTTAAAATGTTTGGGTAGGTTTACGTATTGTCTTATTTATCTTTGAGGGTTTTTTTCTTCTTTTTAAAATAGCCATTGCTTTGTTAGCAAGAATAACCCATGCTTGTGAATGGAAAAGCTAGGAGAGACAAAAATAACATGTGAGGAACTTTGATGAAGTAAACATACATGGAATTTAAAAAAAACAGGCAGTGAAATGGTAGTTAATTTTAACCCATTATTAATTAGCATTCAAATAATACATCTTGGAACAAACAGTGGAGCATTTTCAAAGATAAGCACGTGTTTAAAATTAAGTGCTGAACTCAGCTATGCTCGAATTAGTCGAGCATCACACTTAAACATTTTTCCAGTTCGTCTCATACCACTTTTCTTCACTGTTTGCAATATTCCCAATTCTGCCCTTTACTTAATGCCTTTCCAAGGCATTGCCAGCAATTGTCATGAAAACTGAAACAGAATTTAGAAATCTACCATTAGTATGGGTCCAAAATTAAAATGGCTGATTTGTGAATACATAATATACGTGATCGTGGAAGCTACACCAATGAGCTGGAATTCCAGGGTATCGGGGAAGCTCAATGTAACAGGGTTCTCTCTCGGGGCCAGTTTGCCATTGGCCCAGCCACTTGTCCTGAGCCAACCACCCAGCTCCTCGGCTGCCATGCCTTGTTGTTTCTTAATTGGTTTTAATAAGGCGGGAGGCTGCCCATTCTTTCCCCGATACCAGGAGGCACTATCTGCTGCTCCATTCCTCCCCTACACCACAGCCCAAGCCTCGCAGATGGCGTCCAGATGACATAATGCTCCTGGCCTACAGCTGAACCAAGCTGAGCCCTCATTGTCAGGCCTTAGAAACACACACATTCATACTGCCCTCCTCTAGCTAGGGCCTCTCACACTCCACCCTCTCTCACAGGGTCCCTTTCATGCATCAGCAACTCGTACCATCTTGCTCCCTCCCAGATTGGGCCCCTTTGGCCATAGGCTTTATCTAGCTCATACCTTGGGTGGCAGACATACTGTCTTTTGGGGCTCTCCTGTGACCACGACCAGGGTACTGGCCAGTCAATTACCTGACTGGGTCCAAGCTTGCCCTGGCCCCTCCTGGGGCAACACTATACACTCACACACATATACTGGGCTCCCAGCCCTCTGGTTTCCCCCTCACTGGGGCTCCTCATCTCTGCCCCCTCACTGGGGCCATGGGGCTTCCCTCCCAAGTGGGGTCTCAGGTGGCCGTAGTTGTGCCTGGCCCCTTTGTACCCACAGTATTGTGGGGGCTAGGGGTTAAGGCACCCCAACCCACCTTTCACTGAGGTAGTTAGTGGCCTGGTATTTCCCATGCCACTGGGAGACCCACCAGGCCACCCACTCCTAGCAGGGTGCAATTTTAGGTCATGCCCAGGACCAGGAGCCTCCAAACCATCCCCTTAAGCTCCTGCCCTTACCTCCAAGATGTTGCATACTGCCTGGCCTGCCAGCAGCAATCTGCTCTGTTTATATATGCAACCAGAGATCTAAAATGGCCACCATAATCAAGCACCTGCTGGCTGTCTGGCTCAGCCCTTAAAGTTGCAGGCACCAACAGTGCCCTGACACACACAATTTATCAAATTTGCTGGAGTGTGACAACTACCACACTCCAGCAGCCTCCTGAATCTCATGTATCAGTGTCCCCGCTCTTCAAAATGGTGGAAGGGGCACTTGAATTAAAACTCATAGAATGAGCTTTAGTTCAAGCACCCCTGCCACCATTTTTATGTGTGGGGATGCTGATACAGGAGACATGGCAGCACTTTAATTAGAGCAGCTTTTGGAGCCACTCTAATTAACTCCGCTCCACCCCTGCCCTCAGGGATGTGTAAAAGTGCCCTTAGATGCCAAGTTCATGTGGATTTGTGGGGTCATTTATTTTCTGTGAATATTTGGCTGATACCTAGATATTTGTGAAGACAGAACCTGTGGAGTGCAGAAGATTTGTGAATTTTAGCAAACTCCCACAAGAAAGCATAGTGGGAATTGTTTATTTATTATTGTAAAAGTTATGATCATCTATGCAAGGAGTAAAGCAATAGATATTGCTATGAGTGGATGATGGTATGTTGCATAAACCCTCTTTAAATACCTGAATGGCAATTACAGAGAGGATGGAGATCACCTTTCCATTGTAGCTAGAGGACAGAATTCGGAGCAATGGCCTCAAGGTGCAGCAAAGGAAATTTAGGTTGGAGATTAGGAGCAACTTTCTGACTACAAGGATGGTAAAGCAATGGAACAGGTTACCCAGATAAATTGTGAAATCTCCATCCCTGGAAATTTTCATGAGCATATTTCATGAACACTTGACTGGAATGGCTTAGTCAGGGCTGATCCTGCCTTGAGCCGGTGGCAGGACTAGATGGCCTTGTGAGGTCCCTTCCAGCCCTACTTTCCTATGATCCTATGAAAGTTAGTAGTCAAAGTAAACAAACAACACCTTGGGAAAAAACAAAACATATCTTATTTGTACCAAATGGCTGTGGAAGGCACAGTAATGCTATGAAATTTGACAGAGACTGGCTTGTTTTTCATCTGCTCCCTACTTGAAAAGAGGAACACCACCTTTGGAAACAAAGGGTCTCACACAGTGGGCATATCTACAGGTGCACATTAATGCACAATCGCCTATTTTACTTCTCATTAAAGCGTCACTTTAAAAAGTGCCATTATGTTAATATGGGGCCAAATAGGCTACTGTGCATTAAGCATGACCTAAAATCCATGCAAAATCATTTTTGTGCATTAAGGCAGGATAATGAGCATTTGTTAGTACCTCACACTGGAGGTAGTAAATTTAATGCACATTAGGAAAAGCACCTTGATGAATGTGTAGATGCACCCAGTGTGAGTAAGCCTCTACAGGGTTCCCTCTGAGACCACCCCACAAGCACCAGCATTTCCTAACCTTCTGTACAGTTTTTGTTACACTCTTCTTGACTTCAGTACCTTCCTTTGAACTGCCAGGGACATAATTCCAAAATATGGCATATAGCTAGACATGACCAGATTAAGACAACATTAAAAAATTGAAAAAAATCAGGAAGCTCTGATAACAATTCCCAGCTCTGCCACAGGCTTCCTGTATGGCCTTGGGCATTGTCAGTCAGGAGCAAACTCCATGTTTATTTAAAATGAGTGAAACAACCTGGCGTCACTTTTTTTGAGGCCAGTGAATTCACATAAGAGCAAAGGGAACTGGGGTTTGAGTCTCAAATCCTCATCTGCTCAGTAAGAACAACATTACCTTTCTTCTGCATTTTATCTGTCTTTTCCATTTTGATTGTAAATCCTGGGGGGTCAAGGACTGTTTATCCTGTGTCCCTAAAAAGTTACTACCACCATGAATTCATGATCTCAAAGGGAGACTCCAGTGGTTACTGCAGTAGAAATAATAATAAACAAACAATCCTGGCAACTTTGGATGCTATCATTTGAGCAAAATTCTTCAGATTCATCACTCTTGTATCTGGCTTTGTATGTGGGTATACATTTCTATTCTGACAGTCTCATTTTTTTTAATAGACCACTATCCAAATGTAACTGTTCATTCACTTTGGCAGTCAGCTCACTGATGTCAACTGTCATGAAATCATCTGAAACAAGCATCATTTGTGGCTGCTGTTTCTCAAAGTCTGCAACTCTTCTGCCAAGTTCATCCAACATTGTTAAAGTTGCCTGCATGACCCTTTGCAAGGAATGCATCTGAGCCTTTCCTATCTTCATATTAAAGTAAAAAGCAACCGTGAGCTCAAAAATCATTTGGTCTAGCACATATGAAATTTACTTTTAAATGTGATGTTATAAAGGAGCAGCAAAAAAGTGGAAATGAAGATCAGAGATCATTATAATAAAATTACAAAATTGGATGGTCTCCTGTGTACAAGAGTGCATTCGGGCTAGAAGATGTGGACCTACTGCAGCTGTTTGGCAAGCCAATTAATCTCTCTGTGTTTCTGTTCCCCATCTGCAAATGCTTCTTTTGTCTGTCTCATCTAACTAGCTGGAAAATCCTGAGAACGGTCTTTCTAGATAGATAGATAGTAGGCCTGTGTGAAGAAGCAAGTATTCGCTTTTGATTCAGAGGGACAGTGATTCAATTTGATTTGATTCGATACGATTTGGTGACTGGTTAGTGGTGTTATTGGTGGTGGTGCCGGTGCAGGCACTGCTACCACCTCTTTGCTCCCACTAGCAGCAAAAGACTCATCGCTGCCAGGAAAGAGGGTGCATCTATGTTTGGGGCAGGGGGAACTTGCTGCTCTCCCTCTGTCCCCTCTCCCTCCCTTGCCATAAGACCTGGGACCTACCTTTCCAGCATGCTTCATAATGTTTGGTGTGCTGCAAAATGTGTGTGTATGTGTAATATATGTTGTGCTTTCCTGCACAGTTATGACACACTGTCAGGGAAAACACATATTTCTTTTTGTAGGGGGAAAGAATCAAGACAGACAACAAGAACAAATAAGAAGATTTGGGGGAAGAATACGTTGAAAGGAATGGACAGGGATAACAATAGGAATTGTAGGCAAGGGTAAGTAGCAAAGGATTGGATACAGCTTACAAGAAGAGAAGCTAGCTATCAAGAAACTAGCAAGAAACTAGCTGGCAAGCCAGAGCCTTTTGGACACTGCTGCTCCAAGAGAGAGACAGCTCACAAAAGGCACAGATCGCTTCATATACTAAAGCTTCTCCCCAATGCTCTGGGTGAACTAACTGGTCCTTGCAATGCACACTCCCCCCCACCCCCGCTTTCTGTCCACCTTTCCTCCACTGCTCCAGGGTGGCCTGCCTCTGCTTTGGGGAGATGGGGGTTTTGAAGTGAGAGGCAGATTTCCCTTTGGGCATGCTCCCTCTGGTTCCAAGCTGAGAAGGAGCAAGAGCAAGGGGGTGGTGCCTGTGGAGATGCATCAGCATCCTTGTGTTGCTCATTTGTTTTGTTCCCTTGACCCAGCTGGTTTTAGCTCAGCAGTGCAGGCAGATAGTGTATGTGAGATCATCTGCCAGCTCAAAATTATCCCAGACCACACTACCCGCTCACTTCTAGGGTGTGGGTGCATGTGTGGATGCTGCAATTTCCCTCTCCTCAGCAAGCAAAGGCACAGCAACAGGAGGAGCGGGCTCAGCTGAGTTTTTTGCTTCTACAACCTCTACCTCAGCCCCTTCCGTAGTGCCTTCTGGGGAAGAAAACCTGGCTCTAGGGGAAACTTGAGCTGTGTGGAGCACAAACTCAGATGGTTCCCCCTCCTTCCCAAGAATTTTTCAGATCCAGATCAGCTCTTCCTCTGTGCCTGAAAGTGAAATGTGGGTGGAGAAGGCTGTCATGCTGGTGCTGGTGCTGCTGCGTGTTGTTATGGTGGTGGTGGGGGGGGTTATGGCTGGTGCTCTTGGACAGAATGCAGACTCAAGCACAGGCACAGGCAGTGGCACTGGCACTGCTCCCCTCTCCTTGCTGCTTCTGGAAGCCTCATCCCTGCTAGTTGTAGGAAAGAGGCTGCATCTCAGTTTTTTTTGGGGGGGGACTTACACCTCTCCCTATACCCCCTCTTCTGCCCCTCCCTGAAGGCTTGCCAGCTGCCTTTCCAACACGCTTCATAGTGTGTTTCATAGTGTATTGTCTTTATCAAAATATATCAAAGTATATGTACCTTCCTATATAAATTCTATATTATAATATCCAAGATACAAATGTATAAAAATAAAAATATATAAATGTATATGGGCCTTCCTATATAAATGCTATAGTATAATATCCAATATAATTATGAAATTGAAAAGTATAAATCAATTAATATAATGATAAAATAAAAAGGTCTAGACAGAAAGCAAATGGTATTGCAGAATCCCACTTGCTAGACTAGCAAATAGGAAATCAAATCAAGGTTAGTAGACATTTGTTGTCTAACGCTCCCGAGCTGCTGGAAGATAGCTCAATAACTGTCAGACCCCAAGGCAGAAAGGAAGCCAGTTCAAACAATGCTGATTTTTATGCTGTTTTTCCATCCCTCCCTCAGGCCACTGGGATTGGAAGGGACCTCAGGGAAGGATCACAGTCAGTGCCCAGCTACGCAGTCAATATGAGAGCAGTCCTTCCACCCTTTTCCCCACTCTTCCCCCTCCCTCTCCTTACTTCTGTTTCCCTGCAGGCAACCCCAGCTTCAGCTATGAAACTCAAAACTTTTCAAGACTTCTGAAATGCTTCGACTTCCCTAGTTTCATTTCAAAGCTGGTTCAACAGCATTGAAACTAAACAGCTGGCAAAATTTCACATAGCCCTAATATCTATATCTATATCTATAGATATATATTAGTGGTGTGAGAAATGGGATGTATTTGATTTGGATTCAGATTCATCCCAAATCAGGGACACTGATTTGATTAGTTGATTCGTATCACTGTCCCGATTCAATTAGTCCAAATCCTAATCTGAAGATTTGATGCTGATTCAGAGAATCAGCTATTTGGCCATAGATACACCTTTAAATGTTTTTTCTACATACCTCATGGTGGGGCAGATGGAACATCCTACAGGAGCTTGGTGGGGCCTCCTGTGTGCTCACTGGTGGACCCAAAAGTAAACCAGAAATACTTCTGGCCCACTTCTGGGTCCACTGCTGAGCATGTGGGGGACTCCCCCCCCCACTCTCCCCCAGCTCAGTGATCATCCGCGAGGGGACCCCAGGTGCAGCCCCCAGACCCAGGAGGTATCAGTCACCAAGCTGGGGGGTAGGGGAGATGTCCCCCATGCACTCCGCAGCAGGCCTGGAAGTGGACTGGAAGTGCTCCTGGTCTACTTCCAGGTTTACTGCCGAGTGTGCTGGGGACCCCCCCATGCACTCCCATTGGAGGCTCCATCCGCCCCACCATCTCAGCATTCATGTGCCGCCTGGTACCTTGAAGTATGTAGAAAAAACATTTAAAGCTGTGTCTATGTCTGAATCATGAAGTCTCTCTGAATCTCTCTGAATCGATTCAAAGGGTTCCAGTTCAATTCAGAGAGATTAAAGGGCTCCTGATTTGATTCAGTTTCGGTGGAGATTCAGCTGTTGAATGAGGCTGAATCTCCGCCAAATCAAATCAGCAAACAAATCTTCTCATAGCCCTAATCTCTCTCTCTCTCTCTCTTTTTCTCTCTCTCTTTTTCTCTCTCTCTCAGAAAAATGTGTATCATCTTATGAATGGTATTGGTTGATTCATTCCTGGTGGGAATCACAGTAAACGTAAGTCTTTCAGAAGAACTAACTGCATAGAGAGTAATCATTAATGAACTAGCTTAGGGAGGAATAATGAAAAAAAGTCTCAGTAAATATATCTACATAATGGAATCATGAAGGAAAAAATAATATGTAAAAAATTAAGAACAGCATTTGTTCATAAAAATAGCAAAACTTTTTCTAACTTTAGCTTTCAACTTCTCCAAACTTTTTTTACAGCAAGAATTGTGGTAATGTTCTCCTTTTAATATGGCCAGTCCTCTACCACCTTTGCTTTGAATGGATTTACCAAATGTACCTTATGTATAATATTCTTTCCTTTTCCTTACAATGTGTTGGTGATCTCACTTATCTTTTTTAGTAAGGACTGTCAAAGTGCTAAGATGGGTAATGACTTGGTCAAAAAGCTCAAGTTTTTGATGTCATGATTCCCTAAATGGTCTGATCTCCAGTGTAAACTGCCTGGTTCTACCCTAGAGTGTAACATCAAATTTCCAAGAACTATACTGTAAAACTTGTGAAATAGGCTATTTGGACCTTTGTGTTTCTGGTTCAAAGTCAGGTAAAGATTTTTTACTGCCACTCCCGCAGCATGTCTTGAATCTATCATTCATCCATAGGGTGTTTGCTAAAAATGAATGTAGCAATTGTACAGAAAAGGTGAGAAATAATTCTCTGTAAACTGGACCAGCTGCTAGTAGTTCCTATGGTTTATTTTGCCAGCTGGAGATCACGAGAGAGGGATTCTTGGGTTATACTTCCTTTTTCTAATCTGCATCCTTTATTCTGAGCCTGGTAAGTAATGGCAAAGGACTTCCTAGATTTGTTTTACTTCAAGAATCAGCTCCTGTATATTACAGATATTACATTTCACCACTTGTCTTTTCAACAACTCTCTATAGTTGCAAGACCTGGACACTCACTAGGGCACTGGAAAAGTGAACTGAGACCTTTGAATTGGGGTGCTTTAGAAGACTTCTATTAAAACCCTTCACTGCACACAGAACAAATGAATCTGTGAAAAATCAAATCGGACAAGAAGTCAGCAAATATGAACCCTTACTCAAAATTATAAGAAGAAATATGCAGTGGTTTGGGCATGTAACCAAAAGTCCCAGCACCTTTGCCAACACCATCCTTCAGGATGCTGTGGATGGACAAAGAAGAAGAAGTCCTAGGACAAGCTGGACCACCAACATCAAAGATTGGATGGAATTAAAATGGACTGATTTTACAAGGATATCAAAAGACTGGGAAGAATGGAGGAAAGTTAGTGCTACATCGAAAGTGCCTCAATGGTTAGTGCAGCCTCAGGAATGACTTGACTTGACTTGACATTACATCAAGTTTCCCTTGTATTGAGTCAATATCTTCATTTTGACTAAAGTATAACTTGTCTGTACTAAAGATATCTGGGCTTGACTGAAAGACATCAACACACAGAAAATCCAGCAATTCCTCCTTAGTAGTTTGTTTTTTTTTAATGATTATTCTTCCTCATTTAAATATTTGTTACTTATTTCCCATTCCAATTTGCCTTTTTTCCATTTCCATCTATTAGTTTCTGTTATTTCTTCCTCTGCTACATTAACAAATCTTCTAGTTTCCAGGATTGTCTTGCTCTGAAGATAAATACACTCCATAATCAAAACACCCATCAAGCTTTTTGATAAACAGATTGAGCTAAATAAGTCTCACTCTAAGGGAGTTTGACTACACTGCCTCCAATTTTCAACATCTTTTTTAAAAATGTGGGAAACATTCCAGTATCCATCTCGCCAATGTCCATTTCTGCCTTGCTGTCATGCCATAATCCTATGTTTATATATCCAAAGAATGCATTAAGCCTTTTGACCACAGCATCTCACTAAGCTCATGCTGGAGGCATCTACATGTGTACTTTACTTTGGAGTCGACTAATTAGCTCTGCAATAAAGTATCACCATCTACACTTGTGGTACTATTAGGCCAGAGCAAAATAATTTAACTCTGCCATAGGATACTACTGCCCAACACAAGTACTATTCTATGGTAGAGTTATTTAATACACTACAACACACGTAGATGGTGACCAGGGCTGGCTGGGCCATGAGGTTGCTACAGTGAGTGTCTGCCTCCCAGTTAGCCCAGCACTGTAGCACCCTCATGACCCAGCCAACCCCTCCATAGCACGTTGAGCTGGGGTGAAGCAGCTTTGGGGTGGCAGGCTGACTCACTGAACTCCCTGCCATCCAGGGCTTTGCAACCCCAGCTCAACGTTATGCAGTCCCAGGCACGTGTGTGCCCAGGAGCAATAAACTCTGGTGCAAACTACTGGAGTTTAATCAACTGCTTTAATTACATTTGTAGATGTACCTGCTGACTTGTTTATTCACTCTGACCCCTACACCCTCTTCAGAGTCACCTGTTTGCAGAATAGAGTCCTCCCTTCTACTGGTGTCCCTGCATTCATTATTTCAAAATACACACTTTTGCATGGATTCTTGTCCTCCTCATTACTTGCCCTTCCACTCATCTTTGTATCATTCACAGCAGTGAGTTTATATTTTACCTTCTGATAATTGGAAATGTTAAATAATATTAAGCTGAACACCAGTCCCTGCAGAACTCCACTAGAAACTCCTCTAATCAATGAAGATTCTTCACTGACAACTGCTTTAGATCTGTCACTTAGCCAGTTCTTAATCCATTTAACATATGCTCTATTGATATTGCATAGTACTAAGTTTTCAATCAGTATATTGTGTAGTACCTCATCAAACATCTTACAGCAGTCTAAGCACATTACATCTACAAAGTAACTGTCATCAGCCAAACTTGTAAGCTCCTCAAAAAGTGAAATCGGGTGTGTTTAACAAAGCCTACTTTTTATAGCACCATGTTGAAAGTCATTAGATGTTTCCATCTTTTAATTCTTTATTAATTGAAACCCATATCAGCATTTTCATTATTTTATGCGGGATGGATATATTACTATACAATTTCTCTACTGACTGAGTTGAAGACTATATTTTTGCTAACTGGGCAAGATTAAGTTCCTTGGTATAACCCAAAATATGGACCTCTGCCTAAGGGCCTGGCAAAGATTGTTTCTTTAGATTTTTAAGTTAATTTATCCCAATACTATTTCAAAATGAATCAGGTGGGGCGGGGGGGTTATACAAGGGTGGTGCGGAGAATATATCTAGACTGATATTACATTTAATCTTTGCACAATATGGTACAAAAATGGGAAGGGAAGCAAGTACTTCATAGGACTAGCCTTTATTTTCATAATTCTTATATCTAAAGCAAATAGAGTAGTGGAAGGAATACAAAAGGAAGCATCAGGTTAACAAGTAAATCATCTGCTATGAACATACGTCTATATTGCAACTCACATAAAAGCTCTAACTTAAATTTCTTTTCAAAAGTACATCATAAGGGTTATATAACCAGGGGATATTTTCTAAGTTATATATCAGTAAAGGCAGGTCATAAAAGATTTATACGTCTCTGATCTGGAAGTTACTCCAGAGAACCTTTTGTTCAGATTCCAAAACCAGAAGCCAGGCAATACAGACTTCTGAAGTATCTTTTTTCCTTCCTCTTTCTTTCTCCCCCCACTCACCCACATATCTGAGAACTTCTTCACTACCATGGCCCATATATTTATGGGACAGATGGTAACATCAGCCAAAACTCAACCAAATGTCATCTCGCCCACACCAAAGGAATACAATTCAAAGCTGCATTTTGTACAGGTTAAATATATATATCCACCATCAGAAGTTCTCTTAGAGAAATAATGGATCACACAAGCATTTTACTTCTAGTGTTCTTGTATATTTGATCCGGTCATTCTCTACAGAACTATAGTGCCTAAGGCTGATCATTCTATAATCTAAGACATTTATTTGTTTCTGAAATAGTATTATAGATTATTAAACATACTGTAGTGAGATGCCAATGCCATTGATCTTTTATGACCAAATTCTGTCACCCTTTACTCACTGACTCATACTTCTGTAATAGACCTGCCTTGGTTTTCATAAGAATGTTATTAATATTTATTATTTCAATTTGCATTCAAACACTGCCTAGGGACCCCAACCATGATGGAGGCATCATTTTGCTTGCCAATATACATAGACAAAATAAGTGAGAGCCCCTCTCCCTAAGAAATTACAATAATAATAAAAGATAAGACAGAAAACTGTAGCAAAGAAAGCAGGCTCAGCTAATTGAAATGACTTACCAAGGGTCACACACAGAGGACAGAATCTTATTTCATCCCATGCACCCAAATGGCAGTTTTCCAACAGCATAAGTACCATTTTTGGCACTTGCACAGAATTTGTAATCTTAGTCCCTGAGCAGTGCAGACAAGTTAACTGTTCACACAGCTACTGAACGTTCACAGGAGGCCACATGCTGGTGGGCAGGTACACAGTTCCATATGCACATATACTGGGTGAGAATAAGCCACAAAATTTCACCTGGCAAAACCCCATGAGTAATGGGGGTTAGACAGAAATGGGGCTAGGAGCACACTTCCATGTTTTAGCTCCCCTACTTCAGTAATTAGGGAATTTGCTGAGGAAGCAGGACGTACAAATTCTAGGCCCTCCCCACCCAGAAGAGATTTCAACTTGAATGTGTCCAGCTTCCTAGTATTAGATTAGTGGTGCTCAACCTTTTGGCCTTAGAGGTCATATGAGTGGTCCAAAGCCAGTTCATGAGCCAGATGGAGTCCTGTGTACCAGTATCAGGCACTGGGTGCCTGGTACTACCCCTTTCTGGCTCCCCAACTTGGATTGGGCCCTGACACCTGATGCTGCCCCTCCTGTTGCTTTGTACTAGAATCTGGTACTTGATCCAGTGCAGAAGGCCCAGGGCTCCCCATGCATCTGGAAATTTGGCAGCAGGGAAGCAATGCCATTGCTCTCCTACCACCAAATATCTGGACCCATGGGGAGCCCCGCAAGCCAGATAATACAGCATCATGGTCCCCTTTCAGTTGCCCTTGTCTTGCAGCTGGTTCACTGGACAGGCATGAGGGAGAGGTGGAGTGGGGGGAGACAGGAATGAAGGAACCAAGGAAAGAGACATGTCCTTACTTGAAGGCTGGGCCTTTGCTCCTAATCAGAGCATTGCACTGCACTATTTTCTGTCTGTTTTATCAAATGAAGTGTAAATGCAAAGCACAGGGGCTCAGACACAAATGAAAAGCTGGAGTGAGACCTCAGTAATGCCTAACCTGTGGCCTGGTGATAACAGCACTGTATTGAGAATTTGGAGAAACACAAGTTCAAATCAGTTCTATACACAGGAGGACCAATACCCTATACCGTTGACTTCTTGAATGTCCTCACTCACTTGGAGCTAAAATGTTAGACTGTTTGTCTCCTGGTTATCAGTGGGACAGTATTTTAGGACTTGTGCTTAGGCACATGCATACAGAGCCAAGTAACTGTTTGTTCCAAGTGCAGCTTCCTGTCCATGTTCAGCAACCACATGGATGCTTTCGCATCCATGCTGCACGTGAAGCAGGATTGTAAAATGGGACTAAGTAACAAAAATAGCTGGAAAACTAAGTCAGAGGGAATATAGTGCTGCCCTCCCTCAATAGGAGAGAGGACTTAGCAAAGCGGCCAAAACTATCCCATAGCCTGGTAGCAAGGCACTTCTCCAAGCAAGTGGAAAATGCAGTTCAAATTCTTCTTCAGTCTGAAGAGCCTAGAATCTGGGTCTTCTGCTTCCTTGGCAAGTGTGCTAAGCACTAGGCTCCTAGCCTGAAAGCTGGGAGGACCCTTCTCTTCCAAACAGTCACAAGCTCTGGCTTTTCTCTGACAACACTTCCAGAGACTCATAGACAGTTACATGCCTACCAGTACAATTCTGTTCCCCCCACAGGCAGAAACAAAATCTAAAATATGCACAAGTGACAACATTGCCATCTCTCCAAGGGTTGAACATGGGATTATAAGCACACAAGGCATAAGCATCAATTTCTTACATCAGAAGAGAAACTCTATTAGCTTGTTGCTAGCTGTTTTCTTTTGTGATCATGACATTAGAGGGTACAAAAATACACACTGTGCTAGTGTGAGTTCCACTTATAAAGTAGAATTATTTCATATAACATTTTGAAAGAAAAAATATGGGTCTATTATGAGGTGGAGAAGTAATATTCAATTTGCTTAGTGAGCAAATCTAAGTCTCATTGTCTTATGTTTTATTTATTTTTCAGTTCCCAACCAACACTATTTCATACCCAGGAAAGCTGAGGAAAGTAGGTCACAATATATTTAATATTAATCATCATATTGTTCTCCACTTACTTCAAAAGTCCCAAACACATCATTTTTAATAAAAAAACTTAATATATAGAACATATTTTTAAAAGAAATAAAGTCACATGAGAGCTTGAAAGGGAATCTTCTATCACTTACTGAGATCTACAAATCTCCAGGCTCTGTATTTGGCAATATGCTTAAAAGATCCAGGAGGTTTTGCAGATTTGTCAAATTGCATCCAAAATCTTAACTGTTTACTCAAGAGTAGCCACTTTTTAAACCATTTCCTATTAGAAAAATAAACAAGCAAATATGTGTGTATGTCTGCACTTAGCAAGAGGGTGCACTTTTTGAGACCCTCAGTCTCAGGCTCTACAAGCATAACATTTTCTCTTGGCCTTTATAAATGCGTAAGAATATGAGAACTGCCATGGGTGGATCCAGAATTTTGAAAAGGGGGGAGCCGATGGTGAGATGCATTATTACATATAATACAATACATATTTTTTCTTCTGATCAACTACATGTTTTACTAATATGTTAGAGGGCTTGGGCTGTATTATTCAGTTTAAGATGCAATACAAAAAAAACCCCCAAATATTGCTTCATTGTAATGAGTTTTTAAAAATCTGCAGGGCTGTGAAATACGAGCTGCATTACCAGGAACAGCTAACAGACAGCATTGCAGAAGAAAGGTTAGCTGGATTGGTAAAACATCAAGACCATTCAAAAGGAGAAAGCATTGTTAACACCTGAAGAATGAAGAGTTTAGAAGGGATCATAGATTCATAGATTCATAGATGTTAGGGTCGGAAGGGACCTCAATAGATCATTGAGTCCGACCCCCTGCATAAGCAGG
>NW_005842144.1:224352-242794 GCF_000455745.1 Alligator sinensis
AAATCAGCTTTCCTAAAGTCTAGCACTTTCACCCTACTAGTTACCTTACCCACTTGACGTCTTATGGTGAATTCTATCATTAGGTGATCACTGTCCCCCAGAAGGCTACCGATCTGTAGGTCTCCTACCATGTCATCCCCCGTTGCCAATACCAGATCCAGTATGGCATTCCCCCTAGTGGGACCATGTACCTCCTGTGTCAGGTGGAGGTCCTGTACATAGGTTAGAAACCTGCGTGAGCGGTGGGACTTTGCTGTCTGTGACTCCCAGCAGATGTCCGGGTAGTTTAGGTCCCCCATGACTACCGCCTCTTTAGCTTTTATGGTCTCCGAGAGTTGCCTCAGGAGCCCCGAAGCTCTTTCTTCCCCTTGATGTTGGGGTCTGTAGCAGACCCCTACCACCAAATCCCTTTCTCCTTGCCCCCCATGTAGCCTAACCCACAATCAGGTAGATGAGAATGAGTTCTGACGTCAGTTGGCTCCCTCAGCACTGCCTGAATAGATATGCTGCTCCCACTGTCATGCAGTTGCTTTTAAACTTTGGATGGAGCAGGAATCAAAGGGGGTGCAAATGTACCAGTACATTCCCCTTGGATCTGCCCCTGAGAACTGCCATCCTACTGCACATCTATCTAGCCCAGTTTTCTGTCTCATACAGTAGCTGAGTGTTTCACTCCTGTGGGTCTCACATGTGAAAACTGATCATCTATAGCCACTCTTTGTTTTCTATCCTTAATATAATTTGTGATCCATTAAAGTGTACCTTCCCGCTAACATGTTACAGTAACAGTAAGGTCACCTCACATTTTAGATGTAATAGACCAAATGGTGCAGTTCTTTAGGTGTCTCTACATGTGCATTAATGCACTTTATTTAATGCACATTAAATCTAATACTTCCATTGTGAGATACTAGGAAAATGCATATTAGTCTGGCTTAATATGCAGTAAATAAAGAGCACACTCTTTAAGTGATGCTTATTGTGCATTAGCCTAATTTAATGAGTATTAAGTAAAAAGTGTTTTTACATGACTCTTTAATGCACAGTAAAGTAGGCTAACACTCATTAAAGTGCATTTGCTTGGCTACATGACATAACAGGTGTAGACAGCTCGGTACTATTGTGGCCCCAACTCACACAGCAGCGATGGGATGAGCCCCTTAGTCATCTGCACTATCCACTATCTATTTAACAGATACATGAGATTATTGGGAGAAAAGGTAAAATGACAGACTCATGTACTCAGCTGTACATCTCATTTACCACTGCTGCTACTCCTATGACAGAATGGCCACAAGAGACAAGTTTCTCGATGAAAACTTGCTGATGCCAACCAAGACCCAAATAATGCTGGCCAGAAGGGGAAAATGCTATAAAGAAGCTGAGACACCACCTGTAAATTTGTTTCATCTCAGTAGTATTAGGTTTCTAAATTTGGTTTGGCCCCATAATAAGTTTGGATGATGGTATGTAAAGATGCTTCTTTGCATCTGCCAGTCACAAGGCAACCTAGCAGTTTTCAAGTATGCAGACACCTGGCTGTAGGTATTCATGCATTCCCAGGTTAGATTATTATGATTCACTTAATCTGAAGCTGAAGGTACTGTAGACATTGCAGCTAATATAAAACAAGCTGCCAGCTGTTTCCCTGGTATTCACTACTTTTCTACTCCAACAAGTAAACATTCACAATATTGACATTCCCAAACACCCTTGAAATTAAAAAAAAAAAATCTGAAACAAACAAATCAATCATCCAAACGTAACAAACAAAAAAACCAGAAAGCATCTACCCACCAGCAGGGAATTTACTCTGGAAACAGAAAAGTACCAGTACCTTTAAAAAGCCTGCTAGGGGCTTCACTGTTGCTATAGATTTTACATGGTGGATACTTAAATGCATTGGCAGTGGGAAATAGCATAAAATCTAGAGAGACAGACAGACAGACAAAAAGTTCCTCAGCATCAACTAATGAAAATGAAGTGAAACTATGAGCATATGACTTTCTGAAGATGTGTACTTTCTTCAGACTAAGGGCTAAATACAAAAACAGGCTTAGGTGTCCATTTGTGGGCATGTAGGGGGCTCTATTTAAAATGAGGTGCCAGTGAGATCCTTAAAACCTCCCCTCGGCTGTCAACAAACATCGTAGCGACCTACGTTTCTGTTTTAAAATTCTTCTAAGTGACTAGGTTTCTGCTGGTTGACATAAACCCCATTGTCTAATGCCTGTCCTGATAGCACTCAGCTGCCTGCAATCCTAGCTCATGACTAAACCCTTTCAGACATCTCTTAAACACATGACTAAGACAAGAGAGAGATCTCTTGTCTTAGTTCAAGCCTATCTCAACTGTCAGGCCCACTCTAGTAGGTGTTCTTAGAGCAAGCTTTCACCGGCATAAAAGGCAGTCAGGGACAAGTATGTGTGTTGTTAAAGTCAACAGTTTTTGACAGGTAGATGGCGCTCTCATTTTTTGCATGACTATGAGTGGAGAAGGTTCAGAAGATGTCTACCTCAGAAGAGAGTTCATGGTTGATAATCCCAGACATGCACATCCCTACCAGCCACAAATTAGAGCAAACTGCTTTTGATAGGATGGATTTAGGATAAACATTGCATTGCTTAAGTCTTTTTGTAGATTTAGCATTAAGTACAGCAAAGACTGGATGCTTAATATAATGGGGTCATATAACTCCATAAGGATAGAGGTCAGGTAGAAGGCAGGCCAGGGTAATATCTTAAAGACTAATTGGTTCAGAGAGGCAAAACCTTTTCTAGACAACAGTTTATTCCATCAGCTGCTATGAATTATACTTCTATATCATACTTCAATAAAGATAAAAGTATAATTGGAAGATTATTTTAATGCAGTAGACTTGAAAACTAAAGTAGAAACAATTTGGTAATGTTAATAAACTGATTAAAACCTATGATAACAGTGGCTGCATCTACACAAGACACTGCCTCCACAAACGTTATGGCACAGTCATTTAGTACTTGTATGAGCAAGTAACTGGAATTACTGAGCAGTCACGTCACTGAATGGCTTTATCATGACACTGACAGCACAGTAGCCCGAGACTACTGCACAGTAGCATCGTGCCATGCTTTCTGCCATGTGCCGCTACTGTTCAGTAACTGAGCGGTGTATTTTAATCAGTGAGAGCTATATTTCTGCATGAATAAAACAGAAGTTACAGTAATTGTATTTAAAAAAAATTAAAACCATAAAGACTGCAACTGTGATTTTAGCAACAAGTGTGGAGACAAGTAGCCATATCTACACATGTACTTAATGCACCTTAAGGCTACTGCACATTAAAATTAGGTGCAGTTTTGTGCCCAGGAATGCATCTACATGTGTGCCCACATTGGGAGCAAATTTGCTCCTGATGGGAGCCATTGAGTCCAGGCCTGCCTCTGCCTCCCTCCACTGCTTTGACCCCTTGCAGCAGCCAGGGGGAGTTCCAGGCTTCCTTGGTGCAAGCTCTGGGCTGGCAGGGGACACAGGAGTCAGGTCTGGCCTTCAGGGAGCAGGGGAGAGCTGTCCCAGATGTGAGATGCATGGGACACCTCCCAGCTGCACGGAGCTTAGGATCGCAGTCCAGCTTGGTTATACTGGCTTGGGGCAATTCCCCATGGCTGCATGGCAGCAGCGCCCTGAGCTCTCTCCTTACTTTGCTAGCTGAGGGAATGGGGGAGCTCTCTATCCCTGCAGTGCCAGATTGGGGACAGAGAGCTTCCCCATCCCCTCAGCCCTGCAACTGGTCACACAGTGCATGCCCCAGTCAGCTCCTGCTCCCTGCCCATGCCTAGAGGGACTGGTCAGCACCAGGACCTGGAAGAGATGTGGGTGGGAAGCACTGGAATCAGGGGGAAATGCAGGGGGTAAGCAATGCTGGGACCAGGAGGGAGATGCGTCTTCCCCCCTAGTCCCAGTGCTGCATACCCCACTGCATTTCTCCACCAGGTCCTGGTGTTGCTCAACTCCCAGGCTCCCCCCAGGAATGGGCAAGAAGCAGGAGCTGACTGGGGTGTGTGCTGCACAGTAACAACTGAGGAGAAAACGACATTCTCTCTCCCTGGCTGGGCACTGTGGGGACAGAGAGTTCCCCCGTTCCCTCAGCAATCAAAGTGAAGTGAGAAATAAGGGCGCTGCTGCGACTTGACCACAGGGCATCACCCCAAGCCGGCAGTGCTAAGCCATGCTGTGATCCTAAGTTCTGCACCGGAGCTGCAGGTAGCTCCCCTGCAGTGTCTTCTGTGGCTTTCGCTGCCTAGGATGACTGGGAACAATTTACACATGTGGTAGTATGCAGTAGCTAATGCGCCGTTAATCTAGTACCTGTATTCATTGGTACTAGTAAATGGTGTGTTAAACTAATTTACTGTACACTGGGTGTGTCTACACATGCATGTGCTTTGGCACCGGTTTATTCATGAGTAAATTACTCGTGAGTAAACGGTGCCAGGCAGGCATCTCATCTATATGTTCAGGGAAGCAGGAGTAGATTTGCTGCCAATCTGTTCCTACATCCCGGGGTCCTGCCCCTGCTGCCACTGGGGCAAGCAACAGGGTCCAGCTGCCACTGCCAGCAGCTGGTAGCCCTCTTCAGACGCCAGCCCTGCTCACTGCTCCCTGGCCAGCCACTTCCCTGGCCAGATGCAGCATGTGCAGCACAGGGACAGCATGTGACAGCATTCTCAACACTGCCACTGCCTCCCTGCACTGTAGCTGCCCCTGCCCCTGCCCCTGGCAGCTATTACCAGTGCCCTACACTTCTGCTGTCCACTGCACTGATCATACTGGCCCACTGCACTGACAGCCAGCTGGCCCATGGCCATCTTACCCCTCCCAGCTCCCCCATGCACAGTGACCACCTGCACACCTACCATGTGCCACCATGCACCTGCCACCTTGACCCTGTCTGCCTGGCCAGACCCTGGCATGGAGACTGAAGATGGGCTCCAGGATGCCACCACTGGGGCTGCTTTCACCTTCCTGGGCCTCCAGACCCAGGCCAGCCAGGACTGGGGATGGTACATTGTCCAGCATGACTAGAATGATAAGCAGTAGCTGGAGGACTTCAGTATTACCCAGACCACCTTCTGGTGTCTCCTGAAGAAGCTCCAGTTACACCTAGAGTGGCAGGACACCTCCATGAAGCCACCCCTCCCTGCAGACACCTGGCTGGCCCTCACCCTGCACAAGCTGGCCACATCCACTAGCCTGCAGTATGTTGGCCACCTGTTTGGCACAGGCAAGGCCACCACCAGGGAGAGTGTTCTGGAAGTGTGTGGTGCATTCCAGGACATGGTGGTGCTTCTTGTGCATGACTGCCTGGTGGCCATGGTGCGGTTCTGGGCCCTGGGATTTCCCCAGTGCATCAGGGCATTGGATAGGACCCACATCCCCATCACCTGCCTGCCTCCTGAAGACCACCCTATAAGAGATGGAAGGGCTTTCATTCTGTGCCGTTCCAGGCCATCATGGACTACCATGGGGCCTTCATGCATGTGAGCACCAGCTGGGTGGGCAGCAACCATGATGCACACATCTTCAGCAAGTCCAGCCTGCCAGATCTAGTGGAGAGTGGGTGCTTCATGCTAGGGGTAGTGGACCTGCAGCTGGGTGCTGTGATGGTCCCCACCCCTCCTTATCAGGAACCCCACCTACACGTTCCTGCCCTGGCTCATGTGGCCTTACCCTGGCCACCTGGACCACCACCAGGCCCACTTTAACTGCTGCCTGGGCCAGACCCATGCTCTGGTGGAGTGCACCTTTTGCTGCCTCAAGGTTCACTAGTGCACCCTCACCACCTGCCTCGAGTTCACAGAGGACAACCCCCACAGGTCATTGTTGCAGCCTGTGTGCTGCATAATATCTGTGAGGTGGGGGAAGCTCTTCCACGAGGCCTGGGCAGAGGAAGTGTGGTACATGGAGGATGCCTAGCAGTATGAGCATGACTTATGGCAGCAGCACCAATGGCAGCATACCCCCAGCCGAGGCCCCAAGAGAGCTGCACACGTATCAGCAGGGGCCAAGGCACCGGGTGCAGAAGGCACTGACTGACCACCTCCTCTACCATGCGCTACTCTAGCCCACCTGCAGTGCCACCCATGGACCAACTGCCCCCAACACCCCTGCCTACCCCATCACCATGCTCACTGAAGACACATCTCAAAAGGACATTTTTTTTATTCCTGACACATGAACCAGAGCCCCCTTCCCCCTCCCCCCTCCCCATAACAAACAGAGCCCATGTCCCTCCTCCCCTCAACAAACAAAGCCTCTCCACTACCCACCCCACCTATGAACAAACAATGTCCTTTGTGTGCCATCCCAGGATGGGGGGCCATGGGGTGAGATCCCCTAGGGGGCAGAAACTGGGGACAAGTGGCAAGCACACTAGCCTCTGGCCATTCCCCCCCGGGTACACATGTCACATCAAGTGTGGTGGGAGAAGGGTTCACTGAGGGGCAATGGTAGTCGGTGCTCCATGAGCATGGGTGACTCTCCCTCTAGCAGGCAGTAGGGGCAGGAATGACGTCCTGGCCCTGAATGCAGTCCTGGCCCTGCTGCAGGCACCTCCAGCTCTGTGCTCATGTGAAGCTGGGGCAAACAGTAAGCCTAGGCCCAAGCAGGGGGCTGGGTGTCACCAGACCAGGGGTGGGGTCTGGGGCAGGGGCTCCTGGGTGTTGGAAGTGGCACAGGACTTCCTCCCAGGCCCTGTTGGAGGCCTGCTCTTGGGTGGTGGGTGGCTGCCAGGGAGCAGGCAAGGTTAGGGTTGGGGGCTTGGCAGCGGGCAGCATGAAAGCAACCACCAGGACCAGAATGGTGTCCAGCAACTGGTGGTCAACATCTGTGGCCTGTACTGCCTGGGCCAGTATTCTGCTCCCATAGTGCCTCCACCTGCTTGTGCTCTAGGGCCAGGAGCTGTACCCAGAACTCCCAGTCCGCCCAGTCCTATGCCTCCTCATGCCAGTCCCATGCATTCTCGTGGGTGATTTCTTCCACTCTCTACCTGTTCTGGCAAACCATGTCCTCTGCCTGGCAGGGCCAAGTGTCCCCCAGCCAGTCATCCAGTGCCATGACTGGGCAGTCCAGGAGGAGGGTCCTGTACAGGGATCTTGTTTGGTGGAGTCAGTGCATCTTCAGGGCCCCATCTGTGGGTGTCAGCAACTCTGAGGCTGCATCCCAGCTGCCACACATGACCTCTCTCCTGTGTGCATCTGCAGGCCCTGTAGAACCGTGAGAAAGAAGCTGGTTGTATGAGTTCACAACATTTCAGAGATAAGATGCTCTGTACCAGGGGATGTGTGCTGCCCTACCTCAGATCAGGGGTTGGGCATGCATAGGTGCCCAAGTACCTTGGTAATCCAGGTGGGCAGACCTGGGCCCAGGGGGCTGCTGGCTGAATCTGCCGTCTTTGCTAACTCATGCTTCCTGCTGGTGTGACCCAGGGCTCAAAATGCCTGCAGGCTTTTAAAGTCTTGAGGCAGGGGCTGCCATAGAGACAGCCCAGCTCTGGGGCATTAGAGGCTCCCAGCCTGGAGCTCTGGAGCTAGGCTTAGGCTGGCCGCCTAGTGGCAGGGCTGACCTGGGAGCAAATTTGCTCCTGGGTTGCATGTGTACATGTGTTACTGCACAATAGCTAATCGTGAGTAAATTTAAAACCTACATTTGCAGATATCAAATTTACTCACAATTAAGGGATTTTATTGTTCAGTGTGCATATGTGTATACACATACACTTACTGTGCAGTAAACTACATTACTGTGCAGTTAAGCATCTCATGTGCATGCACCCAAGCCCTGCATATGTGTAGACGCTGATGCTTTACTGTGCATTAAATTACTCTAATAGTTTCCATAATATTGGTATTTTAACTACAAATTGATCTGTAAATAAGACATCTAATAAAGTCTGTTGATGTATAATCTTAGGTGATCAGTCTGTAGAGGCATAGTTCTAATATTCAATAATGTCAGGGTTGAATGCTCAGGCCAACATTGTTAAACCTGGATGCCTAAAATTCTAAGATAAGATCCTGAAGAAAACTGAGCTCTACTTCCACTGAAATCAGTGAGGAAAAAATCTGTAATAAAAAAGAGGAAGTTTGAAAAATCTCACCTGTTGCTATTTAGAGTTCTTAATTTGGATCTGGAATATAAGCATTACTAGTACCAACAATAATAGAGGTCATAGGCAGAGGAAGAAAAAATAATTGGGGGAGGGGCTGAGCATGCACATGCCCCCCCAACAGGTAAGTCTATGTACATATGCCCCCGCAGCAGGTAAGTCTGTGGGGAAGGGGCAGTGGAGGATAAAGGGCTGTGGGGCAGAGGCATGAGCAGGGGTGGGGAGGATGAAGTGAGGGGGGTGTGCGGTACTGAGCCATGAGGGCCAGTGGGGGTGAAGCAGGGAAGCAGACCCTTGCCCTGGTGCTGGTGCCAGCAGCACTGCAGATCTGGCTCCTCCACTTCCCCCATGTCCTGCTGGCAGCAGCTGAGCAGAGCAGAGCCAAGGTAGCAGCCAAGTCCACCCTCCTACCCACCCAGCTCCATACCCCTGGCCCCAGCCCCACATGCAGAGCTACCCTGTGGCCCAAGCAGGCTGCTTGCTCTGCCTGCCTTTGCACTTGCATTGGGTCCAGGCTGCTGGACCTGGAGGCAGGTGCTGTGCATGTCTCAATGAGTGCTCAACTCAACAGAATTCAGCAGGTGGCAGGTTAGCTCTGTTGGTTGTAGTGTGGTGATAATAATGCCAAGGTTATGGGTTTGGTCCCTTTACAGGCTGTCCCTTACATTTTTCTTCATGTGCAACAACTGCCTCACCCTACAACTCCCCTCTTTGGGAGGGAAGGAGGCATGACAGAGGCTGCCTGCATGGCTGTGCTCTAGGAATGGTTGCTGTGCAGAGGCAAGAGAACAGCAATGATCCTGGGAGGTGCAGGCAACACACAAAGTGTTTCACCCATGGTAGCAGCAGAAACACTTCCTGTGCTGGGGAGGAGGCAAGGGCAGAGGAGGACACAAAATAGCCCCAACTGTGGTGCTTCCACTATATAGTCTTTCCTCTCCCACCCCTCCTATGCATAGCAGGAGCCACACCCCCCAGATAAGCTGCTCATGGCTCAGTCCTGTGCCCTGCAGGCTGTGCAGCACTTTCCTCTCCTCTAGCCCCAGCCTCAGCCCCATTCCCTCTGTCACTGCTGTGCCCACTCTTCTCCCCACCTCTGCTGCATCCACCAGAAGCCCATGGCTAGGCTGCCTTGCGGCCCTATTGCTGCTCCGCATTTGGGGGGGCTAAGGCCTGTTAGTCCCCGCTGCTTCCATCACCTATGATAGAGGTCTACATAAACTGAAAGATACTTTGAAATCTATTTCTCTCAAATTCATTATACTGTACATTGTACAGTTTCTCCTGTAAATGAGCTAGTCATTTCCTTGAAGATGGATGTGTCATAGTTTCACTCAAAAGGGGGATGATTTTGGGGGTTGTCATATGTCATGCATATTTTTTTTTTCTGAGATTAGATTTACTCCTGTCATGTTTGGTGTCTGTTTACAGCATATAAATCACAATTGGGTGTGAATGTATTTTTGTAATATTAAAAGATTACTTGTAACAGCACTCCAATCAAACAGTGAGGAGGCCAATCTCTGGAAGGTGCACCTACAGTGGATACACAGGAGTGAAAAGTGATAACCTCAAAAAGCGGCAAGTACATGTAAAAGTAAAAACCATTGCCAGAGCAAAACCAGATGCCCAAGCACCTGGAAAGAAGGATTTTCAAATCAGGAAAGCAGCTAGTCTCTGGTTCAGAATACATTTTTCACCACTTAAAAGACAATAGAAAAAATATATATCTAAAACAATGGGTCTGATTGCACAGGTGACTGGCTGGCAGGCATGGGGGGACAAGTGCCCCCCCCACCCCGAGATTGGCCCCTGACTCAGCACCACTCAGAACGGGGCAGATTTTTTGCCACACAGGCCAGCGACATGGGCGGGGGGGGAGGAGTGGATATGGGGCTTTTGGCCTGCCCCTGGGCCCACACACAAATTGTGCCCCCTCCCCTCCGATGTAGGAGGCGCCAGTTACTACTGTCTGATTGTACTGTGTTTTGACTGGCATCACAACAGGCTTGGGACAGTGGTCTACACATAGATATCGAATACCAATTAACTTAAATTCCCTCTCTGCACCCCAGTTGTCCCAGGGAAAAGTATTATCTCAGAGTCTTCACAGGTACTTAAAGTTGGACAATGGGCTCAGAATAAAAGGCTTTCTACTGGCAGAAATACAGTGTCTGTTTTTTAACCCGTGATTGGCACCCAAAATAGTGTGTACATGAATCAGCCAGAAATGGGAAGTATTAACTTTACAAAAAAGCAACTGCCTTCCAAGGGGAATGGCTATAAATGATATCCTTGCTATTACTCTTATGCCCTCCCATGTAAAAGCAACTTTTATTTGGTATTTGAGCTCATGCTAAAACACCTCTAAAATTCAGTCCTGTGTGAAACATTTAGTTTAACATCATAGTTAATGAATAAGCAAAATAAAATTGTGTTCTCTGCATGAATTTTTATCCATAAGGGCTAACTATGAAAATGTCCTCTTAATTTTCAATGATATAAGAAGATGTATACAAAAACATGGCAAATCTTATGGGCTGTAGGACAGATGAATATAGCTCAGAGGTGAGCAATTATTTTGGTTGGGGGGGGCGCTTGCTGAGTTTTGGCAAGCTGTTGAAGGCCACATGGGTAGCACCACCCCTTGACAGGTGCTCCACCTCCTGGCCACCACCTTGTGACCAGAAGCCCCACCCCCTAACCCCTGACCCCTACCAGAAGTCCCTCCCCTTGCCTGTGGAAGTTCTTTTGGCAAGGGGTTTTCCGATCTTGGAACCAGAAAAATACCAAATTATATTCTAAAAAGCAAACATTTACAACATTCGTTAATTTGATTTCAAAAAATATTTTGTCTATATTTCCATATGTTTATGTAGTGTACACACAGGTAATTGCACAATAGTTTAAAATGAAGTCTTACTCTTGTATGTTGTGTGGGGGGGTATAGGTTTGTGGGGGCCTGTGGGTGTGGGGTGCCTGTGGGATGTGGATAGGTGTAGGGGTGTGGGGTGAGGGAGCATGTGGGTGTATGTATGGATATGTGGGGTATGGGTGGGTATGAGCTTTGTGGAGCTTGTGTGTGAGGGAGAGGGTGTCTGGGGTGTGTGAGGGGGTGTGGGGGTCTGTGTGTATGGCAGTGCAAGGGTGTATGGGCACATGTGTATGGTGGGGTGTGCATGTAAGACTCACCCTATGAGCACATGTACACATACTCTTTGCCCCCCCTACAAATACACACACGCAAGCTCAGCCCCTCCCTACAGACATGCCCACACATGCTGCTAAACTTTGTAAAGACTAAGGTCCTCCACTAACAACCTCCTAATGAACAGATCCCAGCTACATTAATCCAGATCCACAGCAAGACTCTGGGGAATACTGAGCATTTTTTGTACCTTGGAAGCCATCTCTCGCAGAAGGCTGACATAGATGAAGAAATCCAACATCACCTTATATGTGCAAGTGCAGTCTTTGGATGCCTGAAGAAATGAGTATTTAAAGATTGCAACATTAGATCTGACATGGTACTCTTCAGCTGGGAGAAGCAAAGGCTCAGGGGTGATCTGGTGGCAGCCTATAAGTATATAAGGAGTGTGCACCAGGAACTGGGAGAGTGTCTGTTCACCAGGGCACCCCAAAGGAGACAAGGTCTAACGGTCAAAAACTGCTGGAAAAACATTTTAGACTGGGCATAAGGAAAAACTTCTTCACCGTCCAAGTCTCCAGAGTCTGGAATAGACTTCCCACAGAAGTGGTGCAAGCACCTACTCTGGATGCCTTTAAGAAATGCTTGGATGCTTATCTTGCTGGAGTGATCTGACCCCAGCTGACTTCCTGCCCCTTGGGCAGGGCGCTGGACCCAGTGATCTCATGAAGTCCCTTCCAGCCCTAATGTCTATGAAATCTATGAAATCTGAAACCAAGCTCATGGTTTACCAAGCAGTCATGATCCCCACCTTGCTGTATGGACCTGAGACCTGGACAGTATACAAGAGAAATGTTAGCATCCTGCTGCAAGCAAACACCATTAGTATTGAAGTGATGATCATTCAACTTCAACTTTGCTGGTCTTGCCATGTCATCTGGATGTCCAACTCCAGACTCCCAAAGCAAGTTTTATTCTTTCATCTCAGCCAAAGTGTATGCTCAGGAGGAAGGCAAAGGAAGTGCTTTAGGGAAAGCCTCAAGGCCAAGTTGAAAAAATGCAATGTCTATGTCAACTCATAGGAGACTATCGCTTAGGACTACCCCAAATAAAAGAAGTCTGCTGCAGGGATCTCAGTACTTTGAAACCTCAACAACAGGAGATGGAAAAGCAAGAGAGGCAGAAACAGCATGTTGTGGACCAAATCAAGAATCAACAATCCAGCACCACAGAAACACATGTCCAAGCTGCAGTAGAGTCTGTCGATCCTGGATAGGCCTCATCAGCCATATTCAGACACACAGATATGACAGTCATAGAAGACAATCATCCTCAACTTTGAGGGACTGCTGAAGAAGAAGACCAGTAACAGGAAATACCTAATGATCATTTGAAATAATTTTCCTTCCCAAGTCATATTAAATAGCTTTAAAACAGCACAATTATCTTTGATTTAAGTCACCTCATTCTACTGCAGAAGAAGAGACGGATGTTCATTTTCATCCCTCCTCACCTTTTCCCCCCTCATAACCTTTTTATCAAACAGATCTAGCTAAAAAGCATATTTTAGTAATTTTTAAAAATGATTACTATTCTGGCCTGCCTAGATAAACTTGTCCTTTTGACACATGATTCGGGGCATGTCTTTTTCTTTTTTCCTTTGCCTTTTCCTTTTTTCCTGAATCTTACTCATATTTCCAAAAAGCATCTTTTCAAAAGAGCAATCCTTTTTAAGAGCTTGCTTGCATTAACTGATGCAAATTTAACAACTCCCACAGTAAGCAGAGAGAGGAGGAGGGAGATTATGGATTAAGAACAGGGAAGGAGACGTAGTCATCTATAGGAAAACAAAGGGGAAACAAAAACAGCCTCTCCTGTACTAACAATATGGATTACTACTGAAGTTCTCATGGCCATTGTGCTATTGTATGTGAATTAAGAAAGAAAGTGGATAGGATTTCTGCCTATGGAATCTTACTGAGGCCAAATTATGCACTCCAGTATGTATTCTGGCTTTCAGCTGAATGGAAAGGAAGGGTGATCTAGTCAAAGCATTAGACTAGCACTTCAGAAACCAAGGGTCAATTTCCTGCTCTGCTCCGTATGAACCTAGGAAAATCAGCGAAGTCTAGACTTGCTAAGATATTTAGACCCCGGACTTTCTAGTGAAAAAGTGTCCCTTTATTGGAACAGGCTACCTACAGAGGTCATGGGATTTCCATGGCTGGAAATTTTCAAGAGCAGGTTGGACACTAACTAGGATGGTTTGGCCAGGAATGATTGTGCCTTGAGCTGGACCGGTGACCTACAGGAGTCCCCTCGAATCGAATTTTCCTAATTTCCTGTTGTAGTGATAAAAGTTATAACTCCCTAGTGCTCCCTAACAGGAGACTGAGGAAACTGGGAATTGGGTCCCTGACTTAGAGAGTAGCTAGTTAGAGAGAGACAAAGGGTCTACAAGAGTTGCCTACTGCCCCACAACTAAAGTTTGTGTTTAGTTCTCATTCATATATGCCAATGTTTATTGAGCCTGATGATCACCTATGATCCTATTAGATGCCTCAGCTTCATATAAAATATATTTCAGAAATTATGATTTACAAAAAGTAAAGTATTGAGTGGAGCATTGCCAAAGTAGCCAGTAGGAAGTGCTGCAGAGAAGCGTGATTCTTAATCCCCACCCATCTTTGATACCGAGGTACTCCCTGTTTGCTGCAGTAAGGGATATCACTTCAAATGGCTTTTATAACATATAACTCTGTCCTAGAGATACATGCATAAGATCTTGCTTTCAAAAACAGATCCAGTTGCAATTAAAAAATAATAATTTAATATATGTATATTTTGTGGTGAACAGAAACTTGAAACAATGTCATTTTGCTTCACTCTGACATTTCCAAAGTTGGATTAGCATTTAAAAAATCATGGAGTGAAAACAGAGAGAAAGGGAGAAAGTAAAAGGAAGAAAACTGCACATTATTCATGTTATTGTACTAAATTTTAAAGCAAACTGAATGGGAGGGAAGAAGCAGAGCGAAGAAACAAACAGTCTGAAAACGTTGACATTCTGAGAATATTTGTTACATTTGTAAAATTTCAAAGCTTAAAAATTTTCAAACACACTTTGTAAAACAAAAACAAGCTGTGGGGAGGTATGTCCATTTCAGACCACAAAAATGGATAAAAACCCCTGACAATTTGAACTCTTTAAATGAAATTATTTTTTTTAATTTCTCAGTCACTCTGAATTACCTTTTGAGCTCTAACAGAATCACAAGGGAAGGTGGGGTGCCTTGTTTAGCGTGAACGTTCAGTGTCTTTTAGATAAAAGAAAGACCCTCATCACTTAATCTTGGATAACAATTGAAGAGCCATGTCCTATCTCTTCTCTCCACTTTATCTCTGTTTTCTCCAAGATTATAACTTCTTAAGTGCGCTTTTGCCAAAATGTTGTACTTTCCACAATTTCTATAAATAGTGTTAGGGTAACCTCTCTCTGCTGGATGGACTGTGTAATTACCAATTAGTACATCCATAGTCACCTTCATGAGTAAGTCCAAGCAATAACAAAAGTTAATAGCCCAGCAATGCAGCAATGTGCCAAATTATCTGTAAAGAAGCCAAAGTTGAAAGCCAACAAAGAGAATATATATATATAACTGTCTCATGGAGATACAACATAAGGAACAACTTCACTTTGTACGTCAGGACATATTATGTTCTAAATCTTCAAAAATTAGCTCATGCTCTGGTGCCTCTCTTTGTGTTTTAAGTGGAATGATCTTGACTATGAATAAGCTTCCCATTCAGGCTGAGGTCAGTAGTCTGCTTTTCTGTGCAAGCACAGAACAAAAACAGGACTGCCTGACCTGTGTC
The DNA here is from genome assembly GCF_000455745.1 of Alligator sinensis. Lineage (NCBI taxonomy): Eukaryota > Metazoa > Chordata > Crocodylia > Alligatoridae > Alligator > Alligator sinensis. Next base: position 239,523 of record NW_005842144.1, read on the forward strand.
ATTCTTCCTTGATTTAATCCTCAAGAGCTCTAGAGTGGTTTCTGTTAAGCTTGTGCAGTCTCACAGACATGAGAAACGACAGATTGGAAAGGGAAAAATATGGCCTTGTGGTTAACCCACGGAAGTGTGACAGAAAAGATCTGGATTGTTTTCTGCATGAGCTTAGGCAACTCAATTAATCTTCCTGAATGAGATACAGGGAGGCACCTTAAATTCAGTCAGATTTTAGGCTCATGGGTCCAAAAATATTGATCTAGGAAACCCCCTACTCAGAAGCCACCTAACCTTGGAATAGTTTAAATTGATTCAGTGCCTGCCTGCTGGAACACGAAGTTCTCAAGGCATCTAATGTTAGGCTCCTTCCCATGGGCAGGGTCACCCTGATCTGAGCAGCTAGGCTCCTAACTTCTGTTATGATTATGATAGGCAGCAGGGAAGCTATCTAAACTCTGCCTGCATCCCTAAGAGAGTCCAGTGCATCATGTGTGCTCAGAGAATGTTTAATGCAAACAAAAGCATTGAGCTCACTGCAAAGCACAGCAACTGTGGTTGCTTTCACTTGAAAAGAGAGATAATATTGCCACTTCTTGCATAAGAGCAAGAGGGATAGGATTCAAAGAGACCTGGGCAGGCTATTACAGTCAACTGGGAAATAGGAAACCTGGGGTAAAGGCCCTGCTGAACTGAACCTTTAGGATTGAAACCCACGTTTACTATAAGAAGACCATAGCCATAAAGCTTTACAATGGTTTGGCAGGAGTGACCCTTCCTGCCTACCTCTTGAAGGTGGGTGACTATCCAGTTTTAAGAAAGCATCATCATTATTTGGACAAAAAATTAGAACTAATCCTGAGAACAGGGACTAGCATCCAGGTCTTCCAACTACCAGCTGATTATCCTAATAATTAAAGTAAGGCTCGTTCTACTTCCTTTACTTGCTCTCTTTCTGTCTTCATGAATTTTGCACTATTGGCAGCCAGGCTTCAGGCAGAAGAGAAGAGAGTGTGGCCCACTTAGACAAATCTGTAGCCTTGTAGTTTTTTTGTGGGGGGTTGGTTTTTTTTTTTTTCCCCAAGAGATGAGAGATGTGGAAATGAATGCTATCAGGTTGTGGAGGTTATTGGCCTCTCACTTCCTGGATGAGTGTTCCAACCACAGAGTCACAGAATCATAGAAAATGAGGGTTGTAAGAGACTTCAGCAGGTAACCTAGTCCAACCTCCTGCTCAAAGCAGGACCATAAACTAGATCATCTCAGCCAAGGCTTTGTTTAGCCGGTTCTTAAAAACCTTCAAAGACGGACGATACACAGCCTGTCTAGGCAGCTTGTTCCAGTGTTTTACTACACTCCTAGTGAAGAACTTTCTCCCTAATATCTAGCCTAAAGTTCCCTTGCTGCAACTTGACATGATTGCTCCTTGTTCTGTCATCTGCCACCACTAAAAACAGTCCAGCTCCATTGCCTTTGGACCACCCTTCAAGTAGTTGAATGCAGCTATTAAATCCCCTCTCAGACTTCTCTTCTCTAGATTAAATAATCCCAGTTCCCTCAGCCTCTCCTCAGAAGTCATGACCCCCAGCCCCCTCACTATTTTCATTGCCCTCTGCTGGACTCTCTCCAATTTGTCCACATCCTTTCTGTAATGGGGGCCCAAAACTGAACACAGGACTCCAGATGTGGCCTCACCAGTGCAGAATAGAGGGGAAGAATCACTTCCCTTGTTCTGCTGGCAACACTCCAACCAATGCAGCCTAGTATGACATTAGCCTTCTTGACAGCATGGGCACACTGCTGGCTCATATTTAGCTTATTGTCCACTGTAACCCCCAGGTCCTTTTCTGCAGAGCTGCTGCCCAGCCACTCCATCCCTAGCCAGGACTCATGCATGGGATTGTTCCATCCCAAGTGCAGGACTTTGTACTTGTCCTTCTTGAACCTTATGAGATTCCTTTTGGTCCAATCCTCAAATTTGTCTAGGTCACTTTGAATCCTAACCCTATTCTTCAGCATATCTACTACACACCCCAGCTTGGTTTCAATTGCAAACTTTCTGGGGGTAAACTCAATGCAATTTTCCAGGTCGTTGATGAAGATAGTGAACAAAATCAGACCCAGGACCAACCCCTGGAGCACTCCACTTAATACTAGCTGTGAAGTAGATATCAAGTCATTGACTACTACCCTCTGAGACTAATCATCCAGCCAGTTTTCTATCCATTTTATAGTCCATTCATCCAGCCAGTACTTCCTTAACTTGCGTGTGAGAACGTTGTGGGAGACAGTATCAAAAGCCTTCCTAAATTAAAGGTATACCACACCCACCAGTCTCCCCATGTCCACAAAGCTAGTCATCTCATCATAGAAGGCAATCAGATTGGTCAGGCATGACTTACCCCTGGTGAATCCATGCTGACTGTTCCTAATCACCTTCTTCTCCAAGTGCTTAGAAATGGATTTACTTGACGAGGATCCGCTCTATGATTTTTCCCTAGACTGAGGTGAGACCAACTGGGCAGTAGTTCCCTGGATCCTCTTCCCCCTCTCTTTCTTAAAGTTAGGCACTATATTTTTCCTTTTCCAATCATCCAGGGCATCTCTGGATCACAATGAGTTGTCAAAGATGATGGCCAGTGGCTCTGCAATCACATCAACCAACTCCCTAAGCACCCTCAGCTCCATCCTGTCTGGCCCCATAGACTTGTATATGTCCAGCTAAGCTTACTAGTCCAAAATCTGTTCTTTCAATACTGCTGGCTGCTCACCTCCTCCCCAAACTGTGCTGGCAGGTCTGGGAGCTGACCTTGCCTGTGAAGACTGAGGTGAAAAAAGGCATTGAGTATTTCAGCCTTTTCTGTATCCTCTGTCACTAGGTTGTTTCCTCCACTCAGTGAGTGACCCACACTTTCTTTGATGTTCCTCTTGCTACTGGCATGCTTGTAGAAACCCTTTTTGTTATCTTACACACCCCTTGCTAGCTGCAACTCCATTTGCACTTTGGCCTCCATGATTTCATGCCTGCATGGGTGAGTGTCATATTGAATGAAATAGTTTGAATGTTTGTAAAGGTTGCCCATTTACCAGTTTCAGGAAGAAGATAGGATTTATCTCCTTATCTAGCTCATTGTTTTGGGGCTACGTGCAAAATGTCCTGACTTCACTTAAAGCCTTAATTTAAATTGTATCTTTAGAAGTCTTTTACAAAGAAAGCAAATATCCTGAGTTCCGAGACATCAAAGCCTAGGGCCTTTTAACCAGACTGGTAAAAAAAAAAA
>NW_005842144.1:243149-247561 GCF_000455745.1 Alligator sinensis
GATTGTAAGTATATTATGAAAAATAATAGTATTGATTCAAATTTAACTTTTAGTTGTAATTGTAGTTGTTTTTGTAACACTAATTCTTATAGCATTGTTTGGGAAGGAAGTGCATTCGGAGCATTGTTTCTGATATACGTAGTTATTGTGTTCTTAATGTTTGTGGTGTTTCTTAAAGCTAAGCAGTGTTATATACGTAGCAAAGAGTTTTAAAATAAAATTGTGTTGTATGAATTAAGTGTGTAATCATTGTGAAATCGTGCAATCAGCTAACTACTCCCCCAGCCAGTGCATCAAAACGAATCAGTAAATTGTGTGGGATTTTCTCTATTCCATAACCCACTAGAGACAGTGAGCAATACTCTTATACTTCTCCCTAATTACTTATCCAAGTTTCCCTTTCTTATAAACGTCCTTTTTATGATTTAACTTACTGAAGAGTTCCCTGTGAAGCCAAACTGGTTTTCTGCCATACTTGCTAGTCTTCCTGCACATTGGGATGGTTTGTTTCTGCACACTCAGTAAGGTTTCTTTAAATTACAGCCAGCTCTCCTGGATTCCCCTCCCCTCAAAGTGACTGCCCAGGGGATCCTGCCTACGAGTTCCTTAAGTGAACTGCCTGCGCACTGCCGTATTGCTCCTCCAGTAGATGTCAGGGTGAGTGAAGTCTCCCATGAGAGCCAGGACCTGTGACTGGAAAACATCCCCTAGCTGTTTGAAGAAAGCCTCATCTACCACTTCCTCCTGGTCTGTAGGCGATGTATAGGGGAGTACAGAAGGGAACATGCCCCCCTGAGAGTACTGGCACCCCCTCTGACAGTGAGCACTCTGGCTCATAGTGGGGCATGGAGAGTGCTAGTGCCCCCCAGAAATTGGCTCCACCAGTGGCACATCGGAGGCAGAAGTGCTGTGCCACATGCAGAAGTGCTGGCACTTCTGCTACCACCATCTAACCACTGGGAGAAATGACTCAGGAGGCACCAGTCGCCCATGTCCTGGTCTGGTGGTCCATAGCACACCACCACTATGACATCACCTTTGTTGCTTTCCCCTGTGTTCCTAACCCAGTAAAAACACTTGACTTCTTATACTAATAATAGATAGTGGCACCACCATCACCACCTTTTTCTTAATCAAAGGAAGCCTGGCCTTCAGAAGAGGATTTGAGTTAACATTATATTCACTTCCTGGTCACCCAAGTGTTCAGTGGTGGTCAGGACTGGGAGACAGCTGCCACTGTGGAACATTCCTGGTCCCATACACATGGGGACATGTCCCATTCCCAGCAGTGCTTCCCCATGCAGCTCGAGATTGGCCAAGAGCTGTTCCACTTCTGGGACAGCTCCCAGCCAATTCCTGGACCACTCAGGGAAATCCCTGCTCAGCCAAGGCCTGGCTGGGACCTGCCTCAGAAGTGGGACAGCTCCCAGTCATTCTGTGGCTAAGCAGGAAAGCAAAGATCTCCCCAGTCCCAGCACTACTTACCTTCTGGCTCCTGGAAGCCAGGACCTGAGCAGCACTGGGACAGGGGGACATAAAAAGCTACCCTATCCTGGTACTGCTCAGCTCCCAGCTCCTGAGGGACAGCCAAGCAACACCAGGACTGGGGAGTTCCCCATCCCCTGTGGTCCCTTGGTGTTTGGGCTGACAGGAAGCAAGTGCTCCTGGTCCGAGCCTAAACATGCACTATTGCACAGTATCTACTGTGTTTAGTTTACTACCTGTATTTGCAGGCAGTAGCTAACTGTGCAGTAGACTTATTTGCTGCTCAGTAAATGGTGTACACATGTAGATGGTGATGCTTTACTGTGCAGTAGATTAGTCTACTACATAGTAAAGTGTCTTGAGTAGACACGACCTAAAAGTTGCCCAATCATTCTGAAGATTAACACAAAAACCCCATGAAGATAGAGATTCTGACTCGAGTTTTCAGTCTTTGACAGGGAAGGTATTTATTTTTGACCTACACTGGATGCAATCAATTTTCCTCTTCCCATTTATGCAGTGTTAAGCTAGCAAAAGAGGAAAGAAGATCTCAAAACAAAGCCCTACACCACGTCAAGTTTTTAGCAGAAAGCTGTCCAAGTGCAATGTAACCTTTTTTTGGAAGGTCATATAGACCTCAGGCATCAAGCACACGTTACTTTAATAAAATATTGTTCTTTTTTTTTTTCCACAAATCAAACAGGTTTAGAACTGTGTAGCTTCCTAGAGATTATCACCAGAGCAGTTCTGAATTTAAGGATGGTAACCAAGATAGAGAACAGATTCTTAAACCTTTCTCAAAGAATCTCCTTCACCTGTATAGTCTTTTGAACAGTTTTGATTACAGAAGAGATGTGGGTTCAGTCCTCAAATCAGTTAATGACCGAGCAGATAACCTTCATCAAGTCACTTTACCTCCTTATTCCTCAATTTCCCCTCTTGTACAATGGAGATAATGACACTGGCCTCTTTCCTTAAAAAAAACAAAAAACAAAAAAAACAAAAAAACAACCTTTGAGATCAATTCACCAAAAATGTGGTACAGGAAGGAGTTATTATGAGATGCTCCTTTATGAAAACAATGCCAACATGTGTTCTATATTTTTTTAGTTTTGCGTTAAAGTGGTTCCATGCTCCTAATGTTCAGAACAAGACTAAACCATTTTTTCATTAAAATCTATGAGGAATAATTGGCATAAGTCTTTCTATGAATGATCAGGTTGTACACAAACAAGGCAGCTGGGAAAAGTTTACCATCTGTGAAGGTGGTGGGATGAAAGTCTTCAAAGAGGCTATGATTTTTATTCAGGTACAGTGATTCTGGGTCCTTTCTTCAGACACTTCTCAGGGCGCTCTGGAGTCCAAGCCTGTTATGTATGGCTGACAGAAGGCGCATGGAAAGAATGCACTCTAAATCATGTTTTCCCCGTCATCTATTTTTTTTCCAAATAAATCAAACAGTATATTTGGAGCTTATGGCTTATAAAATGAGCATTACAACTAGTACCAGCGCTGTGCCTCTCATTGAGGGTGTGGTGTCAGGGTGTGATAAAATCTAACTAGAGAGACAGGGGGCACATCTACACATTCAATTAGTGCACATGAATAAACTCTGGAGTATATCGCTTACTGCTCCAGAGTCTTTTGCGTCCAGGCACGCAGTTTGAATGTTCACCCAGGAGCAAATAACTCCAGAGCAATTAGCTCCGGAGTTTATTCATGTGCAGCATGTGTAGCCTGGTAGGAGCAGCTTTGGCTGGCAGGGGAATCCAGGGGTAAGCGTGCTAGCCAGGGATTGCTCCAGTCAGGCTCAATGTGCTGCAGAGGGGGTGTCTGGGGTACAAGGTCTTTTTAGTGCAGGGCTAGTCAGCAGGCAGCCCCAGCACTAAAGTACTCATGTCCCAGCTGGCCTGTCAGCACTGCTGTGCATGAAGAAACTCTGCAGCAGCAGCAGGGTAGTACTTTTCTTTACAAGTACTATCCTGCTGAGGAGTTCATTAGCTTTGTGCACCCCAATAAGGGCACATGTGTAGACACAGAGACATTTACTACACAGGTAATTATGGCAACTGCACAGTAAATGTCTCTTGTAGACATGCCCAGGAAGAAGTTTAAGCCTTGCTCTTGATGGATGCTGAAGGCTGCCCCCCACTAACTTACCTATAAAAGAATACAGAAAATGGATGGGGTGGTAGCCACATCACTCTATTTGGGACAACTGGCTACCAAAATTGGTATGCTTTAACACTTTTAACTATAGGTGCACTGATACATTGGTCTGATATCGGATTGGTACCAATATAAAGAAAATTGTCTATATTGGATATTGCCCGGATGGGGCCAATAATTTGGTCAATAAATGTCTGTGCTGTGCACAACCACAGTGCAGCACTCAGGAAGCAAGGATCACTGCCAGCAGCACGGAGAGCTGCCTCCAGCTGGTAAGTTGGAAGGGGAGTAGGGAGAGAAGGGGTATGGGAGGGCAAATAAATGCCCCCCCACAGTGAGGGAGGGGGCAGGGGCAGGTGCTGCCCAGCTGGGGTGGGAGCTGCGGGGTGGAGCTGGAATTGGTGCTGGTGCTGCATGGGGGGATGGGCTTGGAGTGGGCTCTGGCAGCACTGGCAGGAGGCTGCAGCCCCCCCAAATTTCACTGCAGCTCTGCTCCCAGCCCCTCACCACTGCCTGCCATAGCCACAGCTTTTCCCGATGCTTGGGTGGAGGAGGGGCATTGAGCTGCGGCTATGCTGGGTGATGGGTGGTGGTGCAGGGCTGGGAACAGAGTGCGGTGAAATCTGGGGTGGCCGTAACCTCCTCCCAGCACCACCATAGCCCTCTTCGAACCCAGTGCCTGCTGAGAAGAGCCCCATGCAGTGCTGGCTCCAGCTGCAGCCTGCCCCGTGCTGCACAGATCCAGGGGAACACCCAGG
>NW_005842144.1:247571-253527 GCF_000455745.1 Alligator sinensis
CCCCCATGCCCCTTCCCTCCCTCCTCCCCTTCTACCACAATGGACTAACAGCTGATGGCAGCTGTATCAGATATCGGATTGGTATTGGCCAATATGCTTCCTTAAATATCAGCTATCAGTATCAGTTGACAAAATCTCTATTGGTGCACCCCTACTTTTAGAGCCTGAGTGGACTCAATCCTACTATTACTGCTTTGCAATAAAGCAGAACTGAAAAGATTATTAATTTAATAAATGTGACCTTTTTTTTCAGTGTGCAGAATATTAATGGGGAGGTCATGCTTGTTTTGAACTTGTTCACTGTTTTCCATTTAGAGCGATTACTTTGTTTAGCTTTTCCAAGTGTATAACAACAGTCACTTTGCTGCAAAGATTCAATTAAAAAATATCTGCAATGCAAGATGTGCTGGTGGGTAGTGACTGGCGATATATGATACTAGATCTCTTTGCTCATGGGATGGCTGCACAAATATTTCAGGCACATAACTTGTAACTTTGGAATTCACTTTTCCCAAATATTTTTTGCCAATAAAACAGGAACCCACAAAAGTTCTTGGAAATTGAATTAAAAAAAAATACAAACCTAGTCAAAGTGAATTCTACTAAAAAATCAAATGAATATTTGTGGAATATTTTTTTCATTATTCCCCAATCTCTAACTAAACATGTTACCAAAAGTTTATTACATAATCCTAACATTGTTTCCATGAAATGGGCCTACATTAAAGAAAAGCTAGAAAGCATTAATCTAGAGACTTATTTTTACTAAAAGCCTTCAAAACATACTGTAATATATCTTGACAAACATTTTAGTGCAGTCAAATTTTTATCGCCAGTGCAGGAAAGGTGACACATTTTCAGTTATGTACCTTCGTTTCCTGTTTTCTAAATGAAACAGTCGGCTTTACCACCTGAAATGCTCTTCCAGGTAGGAGCATCTCAATTAACAAGAGTAATAAAGTTGGTTGGTCATCTTTCAGTGAGCACAGTCCATTCAAAAGACCTACAGCCAGCTCGCTGCCTATTAAAGAGCCATCTTAGCTGTCGACTGAAAATTGATCACTTCCAGGCATACATAAACTTATTTGCTAATTGCTTATTGTGGGGGAAATGCCATCAGGCAGAATCATTTTCTCTTAATACCTGGGTCCTTTTACTGCTTGAAAATACAATCTCTAGGAAATATGCAGGATTCAGAATGTATATCGTTCATCTCAACCTGAGAGCAGTTGCAAAATGGAACACCCACAGTGTGCATAAATTTACATGTCCACCCACACTTAATATGCTTTAATTGTCTTTCTAGTAGATAATGCATATTATCTCCTGTCATCTTGTTGCTCCCTGACAACTGAAAAGTCAATAGGCAGCAATGTCAGCTTTGGCATTTTCAGGTTTGTCACTTGCATGCTGGCTGGAATTTGAAGGCAGTACAGTATGCCAGTCAGGATGGTCCTTTCAGCTTGAAGTGTACTAAACCATCAGGCTACAAATGTGCAATTCACAAAAGTAGCTGGGTGTTAATCTTCAGAGGACTACCCGGAAACTGACTTTGTTGATCGGAATTACTTGCAATGTCTCTACTGCATCACTGATGAGCTGTAATGAGCAGACAATCTGACTTTCTTCACACTTTACATAACACCGGGTGCATCTACACAAGCCACCCACTGTGCCGTTGTTATTATGCAGTCATTTTGTACTTGCATAACCAAGTGCTAAATGACTGCACCATAACCCCTGTTACTGTACAGTAGCATCTCAGCATGTTTGCCTAGTGTTGCTTACTGCACAGTAGCTCATTACTACTGTGCAGTAGCATCATGTCACAGTTCGTGCCCAACAATGTTACTGTGCAGTAGCAATGAGCTACAGCACAGTAAGTGTCTCATGTAGACATGGCCACACACAGGTAACTGAAGGATTTACATGTCACAAATTTAATGATGCTCCCTTTGTCTGGACAATAATGAAGGATCAAATCTACATGAGATACTGACTGTGCATTAGCCTGATACTACGGTGCAGTAGCATCATGTGGCAGCAAACTTTACTCGGTGCTACTTTGCAGTAACTCGGGTTAAGGCACAGTCATTTAGCACTTGTTTATACAAGTACAATACTTGTTCAGTACTTGTTTATTCAAGTTTTAAAAAGACAAAAAAATGTTGTTTTGTTTTTTTGCGATTTCTTAGTTGGTCTAATAAAAAGTATCATCTCTGAACCAAGAGTTCTAGAGACCTTCATTTATTTTTGTCTCAGACCAATACAGCTGCCAAATACACCCCTTTCATCTGAGCTAATGTGCAACAGCATCAATTATGGTGCATTAAGTTAGTACCTGTCATTACAAGTACTAAACTTAATGCACCATAATTATGGTGCGTAAATGAATGAGTAGACGTGCCCTTGGGTTTATAGTTTACGCCTTAGAGAAACATCAAAGTTTAAAACAAATCAGCATACAATCATGAGAGCACTCATTTGTTCCTCTCTGGCTCAAGCTTTCTGTGTCTGTAATTTTCCTTCCTGCCCTCTTAGTCACATTGGGCATGTCTACACATGTGCTTTAATGAGCAGTAGAATATTTGAACTCACATTACAGTGTCATGTAAAAAAACTGTGACATTATGTGAATACTCAGTAAATAGACTACTGTGCATTAAGCATCGCTAAAAATGCATGCACATGTACTACTATGCGTTAGTGCAGCCTAATGAGCATTAATTTAGTACCTCACATTGGAAGTACTACATTTTATGTGCATTAGAAAAGGTGCATTAATACACATGTAGATTCACCCAGGTTTAAAAGGCTGTACCAACACAAGTTTAAGGAGCGGTACCAATATTGACATTCTTGGTTTTGCCTCAAAGAAAATTTCACTGCTCTAGACTGGGAAAAATTGAAGAAAACAGGTATCTCCAGCTACCTCATTTGCTCATGGTGTCTCCATTTCAATGGCAGCCATTCAAGATAATGACTTTCCATTGCCAGCTCTTTGTCATATGTATCTGCATTTCAATACAAAGTGGAGGTAAAATGACAACAGAGTAGGCAGTTAGCTCCATATTTACTTGGAGTTTACCATCTGACAGAAAGTCATAGAAAGTCCCCAGTATCAAACAGAATGTATACACTGTACATAAATAGACTCCCAAATCTTCCCACATTTCCTTGTGAAGGCATAGCATACTCTAACACAATACCAAAGAATCCCAGCATGCCGTAAATCACTTTGTTGTCAAGTAACGAGAAGGGTGGCATAACATTCCTCTTAGGGATGGCAGTATTGCTGAGAACGCTATTACCCAGACCAGAGAGCTGGCAAGTATGTATGAATATCAATCTGGCCTGGATAATTAAATGCTCACGCATCATTATTGCATATAAATCATCTTTACTTGAAAAATGCTGTTCAGCCCCTTATATATAACAGCAAACTAATGTGCTGGTGTAGATTCTTGATTATTTGGCACCTCTATGAAAAAAGTCTATGCAGTTTAACAATAAAAATAAATTTAATAAAAATCAGTATTATTCTTTGGAGTTATGAAATGACATCAACAGAGGTGCCTACCTGAATGAAAAATGAAATATTCCCAGAAAATAATTAAACACAGACACTACCATCCCATACTTCATAAAAATACTGATACATAGGCATAAAAAGTCTGGATGAGGACTGTAGAAGGGGCTCCCTCTCAAAGCAACTACCTCTCCCTTACTGCTATTAGTGGATGGACCTACATGAGATGCTTACTGCGTATTAGCCTAATAACACTGTGCAGTGGTGTGGCAGTTAAAAACGATGATAATAGCCTACTGTGCAGTGTTATTTGGCTAATGCACAGTAAGCATCACAAAAAAACAAACATGCACTCATGCTACTGCTCAGTAACTGTAGTTACTCTGAATTTAGTTAGTACTTCATTAAACAAGTACTAAATTTAATGTGCAGTAATTAGGGCACATTAATGAATGTGTAGATGTGCCGAGTGAGGAGGTGATTAATTAGCTGTGCAGTAAATCATTACAGTTTACACATGCACTGGATTTTGGGTGCAGTAAATTAATAATTTCACTAAAATTAACATGTAGATGGTGGTAGGGGCTAGCTGGGGTACAAGGGTGCTAGAGTTTGGGGGCTGCCTGCAGTCTAGGTATGTGGCTCCACAGGCTCTGCACCCTTCTGCCCTAGCCATCCCTGACACTGTCTGACTGCCACCTGAAGCCCAGGTGTGACCCCCCAAGCCTACTGCCAACTTGGGGCTGCTCCACCCCCAGCTCAAACTGCTGCTTTCCCAGGTGCACATTTAGATGCTGTACCTGGGAGCAGCTGACTGGCTAAAAGAGTTCCAGGATTTATTTCATCACATTAACTGAACATGTAGATTCATCCAGTGCACATACTCTTCTGTAGGTAGTCCCTCAAGAATTCAAGGATGCCTCCATCATCACCTGTACAAGAGGAAGGGAAATCACAAACTCTGTGACAACCACAGGGGCATCTCCATCCTCTCAACTGCTGGCAAGATACTTGTGAGTGTCCTCCTCAACCGGCTGACCAACCATCTAAACGACCTATTGCCTGGGAGTCATGACGAATGCTCTAATCCCTTTCCGGTCACAAATGGCATCAAAAAGGGCTGTGTACTTGCACCTACCCTCTTCAGCATTGTATTCTCTGCCATGCTGTCAGATACCTTCCAAGATGATGACCTTGGTATGGGGATCAGGTACTGTTTTGATGGAGACATCTTCAACCTGCGCAGGCTCCGAGTGAGCGCCAAAGTCCAGATAGCCATGCTTTGTGACTTCCTCTTCTCTGATGACTGTGCATTATACTTAGGCTCACAGGCTGACATGCAAAAGTCCATGGACCTATTATCATCAGCCTGGGACAACAACAGACTCACTATCAACACAAAGAAGACCAAAGTGATGTTTCATCCTGTGCCTGGCACAACACCCCAGGAACAACACGTCTCACTTAAAAGCCAACGACTGTTGATGGTCAACAAATTTGCCTATCTAGGCAGCACACTCTCCCATGCTGTCCACATTGATGATGAAGTCAAAGCAAGGCTAGCAAAAGCTAGCATGGCCTTCAGCAGACTCCGTAAGTCAGTCTGGGACTGCAGAGACATTGTAATGTTGACAAAACTGAAGGTTTACAAAGCCATATGTCTCCCAACCCTCCTTTTAGCCTGTGAAACCTGGACTGTCTACCAGTGTCATGCCAAGAAATGAAACCACTTCCCTGTGCTGCCTGTGAAAGATACTAAAGATCAAGTGCCAGGACAAGATTCCAGACACTAAGGTACTCAGAAGATCAGCTCTCCCCAGTATCCACACCCTACTGGAACTGGTGCAGCTAAGATGGGCTGGCCACCTTTCAAGAATGTCTGACACTCCCCCGACAAAGAAAATCTTTTAAGGCAAGCTGTCAAATGGAGTACACTTTCACAGCACACCAAATAAGTGGTACAAGGACACCCTAAAGGTGTTCCTAAAGAGTTTTGGTATTGACCTGGAGTCGTGGGAGCAAATCGCTCATGACTGTCCATCCTGGAGGTCATTGGTCCAGAGTGGAGCACTAGCCTTTGAGCAGCGGTGCATGGCGGAAGCAGTGAAGAAGTGCGTGGCCAGGAAATGAGGACCTCTCATGTCCAGTCCTCATTGCTTTCCTGTCCCTGATGCAGCAGATTGTTCAGGGCAAAGATTGGTCTTATGTCACCTTATGTACCCACAAGACCTAGCCTACACCCCACTCCTCTCTCTTTCCTCTCTCGTCTTTCTCTTTTTTCCTCTCTTTCTCCTGTCCTTTCTCTTTTCTTCCTCCCTTTTTCTTTCCTGCTTCCTTTCTCTCCCCCTTCCCCTCCCCCCCCCTCCGCTGGATGTGGTCATCTTCACTTCCAAAGGAAGAACAACACATGCACCCAATATGAAGGGA
>NW_005842144.1:253558-260292 GCF_000455745.1 Alligator sinensis
GGAAAAGTAAGGTGTAAGCAGAAACACAGCACTTACTGTCTTCAAGCAGAGTTTATATTAAAAGAGCTTTCTATACATTAATCAATTTTAAGGTTAAATGAAACTTTTGTGATCCTGTAGTCTGATCCCCTACATAATACAAACCAATTAACTTTTCCCAGTAACTTTTGCACCAGGCCCATAGCTTCTGCTTTTAGTTTTCAGTTTATTTTCAACAGGTAACCAGTTGTAATGATTTAATGTTTTTTTTTAAGAGGTGGGATATCTATCCCAGACCTAAGTCAATCATTCCAATGGTTTGTTATATTTATTATTAAAATTTTACATCTTATTTCAAGTCTGAATTTATCAGGTTTTGGCTTTCAAACATTGCAGCCTCTTATGCCAGTTTCTGTTATACTAAAGAGCCATATGCTGGAAGAAATCTATTCCCCATCTGCATACTCTGACCAATCCACATCTTTACTTCCTGCTGGAAAAAACTGAAATTGAACTTTACAAGCCTCTCACCATAAACCCGGTCTCTGGTCTTATATCAGCTCATGAATTCTCTTGCACTAGCCCTTTTCTGAAACCTCTCTTATTTTTCAGCACCATCTCTCAAATCTGTACATCATAATGGGGCATAATAATCAAGTAAATGGTCTCATTTATATTATATAAATAGATAAAACTACCACCGTACTCCTACCTGATATTCCTTTATTTACACAGCCAAGGATTGAGCTTACCATTAGTTGCAACTTCTCTGCCAGAGCTTCTGTTCAGCTAGTCATTTCTCGTAATTCCTAAATCATGTATGCCAGGTTATACTCCACCATTTTATAAGAGTGGCCTGCACTTTTTCTTAGTGGCATATCATATTATTCTTGTATATAACAAACACCTGTTGGTCAAATAAATTCAGGCTTTATGTCTGGCCTTTCTTTATTATTTATCAATATGCCCAAATCTGTACCATCCACAAATCTTAGAGTAATACTTGTATATTTTCTTCCAGATCACTGATTTGTATATAGAATAGCACTCAGCCAAGAAAAAATCCCTAAGGAACCTCACTAACCCCCCCAATAAATAAATAAATAAATACATCCCATACTACAAGGGTTCTCTATTTGCAATTATTTTAACTAATTTATTTAACCAGGTTTTTAATATACTTACATTGAGCATCACTGATTTTTATGATATTATCTTTTATCAAGTTTTCCCATCAGCTATGTCAAATGCCCAAGCATATATTGTCTTAAAAGGCTTAATCATATTCAATCACCCAACTTTTACTTTCACTCAAAACAATACCACATTTGTTGACAAGACTAATATTCAATAAAACCATGTTGATTGACATTAATAGTGTCACTGTTCTTTTGATCTTTTTTGACTGAATCCCATGCCAGCCTTTCAGGATCAATGTCAAACAACCTATGTGTGCTTCCTGGGTCATCCTATTTACTCTTTCCAATGCTACTATAATATGCTTTTTTCCAGTCAGAACTTCCCCAGTGTTCTAAGATTTGTTAAAATTCAACATTAAGGCAACATTAGTGGTGCAAAGTGCTGCTCTGCTAATTCTTTTTATACTATCAGGTGGAAATGATCCGTTCCCACTAATTTTAAAATGTTTAACTTTAATAATTGCTGTTTAACATTCTCCCTCATTACTGTTAGAAAAAGTATGTCATTATCATTGCAAGAAATAAATACATCATCTTTCTTTTTGCAAAATGCAGAGCAAAAATAATAGAAATCATAGGAAAGTAGGACTGAAAAGGACCTTACAGAGGCATCTAGTCCTTCCCCCTACTCAAGGCAGCATCACCCCTAACTAAACCATCTCAGGCAATTGTCTGGCTGTCTAATCTGATTTTGAAAGCTTCCAGGGATGGAGAATGCACTCTGTCTTGTACACTGTCCTAGTCAGAAAATTCCTTTTAATCTTCAGTCTAAATTTCCCATGCTGCAACTTGAGAGCATTGCTCCTAAGCCTGGCCCATACAGACATTCATAAAGCCTGAGGTGGAATGGATTGAAGTTCTGTGGTTTTCTGTCAGCAGTGTAGGTTAGATCAGTACTGAACACAACACACATTTACCCTTTGGTGGTGAGGTGGGGCAAATCTAAGACCAGGTTCTGCCATTTTTAAACCAGTCTGTGCGCTGAACTTCTGTTCTGTTATGGGTATACACAGATTTCTGATGTCTTATACTAGTAAAAATATAATGTCTGCACCTGGCCTTAGAGTTACAAAGAAAGCCCATCTCCATTCTCTCTATAATCACCTCTCAGTTATTTGAAGACTGTTATAAATGTCTCCCTGAGTTCTCTCTTCTCCAGACTAAATAACCCTAGTTCCTTTAGCCTTTCCTCATAAATCCTGCTTTCTAGGTGCCTAATCATGTTTGTTGCTTTCCACTGGACTCTTTCCAATCTGTCTGCATCTTTCTTGAAATGAGGGACCCAAAACTTCAGGTGAGGCCTCAGTAGTGCTGGCTAGAGTGCAGGAATCATTTCCATTGATATATAAGGAGCACTCCTCTTAATACATCCCAGTATGCTGTTGGCTTTTCTGGCAATAAGAATGAACTTTTGGTTCATCCAGCTTTCTATAACCTCCATATCCTTTCAAGAAGTATTTCAGCTTAGGCAGCTATTCCCCAGTCTGCATTTGTGCATTTAATTATTCTGTCTCAAATGCAGGACTTTGTACTTGTCCTTGTTGAATATCCTCTGATCATTTCTTCAGTCTCTGAATGATCTGTATCTTCACCCAATTTGATGTTGTCTACAAATTTGCTAATCGTGCACCCATAGGTGACTGGTGCCTCTTAAGGCACACTTTCTGGCTGGCACATATGGGGGGTGGCACGGGTGCTCCCACCTGCCCTCCTACCCATTGCCTAAACGAGGAGCACAGCCTGACAGGGGGTGCACCGGTGCTCTCAGGGGGTGCACGTGCACCCCCGTGGACTTGCCTTGCCACTGAATACACCACTTGATCCCATCATTCAAATCATTAAGGAAGATATTAAACAATACCAGACCCAGAACACACCCATACTGGACCCAGGACAGACTTATATTTATTGTATGCTTCTGTAGAAGGACTGGCAATTTTACCATATTATCTAAGAATAGATTTATACTGTTGAAAAGTTTTCATGAGTTCCTGATAAACTTAAATCATTCCTACTTATTCTCCTTCCTCCTATTGACTATACATTTCTCATTGCTATCTCAAAATAACTTTATCCAGTACCTTGATTTTCTAACTGCTGGTTTGTACTCAATATTCTTACCTTCTCCATTCTTTTGTTTGTAAGTTATTGATATACTGGGGAATTGGGGCAAATCTAATAATTTAAGATTTGTTTAAACATCTAATAAAGCATTATTAAATCATTCCCATTTATCATGCACACCACCCCACAGATTTAGAAGCATACTGTAGAATTCAGCAGCTTTACAGCCCTCTGAAAATTATAGAATATGGTTTAAAAACATTGTGAAAAAAAAATCCAGTATTGACTTCTATAGATTTTAATATTTTCCAGAATACCCAATTGTCTCTATTGCTTCACCCCTATTATTTTGCAAAGACTGTGCTATGGAATCCAAGTTTCTTTTTTTTTTTTTTTTTTTTTTAAAGCTTTCACTTGTTATCTGTATTTATGTTCGCAAAATCACTGTGAAGCCTTCTCAAATCATTTGCCAGCAGCCCTTGCAGACTACGCAACAGCTGGAAACTATGCTACTGCCACTGATACATCCTCCATGCTTGTTGCTGGGAGAGGGATTGTGGAGCTTCTACACTGGCCAGCAGAGTAGCACTTGTGCAAAGGAGACTTGAGGTCTTTGAATCAACAACAGTATTAACTTGATGTCCCAAAAGATTCTCTCATACAAACTTATCCTCTGCTATATTGCAGAAGTTGGAAAGAGACACATGATATTCTCAACAGACAAAATGAGGAACTCTAGATATGATGCCAGTGGGTAGAAATGATGCCAAAAAATCACAGGCCAATTTTCTTCTTCATGTTTGAACGAAATGCACAAGTACGAAGTATAGCTGTCTTGCTTCACATTTTCTGCCTCTTGGTCTTTTTTTTTTCTGTTTTGTTTTCCCTAAAGCATTTCTGAGGCTGTAACACTAAGATAGTAGTGTTATTCAGCTGTATTTTTGGAATGTTCATAGAGATTACTCGAGGAACAAGTATAACCGCCCCCTGAATTACTCTATAATATTACCTTCATATTAAAAATTAACTATTAACAGTAAATAAAACACTATCTTTTTCCTCTTTCATTGAGGGAATAATGCATTTTAGAGGGTTCAAGTTGACTAAATTTTAGATCTTCAAATAAAAAATAAACCCTAGCATTTATTTCTTGCTACTGATTCAGAGAAATCTAGCACACATTTTCCACTTAAACTGTAAGAGCAACTGGGATAATGCATCATTTTTATACAGTTTGCACTAGGGTGTTTAACATTTAATATGAAAGGTGATATACTGTAATTTTTCATATTGGTCAAACTTCCCTCAATTTTGTTCAACACTGTCCACATTTAATGCTCATTTGGCTGTAATCAGTTTCTTCAATGGTTCATTAGCTGCATCAAGATCCCTAAACAAGTATATTTTATTACCTGTCATAACTCAGTTTAGATGGAAACAGAATTGAGGTTTCTACACCTTGCACAGCATAATTGTCTTGTAAGTACTTTGGGATCCTGGCTACATGCCTGAGTTGTATGAGTCAGATTTGAAAAGTAAGGGAGGGGAATCTTTTCTCTTTATGATGGATAACTCACACTTGGCTCTTGCCTCTAAAGTGATGGGCCAAATTCAAGGTAAAATGGAAAGTGTTATAAGTTATATGTCAAAAATTAGATGTAGTCCACGTAAGTACTTACCCATAAAATAACCATCTATCAAGTTAGGTGCTACTTGCTTTGACGGAACCATGTCAGGTTCTTTTTTTTTCATACTGGTGAAACCAATAGGACATAATTACTCCATGGGTATGCCTACATGTGCATTTAGTTGCCACTAAATTTACTACACATTAAGCTAATGTGCAGTAAGTGATTTTTGGCAGGTGTCTACATGTGCCGGAACTTGGCATTAGATCTAGTGCCAAGTCCCCGCAGCCCTGCTATGTGTTTCTGTGGCCACTGGGGGGAGCTCCAGCCTCTGGCAACATGGCTGCCAGCACTTGAGGAGTCATCTTGGAAGCACAGCCCTGCCCTCTGATCCCTGGCCAACCCCTTCCCTGACAACGAGCTGTGTGCCTAGCACAAGGACAGCACATAGCAGCTCCCTTCTTGCCCACCCTGCCTCCCAAAACCAGAGAGTGGTGTTGGATGGTTCCTTCTCGGCCTGGAGGGAGGTGGGCAGTGGGGATGAGGGTGTAAAAAGCACCCTGTTCAAATTCGCAGACAACACTAAGATGTGGGCAGAAGTGGGCATGCTAGAAGGGAGGAATAGGCTGCAATCAGATCTAGACAGTTACAGGGGTGGGAGGATGCACTACCTGGACCTGGAGGCCCACCTGCTGCTGGAGCAGATTGTCATCCATCAACTGACCTGATTTGTTCTGCAGGGGCCCTATGTTACTCTGCTCTTTCCTTTTGCTCGCTATGTATCTGTAGAAGGACTTTTTATTGTCCTTAATTTCTGAAGTCAGCTTAAGCTCCAGTCCTGCCTTGGCTTGCCAAACTGACTCCCTGCCAGGGAGGTCTATGCCTGCTTGGTGGCTGCCCACTGCTTCCACTGCCTATAAATCTCTTGCTTTGCCCCCAGTCTTTCCTGGAGCTCCATGTTCAGCCAAGGAGAATTTTATCCCCTTAGCCCCTTTCTTGCATAAGGGGATAGACTCCTTTTGTGAACCAAGAATCACACCCTTGATAAAGCGCCAACCCCCCTGGATCCCCATTTGCTCAATGCTCTTGAGTTCCACCACCTCACTAACTAGTTTTCTAAGTTTACTAAAGTTGGCCCTTCAGAAGTCCAATGCTTTAGTCGCACTGGATATTTTTCTCACCCTTTGCTGGATAGTGTACTCTACCATGTGCCACCACTGTGCCCTAAGCATGTCCCTACTGTGTGTTCCCTGGGCAGTGCACAATAAGGTATTTGTTCAGGTGGAGGGGTACCTGAGTCACTATGCCCTGCTACTGCTGATCCTCTTGGTGCTCCCAGTACATCTGGACTCCTGGTTTGGTGTCCTAAGCTACAACGGTGCAGGGGGCAAACTCTGGCTGCCCTGCAACCTCCACCACTGCCTGGAGGCCTATCTGTGGTGGTGCTACATGTCCCTGCTTCCCAATGCTGAGGAGGACATTGCCATTGGCATCAACACCTTCCTCAGAGCATGAGAGGCCCATGCAGCCCAGCTGCAGGGACATAGGCTGCTCAGTATAATTATGAAATGTGCCCTGCCTCTCTGCGTACTGTGGGTGGGTAACTTGTGCAAGGGCAGTGCAGGCAGGTTGGGTGGAGATGGGGGGCAGGGGCAGGGACAGGGGCTGGGGCCAGAGGTAAGGGACAGAGGCAGGGGACTCAGAGAGACTGGGAGGGCCCATGCCTCAGTGCAGGACTTACCATGTGTCCAGGCCTGGTGAGGCTAGCAGCTCAGTTCAGGCCTTTCCATCAGTGATGGCATCCAACTGTAGCCCCAGTGTGTGGTGGGCCAGTGCCTGGCCAGGGCCACCCGCCCCCCCCCCC